>NW_027395283.1:4282500-4597142 GCF_027580225.2 Misgurnus anguillicaudatus | reverse complement strand
TCACTTTTGCGTGCATGTTTGCCTCACTTTTGCCATGCGTGTTTTGTCTCCCTTTTGCTGTGCGTTTTTCGCCTGTATATTGCTGTGTGTGTTTTGCCTCATATTTGCCATGCATGTTTTTGCCTCACTTATGTTGTGCATGTTTTACCTCACTTATGCCGTGCGTGTTTTGCCTCATTTTTGCCATGTGTGTTTTTTGCCTCACTCTTGGTGTGCATGATTTGCCTCACTTTTGACGTGCATGTTTTTGCCTCACTTTTGCCATACGTGTTTTATCTCACTTTTGCCGGACATGTTTTTGCCTCACCTTTGCCGTGCATGTTTACTTGACTTTTCCGTGCATGTTTTTGCCTCACTTTTGCCGTGTGTGATTTTGCCTCACTTTTGCTGTGCGTGTTTTTGCCGCGCGTGTTTGCCTTACATTTGCTGTCCGCGTTTTGCCTGACTTTTGTGGTGCATGATTTGCTTGACTTTTGCCGTGCATGATTTGCTTGAATTTTGCCGTGCATGATTTGCTTGACTTTTGCCGTGCATGATTTGCTTGACTTTTGCCGCCGTGTTTTTTCCGAATTTTGCCGTGCATGTTTTGCCTGACTTTTGCTGTGCATGTTTTGCCTCATATTTGCCATGCGTGTTTTTGCCTCACTTTTGCCGTGCATGTTTAGCTGACTTTTCCATGGATGTTTTGCCTGACTTTTCTGTGCATTTTTTGCCTCACTTTTGGTGTGCATGTTTACCTTGCTTTGCGTGCGTGTTTGCCTCAATTTTGCCATGCGTGTTTTTGCCTCACTTTGCCTTGTGTGATTTTGCCTACCTTTTGCTGTGCATGTTTTTGCCGTGCGTGTTTTGCCTCATTTTTGCCATGCATGTTTTTGCCTCACTCTTGGTGTGCATGATTTACCTCACTTTTGGCGTGCATGTTTTTGCCTCACTTTTGCTGTGTGTGATTTTGCCAGACTTTTGCCGTGCGTGTTTTTGACGTGCACGTTTGCCTAACTTTTGCTGTGCGTGTTTTGTCTGACTTTTGCCGTGCATGATTTGCTTGACTTTTGCCGTGCATGATTTGCTTGACTTTTGCTGTGCATGATTTGCTTGACTTTTGCCGTGCATGATTTGCTTGACTTTTGCCGTGCATGATTTGCTTGACTTTTGCCGCCATGTTTTGCCCGACTTTTGCCGTGCATGTTATGCCCGACTTTTGCTGTGCATGTTTTGCCTCATATTTGCCCTGCATGTTTTTGCCTCACTTTTGACGTGCATGATTTACCTCACTTTTGCGTGCATGTTTGCCTCACTTTTGCCATGCGTGTTTTGTCTCCCTTTTGCTGTGCGTTTTTCGCCTGTATATTGCTGTGTGTGTTTTGCCTCATATTTGCCATGCATGTTTTTGCCTCACTTATGTTGTGCATGTTTTACCTCACTTATGCCGTGCGTGTTTTGCCTCATTTTTGCCATGTGTGTTTTTTGCCTCACTCTTGGTGTGCATGATTTGCCTCACTTTTGACGTGCATGTTTTTGCCTCACTTTTGCCATGCATGTTTTGCCTCACTTTTGCCATGCATGTTTACCTGACTTTTCGTGCGTGTTTTGCCTCACTTTTGGTGTGCGTGATTTGCTTGACTTTTGCCGTGCATGATTTGCTTGACTTTTGCTGTGCGTGTTTCGCCTGAATTTTGCTGTGTGTGTTTTGCCTCACTTTTGCCGTGCGTGTTTTTGTCTCACTTATGTTGTGCATGTTTTACCTCACTTTGAGCGTGCATGTTTACTTGACGTTTCCGTGCATGTTTTGCCTCACTTTTGCTGTGCATGATTTACCTCACTTTTGCCGTGCATGTTTACCTCGCTTTTGCGTGCATGTTTGCCTCACATTTGCCATGTGTGTTTTGTCTCTGTTTTGCTGTGTGTGTTTCACCTGAATTTTGCTGTGTGTTTTGCTTCACTTTTGCCATGCGTGTTTTTGTCTCACTTATGTTGTGCATGTTTTACCTCACTTATGCCGTGCGTGTTTTGCCTCAATTTTGCCATGCGTGTTTTTGCCTCACTTTTGCCGCGTGTGATTTTGCCTAACTTTTGCTGTGCGTGTTTTTGCCGTGTGTGTTTTGCCTCATTTTTGCCATGCATGTTTTTGCCTCACTCTTGGTGTGCATGATTTATCTCACTTTTGGCGTGCATGTTTTGCCTCACTTTTGGTGTGCATGTTTACCTCGCTTTTGCATGCGTGTTTGCCTCACTTTTGCCATGCGTGTTTTGTCTCACTTTTGCCGTGCATGATTTGCTTGACTTTTGCCATGCATGTTATGCCCGACTTTTGCTGTGCATGTTTTGCCTCATATTTGCCATGCATGTTTTTGCCTCACTTTTGCTGTGCATGATTTACCTCACTTTTGACGTGCATGCTTACCTCACTTTTGCGTGCGTGTTTGCCTCACTTTTGCCATGCGTGTTTTGTCTCCCTTTTGCTGTGCGTTTTTCGCCTGTATATTGCTGTGTGTGTTTTGCCTCACTTTTGACTTGCATGTTTTTGCCTCACTTATGTTGTGCATGTTTTACCTCACTTATGCCGTGCGTGTTTTGCCTCATTTTTGCCATGTGTGTTTTTGCCTCAATCTTGGTGTGCATGATTTACCTCACTTTTGGCGTGCATGTTTTGCCTCCCTTTTGCCGTGCATGTTTACCTGACTTTTCGTGCGTGTTTTGCCTCACTTTTGCCGTGCATGATTTGCTTGACTTTTGCTGCCGTGTTTTCCCCGACTTTTGCTGTGTGTGTTTCACCTGAATTTTGCTGTGTGTGTTTTGCCTCACTTTTGCCATGCGTGTTTTTGTCTCACTTATGTTGTGCATGTTTACTTGACTTTTCCGTGCATGTTTTCCCTCACTTTTGCGTGCATGTTTGCCTCACTTTTGCCATGCGTGTTTTGTCTCCGTTTTGCTGTGTGTGTTTCGCCTGAATTTTGCTGTGTGTTTTGCCTCACTTTTGCCGTGCGTGTTTTTGTCTCACTTATGTTGTGCATGTTTTACCTCACTTATGCCGTGCGTGTTTTGCCTCATTTTTGCCATGCGTGTTTTTGCCTCACTCTTGGGTTGCATGATTTACCTCACTTTTGCCATGCATGTTTTGCCTCACTTTTGCCATGCATGTTTTTGCCTCACTTTTGTAGTGCATGTTTTTGCCTCACTTTTGTAGTGCATGTTTACTTGACTTTTCCGTGCATGTTTACCTGACTTTTCCGTGCATGTTTTGCCTCACTTTTGGCGTGCATGATTTACCTCACTTTTGGGGTGCATGTTTTTGCCTCACTTTTGCTGTGGGTGTTTTGCCTCATTTTTGCCATGCGTGTTTTTGCCTCACTCTTGGGGTGCATGATTTACCTCACTTTTGCCATGCATGTTTTGCCTCACTTTGGCCGTGCGTGTTTTGCCTCACTTTTGCCATGCGTGTTGTTGCCTCACATTTGCTGTGGGTGTTTTGGCTCATTTTTGCCATGCGTGTTTTTGCCTCACTTTTGTAGTGCATGTTTACCTGACTTTTCCGTGCATGTTTTGCCTCACTTTTGGCGTGCATGTTTACTTGACTTTTCCGTGCATGTTTACCTGACTTTTCCGTGCATGTTTTGCCTCACTTTTGGTGTGCATGATTTACCTCACTTTTGGGGTGCATGTTTTTGCCTCACTTTTGCTGTGGGTGTTTTGCCTCATTTTTGCCATGCGTGTTTTTGCCTCACTCTTGGGGTGCATGATTTACCTCACTTTTGCCATGCATGTTTTGCCTCACTTTGGCCGTGCGTGTTTTGCCTCACTTTTGCCATGCGTGTTGTTGCCTCACATTTGCTGTGGGTGTTTTGGCTCATTTTTGCCATGCGTGTTTTTGCCTCACTTTTGTAGTGCATGTTTACCTGACTTTTCCGTGCATGTTTTGCCTCACTTTTGGCGTGCATGTTTACTTGACTTTTCCGTGCATGTTTACCTGACTTTTCCGTGCATGTTTTGCCTCACTTTTGGTGTGCATGATTTACCTCACTTTTGGGGTGCATGTTTTTGCCTCACTTTTGCTGTGGGTGTTTTGCCTCATTTTTGCCATGCGTGTTTTTGCCTCACTCTTGGGGTGCATGATTTACCTCACTTTTGCCATGCATGTTTTGCCTCACTTTGGCCGTGCGTGTTTTGCCTCACTTTTGCCATGCGTGTTGTTGCCTCACATTTGCTGTGGGTGTTTTGGCTCATTTTTGCCATGCGTGTTTTTGCCTCACTTTTGTAGTGCATGTTTACCTGACTTTTCCGTGCATGTTTTGCCTCACTTTTGGCGTGCATGATTCTCTCACTTTTGGCGTGCATGTTTTTGCCTCACTTTTGCTGTGGGTGTTTTGGCTCATTTTTGCCATGCGTGTTTTTGCCTCACTTTTGTAGTGCATGTTTACCTGACTTTTCCGTGCATGTTTTTGCCTCACTTTGGCCGTGCGTGTTTTGCCTCACTTTTGCCATGCGTGTTTTTGCCTCACTTTTGTAGTGCATGTTTACCTGACTTTTCTGTGCATGTTTTGCCTCACTTTTGGCGTGCAAGATTTACCTCACTTTTGGCGTGCGTGTTTTTGCCTCACTTTTGCCGTGCATGTTTTTTCCTCACTTTTGCTGTGCGTGTTTTGGCTCATTTTTGCCATGCATGTTTTTGCCTCACTTTTGTAGTGCATGTTTACCTGACTTTTCCGTGCATGTTTTGCCTAACTTTTGGCGTGCAAGATTTACCTCACTTTTCCGTGCATGTTTTGCCTCACTTTTGTAGTGCATGTTTACCTGACTTTTCCGTGCATGTTTTTGCCTCACTTTGGCCGTGCGTGTTTTGCCTCACTTTTGCCATGCGTGTTTTTGCCTCACTTTTGTAGTGCATGTTTACCTGACTTTTCCGTACATGTTTTGCCTCACTTTTGGCGTGCATGATTTACCTCACTTTTGGCGTGCATGTTTTTGCCTCACTTTTGCTGTGCGTGTTTTGCCTCACTTTTGCCATGCGTGTTTTTGCCTCAATTTTGGCGTGCATGATTTACCTCACTTTTGGCGTGCATGTTTTTGCCTCACTTTTGATGTGCGTGTTTTGCCTCACTTTTGCCATGCGTGTTTTTGCCTCACTTTTGTAGTGCATGTTTACCTGACTTTTCCGTGCATGTTTACCTGACTTTTCCGTGCATGTTTTGCCTCACTTTTGGCGTGCATGATTTACCTCACTTTTGGCGTGCATGTTTTTGCCTCACTTTTGCTGTGCGTGTTTTGGCTCATTTTTGCCATGCGTGTTTTTGCCTCACTTTTGTAGTGCATGTTTACCTGACTTTTCCGTGCATGATTTACCTCACTTTTGGCGTGCATGTTTTTGCCTCACTTTTGATGTGCGTGTTTTGCCTCACTTTTGCCATGCGTGTTTTTGCCTCACTTTTGTAGTGCATGTTTACCTGACTTTTCTGTGCATGTTTTGCCTCACTTTTGGCGTGCAAGATTTACCTCACTTTTGGCGTGCGTGTTTTTGCCTCACTTTTGCCGTGCATGTTTTTTCCTCACTTTTGCTGTGCGTGTTTTGGCTCATTTTTGCCATGCATGTTTTTGCCTCACTTTTGTAGTGCATGTTTACCTGACTTTTCCGTGCATGTTTTGCCTAACTTTTGGCGTGCAAGATTTACCTCACTTTTCCGTGCATGTTTTGCCTCACTTTTGTAGTGCATGTTTACCTGACTTTTCCGTGCATGTTTTTGCCTCACTTTGGCCGTGCGTGTTTTGCCTCACTTTTGCCATGCGTGTTTTTGCCTCACTTTTGTAGTGCATGTTTACCTGACTTTTCCGTACATGTTTTGCCTCACTTTTGGCGTGCATGATTTACCTCACTTTTGGCGTGCATGTTTTTGCCTCACTTTTGCTGTGCGTGTTTTGCCTCACTTTTGCCATGCGTGTTTTTGCCTCAATTTTGGCGTGCATGATTTACCTCACTTTTGGCGTGCATGTTTTTGCCTCACTTTTGATGTGCGTGTTTTGCCTCACTTTTGCCATGCGTGTTTTTGCCTCACTTTTGTAGTGCATGTTTACCTGACTTTTCCGTGCATGTTTACCTGACTTTTCCGTGCATGTTTTGCCTCACTTTTGGCGTGCATGATTTACCTCACTTTTGGCGTGCATGTTTTTGCCTCACTTTTGCTGTGCGTGTTTTGGCTCATTTTTGCCATGCGTGTTTTTGCCTCACTTTTGTAGTGCATGTTTACCTGACTTTTCCGTGCATGATTTACCTCACTTTTGGCGTGCATGTTTTTGCCTCACTTTTGATGTGCGTGTTTTGCCTCACTTTTGCCATGCGTGTTTTTGCCTCACTTTTGTAGTGCATGTTTACCTGACTTTTCCGTGCATGTTTACCTGACTTTTCCGTGCATGTTTGCCTCACTTTTGGCGTGCATGTTTTTGCCTCACTTTTGCTGTAGGTGTTTTGGCTCATTTTTGCCATGCGTGTTTTTGCCTCACTTTTGTAGTGCATGTTTACCTGACTTTTCCGTGCATGTTTTGCCTCACTTTTGGCGTGCATGATTTACCTCACTTTTGGCGTGCATCTTTTTGCCTCACTTTTGCTGTGGGTGTTTCGGCTCATTTTTGCCATGCGTGTTTTGCCACACTTTTACCGTGCATGTTTACTTGACTTTTCCATTCATGTTTTGCCTCACTTTTGGCGTGCATGATTTACCTCACTTTTGACATGCGGGTTTTTAGCTTTTGCTGTGTTTGTTTTTGTCTCACTTTTGCCACGTGTGTTTTGCCTCACTTTTGCTGTGTTTGTTTTCGCCGCCCGTGTTTTGCCGTGTGTGATTTTGCCTCACTTTTGCCTTGCGTGTTTTTGCCGTGCGTGTTTGCCTCACTTTTGCTGTTTGTTTTTGCCGTACTTGTTTTGCCTCCCTTTTGCCGTGTGTGATTTTGCTTCACTTTTTTGCTGTGTTTGTTTTTGCCTTACTTTTGCCATGCGTGTTTTGCCTAACTTTTGCTGTGTTTGTTTTTGCCGTACTTGTTTTGCCTCCCTTTTGCCATGTGTGTTTTGCCTCACTTTTGCAGTGTGTGTTTTGCCTCACTTTTGCTGTGTGTGTTTTGCCTCCCCTACTGAAAAATCCAGCTAAGACCAGCATAAGCTGGTGAGCTGGTTTTAGCTGGTCTCCAGCTTGGTTTTAGCTGGTTTTGCTGATGTAGGAAGCTGGTTTTGCTGGTGTAGGAAGCTGGTTTTGCTGGTGTAGCAAGCTGGTCTAGTTGTGTTTTGGTCACATTTTAAGCTGCTCTAGCTGGACTTAGCTGGTCAGCCTGGAATACCAGCTGGCCCACCAGCATGACCAGCTTTGTCAGGCTGGGAGGACCAGCATAAACCACCTTAAACCACCTTAAACCAGCTACCAGCTTATGCTGGTTTTAGCTGGATTTTTCAGTAGGGTCCCTTTTGCTTTGCCTGTTTTGCCTGACTTTTGCCATGATTATTTCACTGTGCTGTTGTTTCTTTTTTAACCTCAACTGTAATTGTGTGTGTGTTTTACATTGTTGTTGTTTTGTGTGTTTTACATTGTTGTTGTTTTGTGTGTTTTACCTCACCGTGTTTTACTGTGTCTGTTTTATGGTGGCACAAGTGCTGCACTGATTTGAACTCTTGGCCACACACACACACACACATCCACAATGGTTCTCTGAATCTTAATTGGCAGTCTAATCCTGAGGAATGTCCCTAATTAGCAAATACTGCCGTTCAGATTCTTACCAGTTGGTTTAAGCACAAAAAAACATTTGTTTGGTAATTGTGTTAAGATGTCAACAAATTTCGTCAAATATGTAACCCTGTCAGATTTCAAACACACACGAAAAACACAAAAAAACAGAGAGAGAAAGAAAAATACACAGGTATACTTCAGGTAACCATTCAGGTTTTTGTGTGTGTGTTTTGTGTGTGTGCGTTTGTGTGTTTGAGTTATTGAAGGTGACAGCAGTCTGTGTATTAGGGTTGATGCAGCAGGCCTGAAGCCTGTTGTAGATACACTAATCTGGATTTAGCGTCTCACACACATACATGCACACACACACACACACACACACACACACACACACACACACACACACACACACACACACACACACACACACACACACACACACACACACACACACACATAGGTCACCAGCTTAATGATTCAACACTTTGTGGCCAACAAACCGAACCAGTACAGGCTGACACAGAGAGAAAGAGAAACAGTAACAGAAAGTCAGTTGTGCTGAAGCTCACACGGTGTCTATTAGAGTTAGCTCAGGTGTAAATCAATAACATCACCCACCACTAACATCTGACAAACACACAAAATGTCTTGGTAGTTTCTGTATTTACTATGTGTATATCTGTTGTTTCATTTTCAATTTAACAGAGTAAAATCTTGATCTAAAATGTTTGTTTAGATATCTTTGGGTTCAGAGTATTCAGATGTTCTTTTCTGTGTTTCAGGGTTTCTGGAGATGAAGATACTTTAACCTTCACTGTGTGGATCTGATCTCATCTCAGTCCTAGGTTTCTTTGTAAAGTATCTGTACAAACAAAAAAAGTGATTTTATTTCACTTCATTAAAAGCTAAAACACTGTAATGTCATAAGATTTTTTTATGTAGCTCAATGGGAAGAGCATTGTGTTAGCAGTGCAAATGTTGTTGTTTTGGTTCCCAGGGAACACAGATACTGATAATAAATGTATGCAGTGAATCCACTATAATTGCTTTTATTTTTAAATAATTTATTACAATTGCTTTATTGTTCTTTTTAAAGTGTAGATACAATTTATCTATATGATATTTTAAAACTTGTTAAAAATAACTTTAATGTTACTCTTATATTATATACATTGAAAAAAAGATTCATTCAATTTACACAATGTTTTTAAGGTAAGTGGTCGCAATCAATTTATTTAAGCTACATTTAAACAAAAAAATAGAAAAACAAAACAAAAAAACTTTTGTTTGATTGTAGCTTAAAGGGATTGCGGAGGATTTTCTTTTTACGGGTGGATCATCAAGACTATTGGTCCTCCTAGCTGTCAATCAGGAGTGTTGCTCAAAGGAGGTTCTTTTCTAAAATTCGAGAAAATCCTCCCCTACACCTTTAAATAAATTGTTGGCAACCACTTACCTTAAAAAATTGAGTAAATTGAATGAATCATTTTTTTTCAGTGTAGTACAGCTTTAAAATATTATCTATATTTATTTGGTTCTTAGACATGTAACAGCAATTATATTGCCATTGCTTACAATTTAATGGAAATTGTGAAGAATTGTGATTAAAAACCAAACTTTTGTCAAACATTTTGTCTTTTCTGATTGTGTGAATACAACTTCTTAAATGTCATGTAAAAGTGAGACTTTTCAGTTGTTTTCAGTTATTTACTCCATCAGTATGTGTATCTGGTAATTATATTGTCCCCACAAATATAGGAATACCAGTATTTTTGTGACCTTGTGGAGACATTTTGAGGTCCTCGTGAGGAAACAAGCTTATAAATCAAACAAAATGATGTTTATTGAAAATCTGAAGTATCAAAATGTTTTTTGTGATGGTTAGAGTTTGGGGAAGGGAATAGAATATACAGTTTGTATAGTATAAAAACTATTAGGTTACATTTAGTGATCAATATGTGATGGTTGTGTGTTGACTCTCTGCTGCCCACTGCTGGTGGTTTTGTGCCATTTCAGTTTATTGGGTCCTAAATTGAAGATATTTTTAATAATAATATTTTTCATTTATATAATATTTTTTTTAATATTTTAATAAATTTGTCTGTCCATTTTTATCAGTCTCTTCTTCTTTTCATCTTTCTCTTTATCTATATATCTATCTATCTGTGCTTCTAAGTGTGTAAGCAATCAGTCTTTAATATTTAACTTAAAATGTAACCTCAGATGAAAACTGTATCTAATAAATGAAATGTAGTCATAACAAAAATCTAAAAAAATCTATTGTCTTCCCTTACCAAAATAACCATGGTTTTGCTGATTATAATCAATACACCAAAAACATGTTGTACCACAATAAAACGTGGTTAATTTTTGTAAGAGTTAAACACACCTGCCCTCACTACATGATAATCTGTACCCTCTCTTGTTAATCTGGTTATCAGAGATCAGCTGCCTTGTAAATCTACACGTTTGTGCTAGTGATGAATTTGATGATGATGATGATGATGATGATGAAGATGGTGGGCAGTGGGGTTCTCTGAGATGAGATGTTCAGTCAGGGAGTTTCCTCAAAACTGCTGCAGTGCTCTACAGGAAGTACAGCTGTGTGCTACAAACACTTACACTGATGAACAGAGCAGAGCAAAGAACCCACACACCACACACACACATACACACACACACACATACACATTCTCTCTCTCTATGACACACACACACACATACATACACACACATACACACAGAACAGGAAATAAAAGTGAGCAGATGTAAAAGAGGTGAGAGAGAGGAAGAAGTTTTGACTTATCTTCTCTGTGGACGTGTGTGTGTATGTATGTGTAGTTTTATCTTCCAGCACTGAACACACACACACACAAACACACAGACACACACATGAGTGTGTAAGTTAATGTGTTTGTTAGGATGGATGCACTGGACATCTCCACACGAAACCCACAGGACGATTTTGAGATTTTACTGCGGGTTGGAGGAGGCACATATGGAGAAGTTTATAAGGTATCTCTCTCTCGCTCTATCTCTCTCTCTCTCTCGCTCTACCTGTTTGTCTCTCTGTCTGTTTCTTTTTATCTCTTTCTTTCTATCCATCAGTCATTTTCTTTCTGTTTTTGAAGAAGCTTGTTAAAAAATGAACACGTAAAATGACATAAAATGTTTTAATTGTAATCTGTCGGCAGGTTAAAGTGTGTTCTGTTACTCACTTCTATTCAGATCAATTTGTGTTGAATTGTAATTTTAATTTAATAGACTTCTTTTAAAATTTTCTCTAACATGTGGTTGTTACTATAAATGAAAATATTTCTCTGCAGTTTCCTGCCCTCCTGTGTGTGTGTGCGCGTGTCTGTGTGTGTGTGCACGTTTGTGTGCGCATGTGTGTGTGTGTTCATGGGTAGAGTGTGCAAACTTAAACTTTACCAGAGATCTGTTTGTACGATCAGACGTTTAGTGTCACTTTAACAGGAAAAGTGTGCATGAGTTCATTACTTCCTATTTAAATCATTGACCAGATAAGAGTGGAGCTTAGGTGTGAGGTCACTGTGATGTCAGTGTGATGTCATTGTGACCTAAGGGAACTGTGAGGTCATTATGTGAATACATGAACAGATTTACTGTAAATCACAGAATCTTCCTTTCACCTGTGTACGTGTGTGCATGTGTTTGTGTGTGCATGTGTGTTTATGTGTGCATGTGTTTATGTGTGTTTGTGCATGTGTGTTTTACCTGTAGCATTAGTGCGAGTATAAAGTTTAGAGTAACAGTGATCATGAGTTGTGCGTCAGTGTCACAGTCACTCATCTGCAGCATGCAAATAAGATCTTCTGCAGGCCGTCTTCCTCTCCACAGACAGACTGAACGTCTCTCTCACATATGCGGTGTTTTCTACGTATTTATTTGATTTTGTCACTAATGTAGTTTCAGTAAGTACTCTTTCAGAAAACATCTCAGTAATGTCTTAACAAATTAACTGAAAGCATTCAGATTATTTAAGTGAAGTACTGAAGATCCCCCCTCCTCCTCGTCCTCCTCCGTATCTAAACAACCAGAAGAGCAGGTTTACCTCAACACAGACGCAGTCAGGACACATGATTACAGTAAACTGACTGTTGAGTTATGTAGTTAAACCTGCTCATCTGGTTGTTTAGTTATTTTATACTATAACTAATAACAATAACAAATGAAAATTCTGTGCTTTGAAAAGACCTAAAAAATACTTTTTTTTAGAGCTGACTGCAAGTGAAGATCAGTGGTTTTGTGACATTTTATAATTTTTCATGAATTTTGTGTAATTAAATCTCAGAAAAATAAGGCTAATCAATTTTTTGTAAACTTTATGGGGTGGTTTATGGGACAGAGATTATCTTAAGCCAGGACTAGACCTTAGTTTAATTAGGAAAATAACTAGTTTTAACAAAAAATAAAAAATATTACATGTGTGCATTTTGAGGCCAAACTAAGGGCACTGATGTATTTTAAGATATGTCAATGCAACTTGTTTTCAGTTTGGAAAGCTCTTACATTTATTTTAGTCTAGGACTAGTCTAATCCCTGTCTGGGAAACTGCCCCTATAAGTTTAGTTTAATTCAAATGTTATGTTTTAGCATGTTTTATGTCATACATTTTTTGGGGAGGGGCCACGAAGGGCACAAGTGGGGGCCACCATACACAGGGGGAAAAGTTGGTATAAATGACAGTCAGTCAGTGGGTGTGTTTGTGTGTCTGTGTGTATTTCTGTGTGTGACAGCTACAATTAAAGATCAGGTGTTTTTTGTGCAGTTATCCTGTAACGTTATTTTAATTATAGTTTTTATTTCTCTGATAACTCCGCCCCTAAACAGAGACTAAAAACTCTTTGATTGATGACTTCACTGATGTCAGAGACGATTCTTCATACACTAATTTTAAACCGTTTTTATTAAAATCACATTTATTTTCTTTTAATTGTTAGTTTAATTATCACTGTAAAAAATGGCTGCACTGTAAAAAATACTTTGCTGCCTTAAATTTTTTTGTTGAATCAACTGGGATTTACAAGTCATTTCAACTTACTATTATTGATCTTGAGTTGTAATAACTACATGTGAGTTGTTATAACTTATAAAATAAAGTTTACTTTTCTCAACTATATTTTATAAGTTTTGACAATTCATCTCTGTTGATATGACTTGTAAATCTGAGTTGATTTAACAAAAAATTTAAGGCAGCAAAGTATTTTTACAGTGTGCCTTAACATTTTTTGTTAAATTAACTCAGATTTACAAGTCATGTCAACATAGATAAGTTATAACAACTTATAAAAACTTAAAAAAGTTATAACAACTCACATGTAGTTACAACAACTCATCTCTAGTCAAGATAAATAATAGTAAGTTGAAATTACTTGTAAATCTGAGTTGATTCAACAAAATGTTTTAAGGCAGCAAAGCATTTTTTTACAGTGTATTGTTCTTTAAGGAGTTATCATATATCATTGTTTTTTATTGTCTTTTATTTTTTTACAGATTTTTTTCTCTTATATTGTTTTCTTATTTTTATGTAAAGTGTAAATTGTAAATGTGCTATACACTCTTAAAACGGTTGTGTTAAAACAACACATTTTGTGTCTAGTTAAGGACAACACACTTAATTAGTCTTTTTAAACATCTTGTGTGGTCCCTTTTATTTATTTAAACACATTTAAAAAATGACACAATGTGTTAAATAGCATAACAAATTGCGTACTCTCAATAGTACTTAATACTACTACTAAAAGCTCATAAGGGGAACCATTTTAGCACTACAGAGCACCTGTATAACACCTCTCTCTGTATACCATAAATGGAGCTAAAGCACGACTATAACAACACTTATGCTTCACTATAACACAATACCGTGCTTCACATGTGCTACATATACAATAGGTGATGTTTAGCACTAAAAATGGTTCGATTACGAGCCGGTCAAGCACATTTAGTGATAGTTAGCACCATTGGTTGTATGGAGGAGTGTTGAGCGCTTGAAGCTTTGCTGTTGTCGAGATGTAAGTTGTGTGTTTGTGCAGGTGCTCTTTAATAACAGTAAATGGAGAAGTGAGAGTTTATTATTCTTATCCGTGTGTGTGTGTGTGTGTTTAGAGGAAATCTGCCCTTAGATAAAAATACATCATTTTATTAAGAGAGGATGACATTTCTACTACCTCTTTCTCTCTTTCTCCTCTTTGTCTCACACTCGGTCTCTCTTTATAATTGTGTTGTTCTGTAAATAAACCTGTGGAAACATACGTGTGAAGCACATAGAGAAATGTCCTGAGCTGAATGATGTTAGTTGTGTGTATTGTTGTGTGAGTGTGTAGGAGTGTGTTTGTATGTCTTAAGTTTGTGGGTCATGGTTAACCCCCATACAAGCAGAACTCCATGAGCAACTTTCCACTCTTAAAGACAAACATCTAATTTTATCCTCCAGCATGAGTGTGTGTGTGTGTGTGTGTGTGTGTGTGTGTGTGTGTGTGTGTGTGTGTGTGTGTGTGTGTGTGTGTGTGTGCGCATGTGTGTGTGTGCGCGCATGTGTGTGTGTATTAGTAAAACTATAATATCTTTGTGTGTTCGTATTTCAGGTATTTTCGTAATTTAATTGTTTAAATCGGTTTACAGAAGTTATATATTCTGATCTCCAGTCAGATGTGTAATTTGAGTAAAGAGACTCGATGTGTTTGTGAGAATGACTGATAGTTTCCTTCAGTAGATGAAGACTTCAGACTTAACCTTTGTGTTTAGACCTAAACAACCCATACAAATCTGATTCCATCATGCTCTTTGTGTGTGTTTGTTTGTTTGTGTGTTTGCAGGCACGTAACAAACAGAATGGAGAATTGGCTGCCATCAAAATAATCAAAATGGAGCCGGGTAAGAATCGTGTCCACTGACCACAATTCTGAAATATCAAGCAATACACACACGAAACAAAAAATAAAATGTCTTATAAATAATAAATAATTTAAATGATGATCCGTGTCTCTCTCTCTGTCTCTTATAGAGGATGATTTCTCTGTAATCCAGCAGGAGGTTGTGATGGTGCGCAGTTGTAAGCACAGGAACATTGTAGCATATTATGGAAGTTATATCAGGTGAGATGAGAGACATCTGAAGTTTAATCCTCACACACTGTAAATTAATGATATATGATGTGATAAATATCTATATAAGCCAATTCCATCACATTAGAAAAAAAATCATGCTCAGGTAAAACAAGAGTGGAAATTATTACTTTAAAAGTCGAAATTATGAGTTAAAAACATGGCTGTAGCGACGGTTTGAAAATTAGTGAGGTCCAGTGTGGGGTGTCAAGAGTTAACAAGTGCTATCCCGGGTAAAAAAAGTGCACTTAAATAAAATACACTTTTTTAAGTATACTTAATAAATATTTCTGCATACAAATTTTGTAGCTAATATATCACATTTATCTTTTGTACTACTTAAAATTAAGAACATCTAAGTGTACACAACTGTTATTTTGAGACATCATTTATTTTAATAAAAATCTAGTTAGGTATTACTGGTATTTTTACTTTTTCGGGTAAACTGAAGTATTGTTTAAGCAGAACTTGACTTTTAATAGGTATATTGTGATGCACCGCCGATATTTATCGGCCAATTTTTGATGAATTTGAAACCATCGGCATATCTGCAATAGCACGAGAAAGGCAGATGCCGCTATTTGTAGCTTAACTTTAAATAACTTAAGTAAAATGTACTTGCTAGTATTTAAGGGATTTTAGTACATTCAAGTATACTTTATTTTTACCTGGGATCTAATATATTCTGTTTTAACCTTTTTACACTTTGGGTACACACTCTCTGTCTGTTTTGGGGAATAGACTGGGAATGTAGATTATTTATTTATTTTTCATGCAACAATGTTTTTTGTAATCATTTTAATAAGCAATATTATATGAACAAGATCTTTGTTTAGTGCTCTTATAAATGTTTTCAGGATGACTTTGTTAAAGGTTAACTCCTAAATTGAATGAAATAACAGAATTCTTAATGCTCATGTTTTGTTGAGATTAGCTTTACTGTTTTAGGCTAGGGGTGTTAACATATTTGGCATATTTTATTCAAACCAAATTCTTCTACATCTTTGTACCCAAGTTATTTTCTGTTTTTCGATAGTGCCCTGTTGATTCTCTTACAGACACAGTTATGATGATTACTGATTTTGTCTTACCTAATTGTAGTATCCTGTCAGCAATAACCTGCTTGTTGAATGATGCGCCTTATTTGATAACTTTTTAGTTTAAGCGGTCACCTTGTTGCCAGATATTAATACGAAAAACAAGCAAAAATAATCTGCCTTAAAGAACTTAAGTAAGTTCAAAGCTTTTAGAAATAAATCAGAGAAATCGCTAATACTAACCTACACATAATCATCACTTTATAGATAGTTTCAAAGTGTCACAGTAATTGCTAAAACACTACGTCTAAAGAAGATTTTTAACAATGAGATCTGCCAACACTTCAAAGCTTAAGCCAATCTTTGTCATTTTACACTAAACTATAAATGGCCCAAACTTAATTATATACGCAGATTTGTTTTGAAAAACTAATTATTCATTCAGAGAACTTCAAATTTTATTTTATTAATATGAATATTAAAGCCTTAGTCTAATTAGGAAATATAACTAGTTTTAACATATATGCCTTAAAAAACTAAAAACAATACTTGTGTGCATTTTGAGGCAAAACAAAGGACACTGGTGTATATCAAGATATGTCAGTGCAAGTTGTTTTCAGTTTGGACAGCTCTTAAATTTATTTTTGTCTAGGACTAGTCTAATCCCTGTCTGGGAAACCGCCCCTAAAAATCATAATTTTTACTTTTTATGCATGGCCGTAGCCAGCTTCAATTTTTTTATAATAGTTTTCAAAAAATTTCAGAAGAATTTTAAAAAGAACTTAAAAAAATGAAAAGTCAAAATTATGAGATAAATAGTCAAAATCATGACTCGAAATTATGAGATAAGTCATAATTTTGACTTTTTGTCTCATAAATTTAGAATTTCAATAAGATAAAAAGATAAAAAGATAAGATAAAATCAAAATATGACATTAAAAGTCAGATTTATGATATAAAATTTTGAAATTATAAGATAAAAAGTCAAAATTATGAGTATTATCTCATAATTTAAACCTTTTACCTCAGAATTTTAAAAAGATAAAAATTATGACATAAGAAGTCAAAATTATGACTTTTACAGTTTATTTTATAATTTCAACCCTTTACCTTTATAATTTCAAAAAAAAATAAAACTTTAAAAGTCATAATTATGAGACAAAAAGTCAAAATTAAGATTTAAAAAGTAAAAATTATAATTCGAAATTATGAGATTAAACTTTAAAAGTCATAATTATGAGATAAAAAGTTGAAATTATAAGACAAAAAGTCAAAATTAAGATTTAAAAAGTAAAAATTATAATTCGAAATTATGAGGTTAAACTTTAAAAGTCATAATTATGAGATAAAAAGTTGAAATTATAAGACAAAAAGTCAAAATTAAGATTGAAAAAGTCACAAAATTATGAGATTGAACTTTAAAAGTCATAATTTCAACTTTTTATATTAGAATTTTAAAGAGATGAAAAGTTGAAATTATGACTTTAAAAGTTTTAGCTCATAATTTAAACTTTTTATCTCAGAATTTTAAAAAGGATAAAAAGTCAAAATTATGACTTTAAAAGTTTTAATCATCGAAACCATGACCCGAAATTATGGGATTGAACTTTAAAAGTCATACTTTCAACTTTTTATCTTAGAATTTTAAAAAAGATAAAGAGTCAAAATTATGACTTTAAAAGTCTTAATAATCAAAATCATGACCCCAAAACTATGAGATAAAACTTTAAAAGTCATAATTTAGACTTTTTTCATAATTGTAATTTCCAATTTTTTTTCTTGTGTGGCAGAAATGAGCTTCCATAATATGTGTGTTGTGTTTTAGGATAAATAAACTGTGGATCTGTATGGAATACTGTGGTGGAGGATCTTTACAGGATATTTACCACGGTAATGAAGATTCTCACTTTTCTTTCACACACATATTTTAATAATAACATTAAAATATTTATTTGAAACATTTAACCCCTTCGTGTGGTTTTGTTTTAAAATTGTATTTGTTTGATTCATGTGAAGTCTGTGAGGTGATATACTGAATGATTCATCATATGTACTAAACTACACTTCACTATAACACACAGGCCAAAGCAAGCATCTGATCTGAGTAAATAAAACTAAAGTAGATCAGATAGAATATGAAATAAAACTTGAAGGTGAATAAATGCTCATGGTTCAGATCTTTATTACACACTGAAGTTTCATTGCTCAGTATTTCTCTCAATGTCTCTGTCAGTGACCGGACCGCTCACAGAACAACAGATAGCTTATGTGTGTCGAGAGATGCTGCAGGTGAGATACACAAACACGCACACACACACACACACACACACACACACACACACACACACAGTTTGTGTTATTATAATGAGATATTTTTTTTTTTCTCTCTGTGTGTTAGGGTCTTGATTATTTACATGAACAGAAAAAGATCCACAGGGACATCAAGGTGACATCATATTCATTCTTCAAGTGTTTCTGTCAGGTGCAAATATTTTTATCTGAAGTTGTTTTCTGATTTTTTTTCAGGGTGCAAATATTCTTCTAAATGATCACGGTGAAGTCAAACTGGGTTAGTAGAAAACCACAAATAAACAAAGCCATCTCTATCACTCTTTCTCTCTGTCTATTTGTTTATTGTCTTTTTGTCTTTTTCTAGCGGATTTTGGCATCTCCGCACAGATCACAGCCACTTTTGCTCGGCGGATGTCATTCATTGGGACTCCATACTGGTGAGATGAAAACCTCTAAACCAAAAAGTTTTTTTTAAACTCTAAACACAAGCTTCACACTCACTGATACACATTTCACACTGCAAAACACTGGTGCTACAAAATGACAAACACAGGCCACAAGAGTTTACCACAACACATTTACCATTGAGTCAACACAACAACTCAAAACTCTTCACAATTTTTAAACCAGAAAAATATATATTCACAAAATATAAACCAGCTCAGAGTGGACAGATGGGTCGTATATTTATACTATGTGTAAGAGGTGATGGATGAGATGAAGGAGTGTGAGGAGGATGAGGAGGATAAATGTGAAGAAGATGAGGTGGATGAATGTGAGGAAGATGAGGAAGAGGAATATGAGGTGGATGAGGAGAATGAGTTTGAGGAAGATGAGGTGGATGAGGAGAATGATTATGTGTAAGATGAGGTGGATGAATGTGAGGAAGATGAGGAAGAGGAATATGAGGTGGATGAGGAGAATGAGTGTGAGGAAGATGAGGTGGATGAGGAGAATGAGTGTGAGGAAGATGAGGTGGATGAATGTGAGGAAGATGAGGAAGAGGAATATGAGGTGGATGAGGAGAATGAGTGTGAGGAAGATGAGGTGGATGAGGAGAATGAGTGTGAGGAAGATGAGGTGGATGAATGTGAGGAAGATGAGGAAGAGGAATATGAGGTGGATGAGGAGAATGAGTTTGAGGAAGATGAGGTGGATGAGGAGAATGATTATGTGTAAGATGAGGTGGATGAGGAGAATGAGTGTGAGGAAGATGAGGTGGATGAATGTGAGGAAGATGAGGTGGATGAGGAGAATAAGTGTGAGGAAGATAAGGCAGATGAATGTGAGGAAGATGAGGTGGATGAGGAGGATGAGGGAGAGGAATATGAGGTGGATGAGGAGAATGAGTGTGAGGAAGATGAGGTGGATGAGGAGGATGAGGGTGAGGAAAATGAGGCGGATAAGGAGAATAAGTGTCAAGAAGATGAGGTGGATGAGGAGGATGAGGGAGAGGAAGATGAGGTGGATGAGGAGGATGAGGGAGAGGAAGATGAGGCAGATGAATGTGAGGAAAATGAGGCGGATGAAGAGGATGAATGTGAGGAAAATGAGGTGGATGAGGAGAATAAGTGTCAGGAAGATGAGGTGGATGAGGAGGATGAGGGAGAGGAATATGAGGTGGATGAGGAGAATGAGTGTGAGGAAGATGAGGGGGATGAGGAGAATGAGTTTGAGGAAGATGAGGTGGATGAGGAGAATGATTATGTGTAAGATGAGGTGGATGAGGAGAATGAGTGTGAGGAAGATGAGGCAGATGAATGTGAGGAAGATGAGGTGGATGAGGAGGATGAGGGTGAGGAAAATGAGGCGGATAAGGAGAATAAGTGTCAAGAAGATGAGGTGGATGAGGAGGATGAGGGAGAGGAAGATGAGGTGGATGAGGAGAATGAGTGTGAGGAAGATGAGGTGGATGAGGAGAATAAGTGTCAGGAAGATGAGGTGGATGAGGAGGATGAGGGTGAGGAAGATGAGGTGGATTAGGAGAATAAGTGTCAAGAAGATGAGGTGGATGAGGAGGATGAATGTGAGGAAGATGTGGTGGATGAGGAGAATGAGTGTGAGGAAGATGAGGTGGATGAGGAGGGTGAATGTGAGGAAGATGAGGTGGATGAGGAGAATGAGTGTGAGGAAAATGAGGCGGATGAGGAGAATAAGTGTCAGGAAGATGAGGTGGATGAGGAGGATGAGGGAGAGGAAGATGAGGTGGATAAGGAGAATGAGTGTGAGGAAGATGAGGCAGATGAATGTGAGGAAAATGAGGCAGATGAAGAGGATAAATGTGAGGACAATGAGGTGGATGAGGAGAATGAATGTGAGGAAGATGAGGTGGATGAGGAGAATAAGTGTCAAGAAGATGAGGTGGATGAGGAGGATGAGGGAGAGGAAGATGAGGTTGATGAGGAGAATGAATGTGAGGAAGATGAGGTTGATGAGGAGAATGAATGTGAGGAAGATGAGGTGCATGAGGAGGGTGAATGTGAGGAAGATGAGGTGGATGAGGAGAATGAGTGTGAGGAAAATGAGGCGGATGAGGAGAATAAGTGTCAAGAAGATGAGGTGGATGAGGAGGATGAGGGAGAGGAAGATGAGGCAGATGAATGTGAGGAAAATGAGGTGGATGAGGAGAATAAGTGTCAGGAAGATGAGGTGGATGAGGAGGATGAGGGTGAGGAAGATGAGGTGGATGAGGAGGATGAATGTGAGGAAGATGTGGTGGATGAAGAGAATGAGTGTGAGGAAGATGAGGTGGATGAGGAGAATGAGTGTCAGGAAGATGAGGTGGATGAGGAGGATGAATGTGAGGAAGATGAGGAGGATGAGGAGAATAAGTGTGAGGAAGATGAGGTGGATGAGGAGGATGAGGGAGAGGAAGATGAGGTGGATGAGGAGGATGAGGGAGAGGAAGATGAGGAGGATGAGGAGAATAAGTGTGAGGAAGATGAGGTGGATGAGGAGGATGAGGGAGAGGAAGATGAGGTGGATGAGGAGGATGAATGTGAGGAAGATGAGGAGGATGAGGAGAATAAATGTGAGGAAGATGAGGTGGATGAGAAGAATGAGTGTCAGGAAGATGAGGTGGATGAGGAGGATGAGGGTGAGGAAGATGAGGTGGATGAGGAGGATGAATGTAAGGAAGATGTGGTAGATGAAGAGAATGAGTGTGAGGAAGATGAGGCAGATGAATGTGAGGAAAATTAGGTGGATGAGGAGAATGAGTGTGAGGAGGATGAGGTGGATGAGGAGAATGAGTGTCAGGAAGATGAGGTGGATGAGGAGGATGAGTGTCAGGAAGATGAGGTGGATGAGGAGGATGAATGTGAGGAAGATGAGGAGGATGAGGAGAATAAGTGTGAGGAAGATGAGGTGGATGAATGTGAGGAAGATGAGGTGGATGAGAAGAATGAGTGTGAGGAAGATGAGGTGGATGAGGAGGATGAATGTGAGGAAGATGAGGCAGATGAATGTGAGGAAGATGAGGCAGATGAATGTGAGGAAAATGAGGCGGATGAAGAGGATGAATGTGAGGAAAATGAGGTGGATGAGGAGAATATGTGACAGGAAGATGAGGTGGATGAGGAGGATGAGGGTGAGGAAGATGAGGTGGATGAGGAGAATAAGTGTCAAGAAGATGAGGTGGATGAGGAGGATGAAGTGAGGAAGATGTGGTGGATGAGGAGAATGAGTGTCAGGAAGATGAGGTGGATGAGGAGGATGAGGGTGAGGAAGATGAGGTGGATGAGGAGAATAAGTGTCAAGAAGATGAGGTGGATGAGGAGGATGAATGAGGAAGATGTGGTGGATGAGGAGAATGAGTGTCAGGAAGATGAGGTGGATGAGGAGGATGAATGTGAGGAAGATGAGGTGGATGAGGAGGATGAGGGTGAGGAAGATAAGGTGGATGAGGAGAATAAGTGTCAAGAAGATGAGGTGGATGAGGAGGATGAGGGTGAGGAAGATAAGGTGGATGAGGAGAATAAGTGTCAAGAAGATGAGGTGGATGAGGAGGATGAAGTGAGGAAGATCTGGTGGATGAGGAGAATAAGTGTCAGGAAGATGAGGTGGATGAGGAGGATGAGGGTGAGGAAGATGAGGTGGATGAGGAGAATAAGTGTCAAGAAGATGAGGTGGATGAGGAGGATGAGGGTGAGGAAGATGAGGTGGATGAGGAGGATGAAGTGAGGAAAATGAGGTGGATGAGGAGAATAAGTGTCAGGAAGATGAGGTGGATGAGGAGGATGAGGGTGAGGAAGATGAGGTGGATGAGGAGAATAAGTGTCAAGAAGATGAGGTGGATGAGGAGGATGAAGTGAGGAAGATGTGGTGGATGAGGAGAATGAGTGTCAGGAAGATGAGGTGGATGAGGAGGATGAGGGTGAGGAAGATGAGGTGGATGAGGAGAATAAGTGTCAAGAAGATGAGGTGGATGAGGAGGATGAAGTGAGGAAGATGTGGTGGATGAGGAGAATGAGTGTCAGGAAGATGAGGTGGATGAGGAGGATGAATGTGAGGAAGATGAGGTGGATGAGGAGGATGAGGGTGAGGAAGATAAGGTGGATGAGGAGAATAAGTGTCAAGAAGATGAGGTGGATGAGGAGGATGAGGGTGAGGAAGATAAGGTGGATGAGGAGAATAAGTGTCAAGAAGATGAGGTGGATGAGGAGGATGAAGTGAGGAAGATCTGGTGGATGAGGAGAATAAGTGTCAGGAAGATGAGGTGGATGAGGAGGATGAGGGTGAGGAAGATGAGGTGGATGAGGAGAATAAGTGTCAAGAAGATGAGGTGGATGAGGAGGATGAAGTGAGGAAGATGTGGTGGATGAGGAGAATGAGTGTCAGGAAGATGAGGTGGATGAGGAGGATGAATGTGAGGAAGATGAGGAGGATGAGGAGAATAAGTGTGAGGAAGATGAGGTGGATGAATATGAGGAAGATGAGGTGGATGAGAAGAATGAGTGTGAGGAAGATGAGGTGGATGAGGAGGATGAATGTGAGGAAAATGAGGTGGATGAGGAGAATGAGTGTGAGGAAGATGAGGTGGATGAATGTGAGGAAGATGAGGCGGACGAAGAGGATGAATGTGAGGAAAATGAGGTGGATGAGGAGAATAAGTGTCAGGAAGATGAGGTGGATGAGGAGGATGAGGAAGATGATGAGGAAGATTATGTGTAAGATGTGATGATGAGGAGCATAAGTGTGAGGAAGATGAGGTGTAAGATTGTTAATGTCTGTGTTATCTTTGGTTTCTTCTGTAATTGTAATGAATGACATCAAAGTATTGTGAGAGTGTTTGAAAAGCTCTTGATGTCATGTGTTAATGGATCTGTGCTGTATGCAGCAGTAGTTTAAGCGTCTATCACACCTGTCTGTTGTTGCTTTTATCAGAGCCACACGATGGTCTTCCATTATAATGTAACACTTATAAAACTTTATTTGATTACATCATTCATGAACAAGTCCTGTCAGATTGATTCCTATCAACAGTGAAGGTGAAGACGACAACTTTCATCATTATACACACAGCGTCATCCAGCTGCGGTCGTTGTTGTTATTTTGTGATCTCTAGTGGTGAATATTACATATTGTGCTTTTAATAGGAAAATGTTTAGGGCTCTGATGGGCTGATAGAAAACTTCAACACATCAGATGAACGTTAGTGTGTGTGTTTGTGTGTTTCCAGGATGGCTCCAGAAGTGGCTGCAGTGGAGATTAAAGGAGGTTATAATGAACTCTGTGATATCTGGTCTGTGGGAATTACAGCAGTAGAGCTCGCTGAACTACAACCACCTCTCTTTGATGTTCATCCTCTCAGGTAATCTAACACACAAACACACAACAAGGCTGATGATGGTCCTGAGATGAAGTCTGACTGTATTTCTTCTGGTCTCTCAGAGTTTTGTTCCTCATGTCTAAGAGCGGCTATCAACCTCCGAAACTCAAAGACAAATCAAAATGGTGAGTTGTGTGTGTGATGTCATCATTATTTGTGATCTTCTGCCGTCACTGAAACACTCACAGCTGATTTCATTACAGGTCCAGCAACTTCTACAACTTTGTGAAGTCCATGCTGATCAGGAACCCAAAGAAGAGACCAAGTGCTAAAAAGATGCTGACAGTAGGTTTGACAACTGTGTGTGTGTGTGTGTGTGTGTGTGTGTGTGTGTGTGTGTGTGTGTGTGTGTGTGTGTGTGTGTGTGTGTGTGTGTGTGTGTGTGTGTGTGTGTGTGTGTGTGTGTGTGTGTGTTGTATTGATGTGTGTGTTGTATTGATGTGTGTACTGTGTGTTTCAGCATTTGTTTGTGACTCAGCCTGGTTTAAGTCAAGATTTAACCCTCGAGCTGCTGGACAAACTCAGACATCCAGAGAAACTCAAAGACTGTTTACACACAGATGAAGATGATGGGGAGGTACAAACACATGCATGCACAAACTCAAAGACAAAGTTCAAACTAGTACCTGAACTAATACTGTCTCTCTCTCAGGTGGTTGTCTCAAGTTCCCTCAGAAGAATTCATTCAATGAACCGACACAACCGTGCAGAAAGGACAAACTCAGACATCCGCTGTAAGACACTGATTGTGTGTTACATTGTGTGTAATACATTGTGTATGCATGATTTTAAATTTGTGTTGTGTGTTTCAGTGGATCAGATTTACACACAAAGACCAGTAGCTGACAAACAAAAGTCTTCAGACAGAACGGTGAGTTTGTGTCTTTGTTGGGTCTTAAATTGAAATAGTTAAGGAACCCAAACTTGTAAAAGTGGGCGTGAAACTCATGTGATGTCATTCCTCATCAGTTACGACAGTCATGTGATCAGTACACCAGTGCCAAAAAAGACCCAATCAGGTAAGAGAAGCTGCTGCACATGTATGTCAAATAAACAAATATCTTTACACACTGTTGTGTTTCTTAAAACAAACAATCTTTTCTAACAGAGATGAAAGTTTGGACACAGACGATGATTATGATGATGTGGAAATGTAAGATATCTGACATCATCAGCTTTAGTCTTCTTTATATAAGAAGTGTGATTGTGATTAACAGCATCTCTCATCTCTTCTTCTTTCACAGACCTACAGCTCATTTTATGAGGTAACACACACACACACACACACACACACACACACACACACACACACACACACACACACAAACCCACACACATACAATTCAAAAATCATGGGTTTGATCCCAGAAAATACAGATACAGATTAAATGTCTACATTACAAATACATTAAAGAGGCTATGGCACAAGACTTTTTTAAGATGTCAAATAAATCTTTGGTGTCCCCAGAGTGTTTATGTGAAGTTTTAGCTCAAAATACCATATAGATCATTTATTATAACATGTTGAAGTTTGTAGGTGTGAGCAAACATGTTAAATTTTGGGTGTGTACTTTAAAATGCAAATGAGCTAATGCAAACACTGATCACCATAATGGTGGTTTGTTAAAATTGAAACTCTATTGTGTCGATTTCTCTCTCTCTCTCTCTTTCTCTGCACTGAATGTCAGTGCTGTGATTGGATAGTGCAGATTAAGGGGTGGTATTATTATAATAAGACCTCCTTATGGCATCATAAGGAGAGCCAAATTTCAACAACCAATTTAGAGAATGTTTTACCAAAACTAAGTTACTGGGTTGATCATCTCACATTTTCTAGGTTGATAAAAGCACTGGGGACCCAATCATAGCACTTAAACATGGAAAAAGTCAGATTTTCATGCCATGGCCTCTTTAAATGTAAATATGATGAAGTGATGTGACTGTGCTCTTCTTTACTCAGTAACACACTGCTGTACAGCGATGTTCCTCCGCCTCTACCTCCAAAAGTGAGTCAGTAGAAACACATTATAACATAAAACAAGTTCTTGTCTTGCTTTAACCTGAAAATGGCATTGATAAGTGTTTAATCCAAAGTAATGTGTGTGTGTTTGTGTGTAGCCAAAGAATCGCGCACATTCAGAGGAGATTGTGACAACGGAAGATGAAGAGAGTAGATCTCTTGCTGTCTGTGGCCCGATACCTTTATTAAGGACGTCCAGTGGAACACAAACACACACTCGACCCGTCCCACGACCACGATCTGTACGCAACGTTAACTCTGGTGAGCGCACAGACACATACACAAACACACACTTTATCCAGTCACCAGTACAGAAATTGT
Source organism: Misgurnus anguillicaudatus (assembly GCF_027580225.2). NCBI lineage: Eukaryota > Metazoa > Chordata > Actinopteri > Cypriniformes > Cobitidae > Misgurnus > Misgurnus anguillicaudatus. The sequence continues at coordinate 4,570,812 of NW_027395283.1, read as the reverse complement.
TTGTGTGTGTTTGTGTAGATCCATCATCATTTTCCAGTTTTCATGTTGATGCTCCAGCAGACCTGCAGCCACCTGAGCTGCCACCTAAGGACAGACGACGCAGACGTGAAGCTCCGAATGTTCCTCAGGTCTGTCTTAAACTCTCTGACAGGAGATCAGACGCTGTATAAATACATTCAGGGTGTTATTTGCTGGGTAATAGGGGAGATTATCCCCCCTCTGGTCTTTATATCCCTGCCTCTGATGAATTATTTTTATCCCTGTAGGGAAATTTTTTTTTCCCCATGATTAATAATCATCTAACAGCAATATAAACGGCCTAAAATAAAGATAATTTAAGTAATAACACTGCCACGCAATAGTGCAAATAACTATAAAATCGGGATTGCATGCCTGGATTTTTCATATGTTGCCAAGTACTAATAATCTATTTCTGTGTGAAAACAGCCAAATAATAAATAAAAAAGGATTCCAAGACATATATCATCGTTTTTACAGAACCATTACAAAACAAATCCAAAAATATCAACATTGAGAATGAGACCGCAGAAACTACCGTCGTTACAATTGAGGGGAACTTCCAGAATGACACAGAAAACCAAAAAAAGAGGTCAAAAGTCCATCATCAAACAAATTGTTTTCTTAGTCTGACGTCTTTTCAAAGTAGGCATATAAAATGTATTTATGTTATATTGAGAGTAAGTTGTGCATTGCATTTTTTTCTATAAAATATCATGATTATAATGCATGTCTGGTGCAAAGTATAAAGAGTGATTGCATTCTGGCATACAGTTCAGGTTGTGAAATTGTTTTATTAAGTTTCTGTATTTGAGTTCAGCTAGTCAGTGAGAGCTGCGCGGTAAAAAAAAATCACTCACCAACCTCAGAAAGTACTTTAGTGACAGACGTTAAACCTCATGACCGTTAGACTGTCATGCCAGACCAAGGGTCTCATTTCTAAAACTGTGCATAGGATCCTTACTAAAAGTCTACGCCAAAAGTGGAATATGCTAAATGGCAATTTAAATGCTATAATTGGGTCTCCAGGTCTTCTATCGACCTAGACAGTGTGAAAAAGGTCAACCCAGCAACTTAGTTTTGGTAAACCATTCTCTGCAAGCATGTGAAAATAGCTCATTAAAATATGGCTCCCCTTGTGATGTCAGAAAATAATATTATTATTATAAATAATAATTATTATTAATTATTATTATAATAATACCGTCTCTTTATTCTGCACTGTTGCATTCAACAACGCAGACGGTTTCAGCATTAACATCATAAACAAATGGCTTTCGTGGTCAATGCCTAGCTTCTGGTAAACTCAGCTAAAAATAAATAACAACAAAGTCCTTTTAAAGTCGTTTATTTATATAACAAGCAAAATAAACAACAAGTAGATTACCTAGGAAACCAAAACATGTTATTTTCGACAAAGTATTTGTTCAAGAGTTCAAAGAAACTGGAAGTAAAGTTCCGACCAGACGTGTAATCTGATGACCCCGTCTATAACAAACCACCATTCTGGTGATCAGTGTTTGCATTATCAAAGTGCATTTTTAACATGTTATAATAAATTATCTGTGGGGTATTTTGAGCTAAAACTTCACATGTGTACTCTGGGGACACCAAAGATTTATTTGACATCTTAAAAAAGTCTTGTGAAATGTCCCTTTTAAATTCCCTGAATGATCAATATAAGCCTGTGGTTCATTTTGTTTTATAAATAAAAATTAAAAAACATCTCCCCCCTCTGATTTTTTCCATAATCGCAGCCTTAACACATTAATATATCATCACGTAATGAGAAGAGAATCAATAATAGTGCATGTGTGAGATGCTTGTTTATCAGATGAGTTATTTCTTTTGTTTAGGATCCGGTCGAGTGTGTCGCTCCAGTGGTTAGGAAACGGCCGGTACGTTCTGATCTCACACTCCTTACGCTCCTTCTTGAAGTGACGAAAGCATAACCGGCATGTTTTCATCCCACAGATTATATTCCGCAAAGTCTTTCATGGGTGTCCATTAAAGATCAACTGCTCGGCTCAATGGGAACATCCCATCACTAAAGGTAACGGATCTGACAGCTGGAGTGTTTGTGGATTGAAGGACGCTCAGTCATGTTTCTTGTGTTTGTGTTTAGATCATCACCTGATTATAGGTGCAGATGAGGGAATCTACACACTAAACCTCAACAGTGCTGAGACCACAATGGATCAGGTGAGAGAATCAAACAACTCTGAATCAATTCCTGTCGAGATTCACATGTGAGATTCATTACATGCTTTCTTCCTCAGCTGTTTCCAGGCAAGTGTGTGTGGATCTACACCCTCGGCAATGTATTAATGTCTGTGTCAGGTGAGAAATAATCACAACTGTCATGAAATACATAACCAATGTAAAACAGGACGATTGACAGCTGTGTTTGTGTGTAAATCACAGGTAAATCCTCTCAGCTTCACTCTCACTCTCTGAAGGAGCTGTATGAACAGTCACGTAAAGAACATCGAATAGTTGCCTTGCCAGCACACAGACTCTTACCACGGTAAATTACTTATTTTATTAAACACATACATTAACATTTATTAAAAACACATTTCTATTACATGATTGGAAAAGAGAACAATAGGGTAGAGTGGGGCAATATTACATTTGGATGAATCATATTTTTAGACAATAAACACATCTCTGCTACAAATGAACACATAGGGGTGGTGTCCCGGTCCGGACGGGTTTATCCTAGTCCCAGACTAAAATGCATGTTTGAGCTGCCTTAAAGGTGGCCAAAAATGTAAAACTGTATTTATCTAGTCATAGATGAATAATAAGAGTTGTGTTCATGGCAATGACATTTCATGAGCCTCAAACACGATTGTTTCCCCAACATTAAAGTAATTACAATGTTGTTACAATGCCAAAAACAAAGTTATTACTACTGAGTTAGCATTTTATGTTAGTTAATGCTATATGCTAGTCAATGTTATATGCTAGTTAATGCTATATGCTAGTCAATGCTATATATTAGTCAATGCTATATGTTAGTTAATGCTATATGTTAGTTAATGCTATATGCTAGTTAATGCTATATGTTGGTTAATGCTATATGTTAGTTAATGCTATATGCTAGTCAATGCTATATGTTAGTCAATGCTATATGCTAGTTAATGCTATATGTTAGTTAATGCTTTATGCTAGTTAATGCTATATGCTAGTTAATGCTATATGCTAGTCAATGCTATATGCTAGTTAATGCTATATGTTAGTTAATGTTATATGCTAGTTAATGCTATATGTTGGTTAATGGTATATGTTAGTTAATGTTATATGCTAGTCAATGCTATATGCTAGTCAATGCTATATGCTAGTTAATGCTATATGTTAGTTAATGCTTTATGCTAGTTAATGCTATATGCTAGTTAATGTTATATGCTAGTCAATGCTATATGCTAGTTAATGTTATATGTGACCCGTCACGGAAACCAGTGACACAAGTCGGCAGCATATGTTTCGAGATAATGAATGATAAAGTGTTTATTTTCAAAATTTGTGATTTTCGTTTTATTGTAGAATCTGTTAGTTGAGATCACGAAAAAGCCTCTCCATGTTTGAGATAGCAGTTTTTGTATATTTAGAAGCGTACATTTTGCGGTTGAAATAGGCTTGTTTTTCCGGAGACGTCATCTCTCTGTCTGTTCTTGCAGCGCAGCATGAAGTCAAACACACACAAAAAAGTCACACGGAGATCGTTGAATTCGTTATATAATTGGCTACATGTTTTGTCTATTAATATTTTCCATGAAGTCATTGGCTGATGGAGGAACGAGCGAGAGATTGGTTACATCTCTAAAGGACGTCACGTTTTCGACGGCGCTGTTTGGATTATCTATTATACTATCTCCTTATTTTAAATACAAACTTTGAAGGCGGTTCATGTGCTTACCGTAACTTAAAGTGTAATCTGATATACCCTTACATGTTACGATGTAAATAGTCCTCAGATTGTATATTATATTCTATTACAAGACGTGCATGTGAAATCTGATGTAAACAATAGACTATATATCTATATTTCACGGATTATATGCATTTGTGGACAAAAATGGTCATTGGATGATTCACACATCTGAAACAGACTGGATTCGACTTGTGATCAACACAAATGTAAAAAATCCTGTTTATTTTTGCATGTTGTCATCCGGACTTCTGTCACAAAATACTACATATGATGCTAGAACTAACACAGTCTCACACCCATGGCGTCAATATTTGACGACACTTGACCATGCGTCAATATGTTGACGCGGAGGGTATACCTTTCGCGTCACTTTTTGACGAACTGGGGACTTCAATACTATTAGGTACGCGAGTATATCAGCTTTACAGGGGGTATGGCTTAGCTAAATGAGATGTAAATGAGCTATTTTGAAAAGTGTTAACTTTTCTTTCTGTATTTTCTCAGTTTGAGTTTTTCTGAGTTCCTAAATTCAAATGGCCACAACTTCTCCAAATCTTATCAGATTTCCATGTGTTACACATCGTTGGAAAGCTTAGAAACGTTCACTTTCACTGCACTTTCAGAATCTGTGAATAACTCAAAATGCCCCAGATCCGACTTGTGTCCCTACTTTATTATATGCTAGTTAATGCTATATGCTAGTTAATGCTATATGCTAGTCAATGCTATATGCTAGTTAATGCTATATGCTAGTTAATGCTATACTAGTTAATGCTATATGCTAGTTAATCCATACTGGGGAAAAACACAAAGTTACCACTCAAATGACTTGTCAAATAATGTAATATTAGATCATTTCATTCTAAAGACAAATCCTAAGGTTGTCAATGGACATTTAAAAATGACTCTGGATCATTTTTGCACGTAATAAAGACACAAACCTTCTATGTAGACATCAGAGAACAATTTTAACAGATTATTTATTTGCATTCTTTGGCACCTTTAATTTAAAACATCTTGCACTGACATATCTTAACATATATCAGTGCTATATGGGGGGCAATTAGGGTAAAGTGCCTTGATCAAGAGCACCACAGTTGCAACCCACCAGCCGTGTCATCCAAGATGTTGATGTCTTTCTTTGTTTAGTGGAGAAGAAATTAAGTTTTTTGAGGAAAAATATTCCAGGATTTTTCTCCATATATTTGACTTCAATAGTTTACAGTTTTAATGCAGGTTCTCGTTTTGCACTAGCAGTGTGATGCACCAGCGCGACCTTAAAGGATTAGTCCATTTTCTTTAAAAAAAATCCAGATAGTTTACTCACCAAGTCGAGAAGAAATTATGTTTTTGAGAAAAAAACATTCCAGGATTTTTCTCATTTTAATGGACTTTAATGGACCCCAACACTTAACTCAACACTTTTTCAAAGTGTTTCAAAGGACTCTAAATGATCCCAAACGAGGCATAAGGGTCTTATTTAGCGAAACAATTGTCATTTTTGACAAGAAAAATAAAAAATATGCTCTATTAAACCACAGCTTCTCGTCTTCCTCCGGTCCTGTGACGCACCAGCGCGACCTCACGTAATTGCGTCATCACGTCAAGAGGTCAGGGATGATGTATGCGAAACTCCGCCCCAGTGTTTACAAGTGTGTTGAAAGAGGACCGTTCCTACGTTGTTGTATGTGTAATGATACTAATTAATGTCTTTGTGTCAGATTATTGTTTAAAATGGTCCACAAATGTGCGTTTCATATATGTAACACGTGACCTTTCCACGTCACGTCGTGCTGGCTCGTCACACAGCCGGATATAGACGAAAGTTGTGGTTTAAAAGTGTATATTTGTTATTTTTCTTGTCAAAAATGACAATCGTTTCGCTAGATAAGACCCTTATGCCTCGTTTGGGATTGTTTAGAGTCCTTTAAAACATTGTTGAAAAAAACTGTTAAGTGTTGAGTTAAGTGTTAAGTGTTGGGGTCCATTAAAGTCCATTAAAATGAGAAAAATCCTGGAATGTTTTCCTCAAAAAACATAATTTCTTCTGGACTGAACAAAGAAAGACATCAACATTTTGGATGACATGGTGGTAAGTAAATTATCTGGATTTTTTTTTTAAAGAAAATGGACTAATCCTTTAAGCATTGCGTAAACACGTTGAAAGGTCACACGTTATGTATGTGAAACGCACACTCGCGTACCATTTTAAACAATAAACTGACATAAAGACATTAATTAGTATCAGTCCACATACAACAATGTCTGAACGCTCCTCTTTCTTCACACTTGTAAACACCGAAGCGGTAGTTTCAACCGTGACCTTTAGACATAATATGTAAAGGTCACGCTGGTGCGTCACACGGCTACTGCCAGACGAGAAGTTGTGGTTGAATAGTACATCTTTTTATTTTTTTGGTGAAACTGCTGGTTTGGCTAGATAAGACCCTTATGTCTCGATTGAGATCATTTAGAGCTCTTTGAAGGTCCACTATATGGAGAAAAGTCCTCCAAAAACTGAATTTCTTCTCAACTGAACAAAGACAGACATAAATATCTTGGATGACGTGGGGGTGAGTACATTATTAGGATTTTTTAATGAAAGCGAGTAATCCTTTAACAAAGTGCATCAAAACAAAAGATCTTCTTTTGACAGTGAGACCGACGCACACACAGACACATGCACACAGACAGACAAACACAAAATGTAATCTGGTTGTTTTCTGGTTGTCTCATAACAGGAAGTTAGTGATCAGCACAAAGATTCCAGACACAAAAGGTTGCAGAAGATGTTCAGTGGGTGAGATGATCAAATCAAATCAATCTACACAATCTTCATATTAAACACACATCATAGATCAGCATGTCATCTCTCTTTCTCTCTCTTTAGCTCATAATGTTGTGAATGGTTGTGTGTTTCTGTGCTGTGCGCTGGAGTCCAGTGTGGTTTTGCTGCAGTGGTACGAGCCCATGCATAAGTTTATGCTCATAAAGGTGATTTGACATTCAAACACACTTGATGTATAAACGACACAACATCATCAACATTGCAGTAATTGTGTGTTTCTCGTAGCAATTTGACTTCCCGTTGCCGACGCCCCTGCGTGTCTTTGAGATGCTGGTGGTCCCAGAGCAGGAATATCCACAGGTGTTCATCAGGGTGAGCAAAGGACCCAACACAATACAACCCGTTCAGCTGGGATTCATCGATCTCAACTCCAACACATCCTGGTTCGCTGATACTGGACTCGGTACAGATCTAACAAACACAGACGTATCAACACATATATAATCTGTAGATCCTATTCACCTTATTCCGCCACGCCCCTTTTTAATTCTTCGCTCTTCCGCATTTTGTCAACCGACTTCCGCTGCTAATATGGCACAGTGCATTCTGTGGTTAGTTTGGTGGATAGAAGATTGTTTGTAGTTCACTATAACTTTAGCGAAATGACAAATATCGCTACTGCTGTAAATGTTTTAAATTAGGAGGACGGTTAAAACTTCATACGACGCTCGGATAGTCTTATATTGTCTCGTGGTTAGACGATATGAAGCGGCCGCGGCAAGTAACCTATGGGACATATTTAATTACCTCGTCCTGTCAGGAGTTGATGGAGCAGCATTGAAAATTATTAAAAGTATGTCTACCAATATTTACACAGTGATTTCGTCTTTTTTAAAGCAAATGTGCACCTTAGCCAGTCCAATAACTATTTCGTTTTTATGTGGTACCATGATAGAATTCATTTGCAAACTTGCCAACACTTATTCCTTCAAATCAGCAGACTTAAATCCTTTTAAGTGGAATCTACAAAGCTCACATATGGTTTAAGAAATTCCTTACAGATAATATCTGATCACACTGTAAAGGTTTATATAACTGCATGGCAGGTTACATCTGATCACATAGTAAATGTTTAATATAAATGCACAACATCTGATCACACTGTAAATGTTTAATATAACTGCATGACAGGTAACAGCTGATCACATAGTAAAGGTTTAATATAACTGCACAACATCTGATCACATCGTAAAGGTTTAATATAAATGCACAACATCTGATCACACTGTACATGTTTAATATCACTGCATGACATCTGATCACATATGAAGGTTTAATGTAACTTTACAACAGGAAAAGCAAAACCACCCTGCAATAAATTAAGACACAGCTTTATCGGAGTCATCAGGAGCTGATCCCAAGTGTATATCTGGAAGCTGTTGGTGTATGTACTGGTAAAGTGCTTGGCGACTGTGTAATGGATGCAATATCAACCCTCTGTAAAGCTGAACCAAAGATGGTTGTTTCTCAGCAGAGATATGTACATTTGTGCCAGTTCAACACATTGAAGCAGTTTCTCGACAGGGTTTACAGGACTAGGATTTAATTATATTAGGACATTTTAGTTTTTACAAACAAACCCTACAAAAAACAAGACTGGTGCGCATCTTGTGACAAAACAATGGCACTTATATATGTTGAGGTATGTCAGTAAAATGTGTTTTTAAATTATTGTAGCTCAAATATGCATTTTAGCCTGAGACCAGGATAAGCCCTGTCAGGGAAACCGCACCATTGTTTTCCCATATCAGATGTAGGTTGCTTCAGGTTGAGTTGTGATTTTAAAGTGTAGTTGTGGTCAGAGACGGATGGATCCTCCCATTGTGTTTCTGCATCACAGTTTAGGAACATGTTGATTGTATCATCCTCACAGTTATCCACTGCATCACTACACATCAATGCATCTGTGAAAACAATATAACCATAAACATTTTTATGTTAGTATTTAAAATAAACTTGCATCATGAGAATTAATATATAAATGGCACCCATACTTAAACAGAACAGAGTGTAAGAGAGAGATGCATTAAAAAGAGACAGTAACATTATACACACAACCTTTAACTTCAGTGTTAAATAATACGTTGTTTATTAGGTCATTATCAATATCTGAATGAGGAATGAACTGACATTCTAGCATCTGAAATCTCAGTAACTTGTGGGAATCACGTGGGCTACTGTAAGAATGCATTGTACTATAATATCTCGTTGTACTATCGTAAATATAAAAATATAGGTGGACAATTAAAACCATTCAAATAGTTGCATTTTATAAACTAACGTTACCCCAGCTAACACACGACGTCCTAGTTACGTAATTTATTTGTCATTTTTGGTAATTTCATGACTTACCAGCTGGCAACGTAACTGTTACGTCCTAGGGAGGTAATTTCATTACCATTACAGTACCAAATCACTACGTCGCCAGTACGGTCTCCTAACGTCGCGAGGTAACCAAGTACGTTCCAGTTAGGTAATACATTCGTACTATTTTGGTAATTTCATAACTTACTGGCAACGTAACTGTTACGTCCCAGGGAGGTAATTTCATTACCATTACAATTATATTAACATTTATTTTATTTTCTATTTAGGTTAGCATGTTAAAACTTTTCAGTCTCAAAGTTTCCCTTAAATAAGTCAAAATAGAATAGATATTTAACCACCATACGAGCTGCTCTTTACATAGGAAACAAAAAACAGCACGCGTCTCCCTCCTTCAGCTGAACTCAATCAGAGCGTGTAACCGCGCATGCACAGCACGGCATCTGACAGGACCGGTCGTTTTTCTGAACTGAGAGACAAACACAAAACTTACCAACACAAAACTTTTAATCCATTACGTTGTCACGACGTGCCCACGACAGGCAGATTACGTTGCAAAGTTACGTCGAGGCGACGAATTCAGGAATTTCACTTTTCCGGTCGCCACGACGTAAGTTTGGTAATCATATTACGTCGACGTTACGTAACAGTTACGTATTTGTGTTAGCTGGGACTGATCTTAAGTGTATTTGTAGAACGGACTTCACAAATCTAACTTTAGGCGAACGAGCACAAAGTTAGCTAAGATAGCTTACCTGAAACTGGCCACCTTTTCAACACCCGGCGTGGTTTAAAGTTACCGGAACATCGTAGTCGAACCATTACTTGGGATAAGGGTGTTCCTCAGTTGGCTTAAAATTGGTAAGAAAGAAACATAAAGGCGCTCGAGTGAGCTTTTTAAGCTTAACGCGTCGCCTTCAGTCACTGCCTCAGCTGCTCATCGTCTATGCGGCCGGAAGAACGTTGACAAAATGAGCGAAATGGCGCCGCCCTTGTTGTCGTGAAAAATAAGGTGAATAAACATGTTGATGTGTTTGTGTGTGACAGAGAGTCGCAGCGCTGATAAAGCTCAGTTGAATCAGTTGGACGGTGACACATTGATGGTTTTGATTGACAGTGAGTCTTTTACAAAACACAAACTTTACCTCCTTTCTTTCTCATACTCATCTAAAGGATTATTAGGAACACCTGTTCTCATTAATGCAATGGTGTAATGGTGTAGGGGATGTTTTCTTGGCACACTTTAGGCCCCTTAGTGCCAATTGGGCATCATTTAAATGCCACGGCCTACCTGAGCATTGTTTCTGACCATGTCCATCCCTTTATGACCACCATGTACTCATCCTCTGATGACTACTTCCATGACAATGAGTTCACTGTACTAAAATGGCCCCCACAGTCACCAGATCTCAACCCAATAGAGCATCTTTGGGATGTGGTGGAATGGGAACTTCGTGCCCTGGATGTGCATCCCACAAATCAACATCAACTGCAAGATGCTATCCTATCAATATGATCCAACATTTCTAAAGAATGCTTTCAGCACCTTGTTGAATCAATGCCACGTAGAATTAAGGCAGTTCTGAAGTTGAAAGGGGGTCAAACACAGTATTAGTATGCTGTTCCTAATAATCCTTTAGGTGAGTGTATACAAATAATGTGTGTCCGTCTATAATCTATGTCCTTATTTACATGATCTCTCTCGCTCTTTCTCTCATAGATTCGGTTCATACTGTCGGTTTGGACGGATCAGTGAAGAACCCCAAACAGCACGCTGTAGACGTCACCTTTAATATGGACGTTGATGCTGTGGGTAAGTAATGCAGATCATATGAGTCTTATAATGACATCATGACAAACTCTGACATCATCGCTGACTCATCAGTATATCATGACGACACACTGATCGCTATCTGGAAACACGGCTGGCAGAGGAGAGGTCCGGGATTCACCGACATACTGCAGGAGATCACAGATCCCAAAAACATCTTCCGCCTGGTGGGATCTGACAGGTACACACACAAATACACACAACAACACAAATACACACAACTTAAATGACTTTATAATTACAAATGTTTTAATGTTCACAGAATGGTAGTCATGGAGAAGCGAGCGTGTGATGACCAATCAGGACTCTGTAATCTGTACGTTCTGGAGACGGTTGACTCCGCCCCATTTCCTGAGCGTGCGCTGTCACACAAACACACACAATGATATGTGAAGCGTGATTGTTTTAAAACTCTGTGCTTTAGTTTCTATCTAGTGTTAATAAAGACATCAGTCCAGGTGTGAATAACACACTATCTGTTTCCTCTGTGTGTGTGTGTGTGTGTGTGTGTGTGCGTGTGCGTGTGCGTGTGCGTGTGTGTGTGTGTGTGTGTGTGTGTGTCTATAGGATGTGTTTCTTTCGGGTCACTACATCCTGACCCATAAAAATCAGCTGAGAATGTCAAACACACCTGAAGTGTTCTTGTGTAGAAACAGAAGTGTTTGTGCAATAATAAAGTTGTGTTGTTTGAAGTTATGTGAGACTTATGACCTTTATTGATATGTCTGCATGAGGTTTCATGTAAAAACAAGAAAGATCAAGTCATATGTAGATTGTGTAATGTAAATATCATATGATCAGTTAAGGAAAACAGCTACAGGATTTATTCAGTGCTGTATAGTTTTAAAAACATTGAAAGGGGGAACTTAGGTCAATGCACAACTTCATGATATGCTAATGAAAGGCCCACGCACACTGAATAAAAAACTTGAAGCCTTGCGCTCATAATCCACTCTAAAACAATACAATTCCATTATCCGTATTTTCCTACAGTGCTTTATCCAGTTTGCATTGATACAAACCAGCTTAAGGTAGACATAAAAGATAAAGATCATAAAGGAAAATTTATATATACAATACATGATATTATCATGATCATAAGATAAGTACATTATTGATGCTAAGCGTAAAAATTATTATCTGTAATCAGAGATCTTCATATATGTTAAACAGGCATCTACTGTACAGGCCAGACATATGGGGGTGGTTTCCCCGACAGGGATTATCTTAAACCAGGACTAGGCCTCAGTTTAATTAGTTTTAACAATCATGTATTACTAAAAACATTACTTGTGTGCATTTTGAGGCAAAACAAAGGGCACTAATGTATTTTAAGATATGTCAGTGCAACTAGTTTTTTAGTTTGGACAGCTCTTACATTTATTTTAGTCAAGGACTAGTCTAATCCCTGTCTGGGAAACAGGCAAGAGCCAATTATGATATTGTGTGTGGTATTAATAAAACAGAAATATAATAATTCATATTTTATTTGTCTAATCTTAATATTTCAATAGGTACACTGAGTAATACAGAAGTTTTAATTTATTTAAAAACCATGAAACCGCACTCTCTCGCTAATCTTACAGTATTGCAGTACCCGTATTTGCCGATAGGTGACAGCAAAACTCCGCCTATGATGCTGATCGACTCGAGCATCTCTGGATAGTAAAGATGACTGAATTAATGACAACTATATCAAATATAAACCATTAAAGAAACAAATCTAAAAGCTTCATATATCTACAGTACATTGATGCTTTAAGAAAGGACGATGTAACTAAATAAACTTTTTCTGAGACTCCAGGCATTTATTTAATTTTATCTAGCACTTCAACGAAATTAAACACGAGTAATACCTCATTAAGTTTCACTGTTTAGTTTGATTTAAAATATATTATTATTATTATTATTATTATTATTGCTATGTTACTTTCCATCTCCCTGATTTAATTAAGAAATGCATTGTCCCCCTCTTTTTACCAAAGCAATGTAACGTTACAGTACTGCTAAAGGACAATGAGACTAAGATCATATAAACACTAACCTGCTAAAATGACGTAATACATGTACAATAGTGGTCTTGTGGTGGTCTGTGCACGCGCGCGCCGCTGTTTTCCCGCATCATTTCCAGGTCAGACGCGCGTTGTTTCCTGTGCGGCGCGTCTGGACTAAAGATGGCCGGAGATGGAGGCGCATTGAAGGATATCAATGAGATTAAATCTCAGTTCCGGACACGAGAGGGATTTTACAAGCTGCTCACCCTCTCAGACTCTCAGCAGCGGGCCGGACTGCCGCGGGGACCTTCAGCGAGCGTCACGGTGGGACCCGGAGCGACCACGGGCTCCATCCCGGGCGGCGGTGCTGGTGTCGGGCTGGTGCAGGGGCCCGGGTCCGCCGCCAACTCCTCCCCGGGTTTCTTGCCGCCGGTTCGGGTGTCGATGGTGAAGCTGAAGCCGGAGGACCCTAGCGAAGATTCGGAGCGCGTGTGTTTTAACATCGGCAGGGAACTTTACTTCTACACCTACACAAACATTAAAAAGGTAAAGACGGGTGCGAGCATCTCTTCATTCTCATCATGGCTACTGAAACTGCAACGATGCGCTGAACTGTTGCTTTGACAGCTTCTTGTCGACTGTGCTTGGGATCGGTATCGATATGAATGACTTATTTCATCAACTTATTGTCATTGTGTGGATTAAAATAAACAATACAAAGAGCATCTAAACAATATTAATATCAAACTGGGTTACATTTAACATTAGAGGGAACAATTGTTGTTATACGCAGTGATTTGCACCGGTTTGATATGTGCACCTGTTTGTGATGTGCACCGGTTTGAGATGTGCATACATTTGTGATGTACGCCTGTTTGAGAGGTGCACAGATTTGAGATGTGCGCTTGTTTGTAATGTGCACAGGTTTGTGATTTTGCACAGGTTTGTGATGTGCACTTGTTTGAAATGTGCACAGGTTTGTGATTTTGCACTGGTTTAAGATGTACGCCTGTTTGAGATGTACGCCTGTTTGAGATGTGCACTTGTTTGAGATTTTGCACAGGTTTGTGATTTTGCACTTGTTTGAGATGTCCACAGGTTTGAGATGTGCACAGGTTTGTGATGTGCACCTGTTTGAGACGTATGCCTGTTTGAGATTTGCACTTGTTTGAGATGTGCACTTGTTTGAGATTTTGCACAGGTTTGTGATTTTGCACTGGTTTGAGATGTGCACAGGTTTAAGATGTACGCCTGTTTTAGATTTGCACTTGTTTGAGATGTGCACTTGTTTGAGATTTTGCACAGGTTTGTGATGTGCACTTGTTTGAGATTTTGCACAGGTTTGTGATGTGCACCTGTTTGAGACGTAAGCCTGTTTGAGATTTGCACTTGTTTGAGATGTGCACCGGTTTGAGATGTGCACCTGTTTGAGATGTGCATACATTTGTGATGTGAACCTGTTGTAGATGTGCATAAGTTTGTGATGTGCACCTGTTTGAGATTTGCACTTGTTTGAGATGTACACCGGTTTGAGATATGCACATCACAAACCTGTGCAAAATCACAAACCTGTGCACATCACAAACCTGTGCAAAATCTCAAATCTGTGCACCTCTCAAACAGGCGTACATCACAAACTTATGCACATCTCAAACAGGTGCACATCTCAAACCTGTGCACAAGTTTGTGATGTACGCCTGTTTGAGAGGTGCACAGATTTGAGATTTTGCACAGGTTTGTGATGTGCACACTGCACAGGTTTGTGATGTGCACAGGTTTGTGATGTGCACAGGTTTGAGATGTGCACAGGTTTGAGATGTGCACCTGTTTGAGATGTGCATAAATTTGTGATGTGCACCTGTTTGAGATGTGCATAAGTTTGTGATGTGCACCTGTTTGAGATGTGCATAAGTTTGTGATGTGCACCTGTTTAAGATGTGCATAAATTTGTGATGTGCACCTGTTTGAGATTTGCACTTGTTTGAGATGTGCACCGGTTTGAGATATGCACATCTCAAACAAGTGCACATCACAAACCTGTGCACATCACAAACCTGTGCAAAATCTCAAATCTGTGCACCTGTCAAACAGGCGTACATCACAAACTTATGCACATCTCAAACAGGTGCACATCTCAAACCTGTGCACAAGTTTGTGATGTACGCCTGTTTGAGAGGTGCACAGATTTGAGATTTTGCACAGGTTTGTGATGTGCACACTGCACAGGTTTGTGATGTGCACAGGTTTGTGATGTGCACAGGTTTGAGATGTGCACAGGTTTGAGATGTGCACCTGTTTGAGATGTGCATAAATTTGTGATGTGCACCTGTTTGAGATGTGCATAAGTTTGTGATGTGCACCTGTTTGAGATGTGCATAAGTTTGTGATGTGCACCTGTTTAAGATGTGCATAAATTTGTGATGTGCACCTGTTTGAGATTTGCACTTGTTTGAGATGTGCACCGGTTTGAGATATGCACATCTCAAACAAGTGCACATCACAAACCTGTGCACATCACAAACCTGTGCAAAATCTCAAATCTGTGCACCTGTCAAACAGGCGTACATCACAAACTTATGCACATCTCAAACAGGTGCACATCTCAAACCTGTGCACAAGTTTGTGATGTACGCCTGTTTGAGAGGTGCACAGATTTGAGATTTTGCACAGGTTTGTGATGTGCACACTGCACAGGTTTGTGATGTGCACAGGTTTGTGATGTGCACAGGTTTGAGATGTGCACAGGTTTGAGATGTGCACCTGTTTGAGATGTGCATAAATTTGTGATGTGCACCTGTTTGAGATGTGCATAAGTTTGTGATGTGCACCTGTTTGAGATGTGCATAAGTTTGTGATGTGCACCTGTTTAAGATGTGCATAAATTTGTGATGTGCACCTGTTTGAGATTTGCACTTGTTTGAGATGTGCACCGGTTTGAGATATGCACATCTCAAACAAGTGCACATCACAAACCTGTGCACATCACAAACCTGTGCAAAATCTCAAATCTGTGCACCTGTCAAACAGGCGTACATCACAAACTTATGCACATCTCAAACAGGTGCACATCTCAAACCTGTGCACAAGTTTGTGATGTACGCCTGTTTGAGAGGTGCACAGATTTGAGATTTTGCACAGGTTTGTGATGTGCACAGGTTTGTGATTTTGCACAGGTTTGGGATGTGCACAGGTTTGGGATGTGCACCTGTTTGAGATGTATGCCTGTTTGAGATGTGCACTTGTTTGTGATGTGCACCGGTTTGGGATGTGCACAGGTTTGTGATGTGCACAGGTTTGTGATTTTGCACAGGTTTGGGATGTGCACAGGTTTGTGATGTGCACAAGTTTGTGATTTTGCACAGGTTTTAGATGTGCACCTGTTTTAGATGTGCACAGGTTTGTGATTTTGCACAGGCTTGTGATTTGCACAGGTTTGTGATTTGCACAGGTTTGTGAATGTGCACAGGTTTGAGAGGTGCACCTGTTTGTGATGTGCACAGGTTTGAGATGTGCACCGGTTTGTAGGGCTATGCAAAAAATCACCTGCGATTCTCACGCTTTTTTATTAGTAAATCATTTATTTTTGTTGACCATGATGTTTGTGTTGGCTCAGACCGCAGGGGTTGCTGCAGGAGGGCAGACTGACTCAAAAACACATATCTGTCATTTAGTTTAGTAGTGTAATGGTGATCATCTCAGCTCACTAGTCAATACAATACACAGCAGTGTGTTCACGGTACCCTACAATCATGATATTGTGAAAAAATGTGAAACATAAACCTAATATTCAAATGACCATTATGATTCGCGGTGTGTGTATGTACAAAACACATTAAAACACTGAACGAAATTCATTTCAAACATACGTGGATAACCACAAGAGGTCAAACTTGAACTGAGATCAGTCACCAGTGCATCATGTCTGTCAAATTGGTTACATGTATAGGTACAGTAAACAGAGGTTCAGTTTGTCTTCTGGATAATGTCTGTGGTTTCATTCAGACTTTATTTGTGTCTCAGAGACCTAATCATATTCTCTTAACATACAGACATTAAGTCTGATAACTCTTCAGATACAAGACACTGTACTGGAGTGTGTGACAGTCGTATTGTATTATTATTATTGTGATGATAACACTCACAGTGTGATCTGTCTCTGTGTGCAGGCTGTGGATCTCAGTAAACCTATAGACAAACGCATCTATAAAGGAACCCAGCCTACGTGTCATGATTTCAATCAATATTCTGCTACAGCTGACAGCGTGGCTCTCATCGTGGGCTTCTCCGCTGGACAGGTGCAATATCTGGATCCCATAAAGAAAGAGACCAGCAAGCTCTTCAATGAGGAGGTGAGGAGAAACGTCTGTAATATTAACCTGTGTCTATAACATCTGTCTCAGGTTACTCTTTTCTAAGCAGCATTTTTAAATGAAGTCGCCAGCCAGCACCAGTATTTTTTTCAGGATTTTCACAAAGGTTTAAGACCGTCTAGAAAATGTTCTGCTTTAAATATATAAACATACAATACTGTTTATCAAACGAAAGAACAAACCATCTAAAACTCGTTTCATCATATCTTTATTTGTTCCCTTTTATCACCTCCAACATTTGGAACAAAAAGCTGAGATAATTGCATTTTTGTAAAAGACTTTTGTTAGAGATCAGATTCAGAGCAATGATCAAAACATACAAAGAGTTTTTACTGTTTTTGGATCAGTGGATGCTTCAGTGTTTTATGAGTTTGGTAAGAGCGTCACCTGGTGGATAATAGAGGAAATATGGATTGCCGTAAAAAGCGTTTTCTCTTAACTGATGAGATAAATTGTCAATGGCGGGGAAAGAGTTAACATCAAATCTTTAAACTAAATAGTCTATGAAGACACTACACTGCTTATGATTATATAACCTTGATGTTACACCTGTACACTGTTTTGCTTTTGGTCACACTGAGCCCATCACGTTAAATGAAATTTAAATTCACTTTATGTTGTTTGAACATAACTGTGTGTCATCTGTGTGTGTACACAACCTCCATGATAAATATTTGCCCGCCGACGTCACCTTGCACATGCCCCGCCCACAAATGTTCAAAGACCACAGTTAAATCATCATTTATATTTTAAATCTTCTTCACATAATTCATTACTGCACGTTCATTATGAGCAATGAAATAAGGTTATTGTCTATATAAAAGCACGTTTTTCGGTATAGATAACAGTAAACAGGGAGTAAAGCAGAAACTCATTTCCATTAAAAGCGACAAACACACACTTTTTCCTGCACACCCAGAAAAGGGCCTTTTTAAGATGGGATAATAAATGATCAGTAGGGTATTTGGACCTGAAACTTCACAGGGACGTTCTGAGGACACCTGAGAGACTGATATTACATCTTGAAAAATTGCCATATGTGGTGACCTTAAAAACTTAAAGACAAACCCTGACCAGAGTTAATAAAACCCCTGATCCACCTCATAGTTCAGTAAGAGGAAGATATTTTTACCAGAAACAGCCTCAGTCTGTCCCAACCATTTTGTAATTTCCTCAAGGCAGTTTGAATTTGTCAACTTATTGAAAACAAGAAGTTACTCGTACCGAACCGGTCTCATTGAATATTGTAAAGAAAATTTGGAGACAGAGATAAAGCTGAAGGAGGTGGTGATGAATTGATTTGCTGCGCATCACTGACCCTCGCTCTCTTCTCTTTTTCTCAGAGGTTGATAGACAAATCAAAGGTTACGTGTCTGAAATGGCTTCCGAAATCCGACAACCTTTTCCTGGCGTCTCACGCCAGCGGTCATCTCTACCTCTACAACGTGGAGCACCCATGCGGCACTGCAGCTCCTCAGTACTGCCTGCTGCGCCAGGGCGAGGGATTCGCCGTCTACTCCTGCAAAACCAAGACACCTCGCAATCCTTTACTCCGCTGGGTGGTCGGTGAGGGCGGGCTGAACGAGTTCGCCTTCTCACCCGATGGTGTGCATGTCGCTTGCGTCGGTCAGGACGGCTGCCTCCGTGTCTTCCACTTTGACTCGATGGAGCTGCAGGGCGTGATGAAGAGCTACTTTGGTGGCCTGCTGTGTGTCTCCTGGAGCCCGGATGGCAAGTATCTTGCCACTGGCGGGGAGGACGACCTGGTCACCGTGTGGTCGTTTGCTGAAAGTCGCGTGGTGGCGAGAGGTCACGGTCACAAGTCCTG
This sequence comes from Misgurnus anguillicaudatus, assembly GCF_027580225.2. Lineage (NCBI taxonomy): Eukaryota > Metazoa > Chordata > Actinopteri > Cypriniformes > Cobitidae > Misgurnus > Misgurnus anguillicaudatus. Next base: position 4,551,661 of record NW_027395283.1, on the reverse strand, counting down.
GGTCAACGTTGTGGCTTTCGACCCCTTCACCACCAACCTGGAGGACGAGGAGCCGATGGAGCTCAGCGGCAGCGAAGAGGACCTTCAGCAGGGGGCGCTACACTTCGGCCGTGTGCGCACCAGCAGCACGCTGTCCCGTCTCTCGCGGCATAGCTCGAAAGGCGGCGCGTCGTCCGTGTCGTACCGATTTGGATCCGTCGGGCAAGACACGCAGTTCTGTTTGTGGGACCTGACGGACGACGTCCTCTACCCGCGGCTGCCGCTCTCCAGAGCCCTCACCAACACCTTCGGCCCCACGCTTCCAACGTCCGGCTCCGCTGCTCTCAACAGTGCCGGCGGTGGAGTTGAAGGTCACCATCACCCTTCCAACCCCCACCAGACGTCCACGCTACCCCTTCCACTGCCTCGCTCGCTATCTCGCTCCAACTCACTGCCGCACCCTGCAGTCGCCAACGCTTCCAAGAGCCAGGGGTCCACAGAGGGTGGGGGAACAGGTGGAGGCGGCGCAGGCGGAAGTGCCCCGTTCAGCATCGGCCGCTTCGCGACGTTGTCCCTGCAGGAGCGCAAATCGGACAAATCAGGGGCGGGAGGGGAAAAGGAGCACAAGCGCTACCACAGCCTGGGCAACATCAGCAAGAGCAACGACAAGATCAACGTCGCCCCGCGCAGCAACCGACTGGACGGCGCTAAGGTTTTGGGCACCACGCTGTGTCCTCGTATGAATGAGGTGCCTCTGCTGGAGCCGCTGGTTTGTAAGAAAATCGCCCACGAGCGTCTCACCGTACTCGTCTTCATGAACGACTGCATCATCACCGCGTGTCAAGAAGGACTCATCTGCACCTGGGCACGACCTGGCAAAGCGGTGAGTCCGCATTTAAAGCTTTATTCAGTATTTTGCATGTTGGTTTTTAAGCAATAATCTTACCGTCAATGATAAAATAAGTAGGATATAATACAAAAATGTAGTTTTTCTAAAATGTATCATTAGCAGGTGTGTTGACGTCATGTATTAACTCCTGCTGTTTCTCATCTGATGTCAGCATCCGCCTCAACCGCTGTCGGCACAGAACGGGAACTCGCCGAGCGGGACGGTGGTATAACCCAACCAGCCTCTAACCGTCACAGTGTTACCAACCTCCACCGAACCAGCCCTGTTTAGATCAACAAATCAACGTCACCGCACGCACACGCCGTGAACACAAACCTGAACTCTGATCCTCGACAGAGACTTCTGCACGCCGGTCCTGAGATCTCATCTCTCTGATCTTTGCTACAGCCACGGCCGTTGTGTTTTTTATTTATTTATTCCATCATTCAAATGATTTATATTGTATATATTTAGACAACTCTATAATGGAGGAGGACAACGTGTATTGAAGTATTGAACTGAAATGATTAATATATAAAAGTCTGCATTGTAAATAGTGACACGTGTGCAGGATTTTGATGGATTGGTGATGTAAAGCTCATCTTTTGCATTGGACTTTGAGTAACACAAAGCTCAAATGCTAGAAAGTTCATGTTTTATAAATATGTTTTAGTGAGGTGAACAGCTGAATGTTTTTAGTGTGAGCTCCATCATTTGTCTTGTTTATGTCAGATTTTATGTCAGTAGTGAAGTAAACACATAACTCTTGTAGCAACGCCTGCTGTTGCCTCTTGCGACATTTTGCACATTTTCAGGTTGATTTGATGATCACTGAGCTTACTGAAGATTTCTTTATATATTCGTGCTGTCTTATGTTGTTAATTTTTTTTAAAACATCAAACATTAACCATGCAAGCATTATGCAGATGAATATTATTAGCATCTTCAATGCTCGTGTAAATAACACTGTTAATGGATATCACACACATACTGTCAGCCGCGAGGTGTCTTTTATATCAGTTTGCAGCCCTGATGTCTGTTCACGTATTCATTGTAAACTAACACTTGAAGAACAAATCATCTTCTAATATAAATCCACCTGCTGCATTAAAGTAATGTACAGGTGAGCAAGCATAAACATTCATGCCTGTATTATAATATATGATACTGCTAAATAAAGTCAAGCTATTCAACACATTCACACCATCATTATGATCAACACCTCGCTCTTTTCCTTTAAACGTGTGTGTTTTTATTTCAGACTGTAACAATGTCATTCATCTTTGTTGTTAACTGAAGAAATGTTGTGGACCAATGGATGTTAAACTTTCTTATGTGCACTTTTCTAAACTACTGCTGACAATTCATTTCTTTACTTAATTTAGTTTTTTTTTAAGTGCTAAAGCATAATTTATGTTTGTAGTATGAGAACAGTATGTCAGTATATAACACAAGGGAACACATTTATGAACTATCTACAGTAAACATTCAACTTTATTCACATTGACTTTCTGTACAGTGATAAAGAGATTCACTTTCGACGCATGTCTTTTTTTTGGCTGACAATATCACAATAACCAGTTTGTATATGGAAATCTGTTATTAAAACATCAACTCCTGCAGTGGACTGATTGTTAATATTATTTAACATCTTTATGTTCATCTATCTATTATTTATTAGGTAGATTATTTATAAGTTTCTTATAAGAATACATTGGCCAATATGCTAAATACATTTTGTATTAAGTGAAGCTTAGTTAAATATGTTTTTGAATTTAAAAATATATTTAATTTTAACTTTCATATATCAACATATATTTCAAAATGCATTTCAGGGGCAACAAATAATTTTTTAATTTTATAACCCATAAAGCAAAAAATATAGGCTGTTTCCTGGCCAAAATATCAAAGTATGTATAAACTATTAGTATTAGTATATTCTTGCAGTTAATCAGAAGTATATTTTTAAATACTGCATGTAGTCAAGATTTTTATCAGTTAAAACGTGGCTTTTACACTGAAAAAAATGATTCATTGAATTTAATAAAAAAAATGTAAGGTAAGTGGTTGCAATCAATTCATTTAAGCTACATTTAAACAAAAGTTTTATATTTTATTTTACTTTACTAATCTTTTTTGTTTAAATGTAGCTTAAATCAATTTATTGCAACCACTTACCTTAAAAAATTGATTAAATTCAATGAATCATTTTTTTCAGCATCATAATCACTTATGTAAAAGTTTTACCTGTCACAGTCATTTCTTCTTGTTTTTAGTCAGCTACCTCTTTGCCTCATTTAATATACCCGGATCTATGAATATGCAAATTAGTCTCCGCCTCTACTCAATCGCACAGCTACAATTTTATAGAGAAAATACTCACAGCAATGGTGTTGAATGATAAATTTGCACAAGGCTTGTATTAAAACATATTAAAAACATCACATTGACATATAAACAACAAAAAAACTTATTTTCCATGCAGTGGGACTTTAATATTCAGTATGAGATTTAAACTGTCTAGCATTAAATCAAAAATCCTGTCAGGTTTTACCATCAGAGTTTATTAAACAGCTGCTATGAAATACATATAGCTATCCTGTAAAGACATTATGCCATCCACATGAGTGTTTGACTCTTAATGCAATTAATGAATCACTATTTTGCATTATTCAAATTTAATAGAAACCTTTCATTAAAAATTATAATACACAATCGTCTCTGTGAAGTCCAGGTTAAAGTCTCAATCTAATGATGAGATGAAGAACATTAAAGTTTTGATTTCACATTCATCTTTGTAATGATCTTACTCAGTAAAGGATAACAAGATGTTGAAAATCACTAAATAAAAGTCTTTAGATGAGTTTTCACAGGATGAATGCTCTTGTGTAGTAATTCACAGTTTGTCCGTTATGCGTTTTCTGTTATTGCGTCCGCCACAGAGACGCAACTCAACATCTGTGTGTGGTAACAGCTGAAATATAAACCCACTTCATCTGGAGGAAGAGTTTCACTTTTGTCTGTCTCACATAGAGACTCTTTATCTGTCTGTGGTAAGACACTTCTGACTTTAGTTCATAACTCATTGATTAGAGTTATCTGTGACATTTTAATGAAAATCCTCTTTTAAAGGAAAAGATGAGCACACATGAGTCAAATCATCAGGTGAGTTTATTATACTTTATTAGTTATCAATGATGCAGTAATCAAACTTTAGTAAAACAGATCCATGATCTTCTGATCCATTGTAAAGAAATGTAGATGAGATGATTGGCTGTTGTGTTTTTTTTTAATCTCTGTAGTCACACAAGAATGGATTTCAGCAGGATAATGGACATGAGAAGATCAAAGAGGTCAACAGTCCCTGGAACAACAGCTGTAAGTCTTCACAATGATGATGATAATGATGATGATGATGATGAGACTAAATTATTTATCATAACAGCTCAGCATGTTTGTTTTGAATTCATCGTGTGTGTTTGTGTTTATTTTAGTTTTGTGTGTGCTGTGTGTTGTGTTGGGAGTCTCTCTCATAACACTGTTGGATTGTTGTCGTCCGTCCTCTGAACCCTGGGTACTGTTGGGTTCTTCAGAAAAGCCCGTATGGGACTGGACCTCGGTCTCTCTGCTGCTCTTATATACTCTCCTGCAGGGGGCGCTCTATTATCTACCTGTAGGACAGGTGAGACCGCTCTTAAGAACTCAATGGACAAGGCTTATCTAAAGCCAAGACTAGACCTTAGTTAAAATAAGATGTTTAAGTATCTTTCATAAACGTGTTAGAGAAAGACGTTAATGGTGTGTATCCTGAGACAAATATGCCATTCGCTTATTTTAAGATCTTTATTTTGAGACAGCTCAAACATGTGTCTTAGTCTAGGACTAACTTTAAGACTTAATGGGTGGTTTCCCGGACAGGGATTATCTTAATCCAGGACTAGGCCTTAGTTTAATTAGGAAATATAACTTGTTTGTTAAATAATAAAAACATTACTTGTGTGCATTTTGAGGCAAAAAAAGGGCACTGATGTATTTTAAGATATGTCAGTGCAAGCTGTTTTCAGTTTGGACAGCTCTTATTATAGTCTAGGACTAGTCTAATACCTATCCGGGAAACCGCCCCTAAATGTCAACTCTAAGCATTAAATAAACATATGAGAAAATATTTGAACAAAACATTTGAAAGACAAACATCACATTTAATTACTATGAGTTATCATAAGGCAAATATGTATTTAAATATATATCAAAATATTGAAAAAATATTGAAAAATATTTTGCAATGTGTTTACAAAATATATGTTTGGGCATTTTTTGTATATTCTGAAATATAATTTAAAAATAAATATACTTTAAAGCATTTAAAATATATATGTAGCCCTCTATATTTCAAACCAAGGAAATATATTCATGTCCCATTGAAAGAAAAACTAGTTTTTTGTTTATGTTACAAACTTATTTATGTTACAAAAAAACTATAAAGAGGTTTAAATAAAACACATTTTTAACTTCAATTTCAAATTTTATTGTATTTAGCATATTTAAAATATATTTTGGCCAAGGATAAATTTCTTGCCATATGGGATATAATTGCTTGCCCTTAAAATACATTTTGTATTTAATAATATTGAATTAAGCTTTACTTTCTACAAAATGTATTTAGGGTATATTTAAAAAAAAAATGGCCATATAAGTATATAGATGATTTCATTGCAAAAAAATGTTGGTAACACTTTACAATAAGGTTCATAAGTTAACATTAGTTAAAGTATTACCTAACATGAACAAACAATGAGCAATACATTTGTTACAGTATTTATTAATCTTTGTTAATGTTAGTTAATAGAAATAAAGCTTTTAATTGTTTGTTCATGTTAGTTCACAGTGCATTAACTAATGTTAACACGATTTAATAAAGTATTAGTTATTATTATGTTGAAATTAACATTAACAAAGATAAATCAATGCTGTATAAGTGCAGTTCATTATTAGTTCATGTTAACTAACTAATGTTAACTAATGAACCTTATTGTAAAGTGTTACCAAAATATTTTGCTTGTAAATAGTGTCAAGCTCATCTGTTTGAGTAAGCTGAAGATAAGCTGATAGTTTTATCTTCATATATGCAGGTGATGGAAGGCAAAATAGGCTTTCATGGAAAGCGTTTGAAATACAAACTCAATGGTAAGAGCTTTGACTCGTCTAAATTTCTACTCATTTCTTCTTCATGAATGCACATTTGTGATGTTTTTGTAGTATTGACATTGGGTGCACATTATGTGTTGCAGGTCTCCATGCGTTCATATTGAGCTTGGTTCTGCTCTTGACTCTCTGGTACTTTGGGTTTGTCCGGGCCAGCGGTTTGACCCACAGGTTATTTTCGTTGGTGAGCGCGGGTGTGGCCGTCTCTCTGCTCTTCAGTCTGATGTTGTACCTGTACCCACTCCAAACATCCTCCTCTACACAGGTGCACTATGAGACAGGTACAAACCTTACTGTTATGATGAGAAAACAGTAAAAACACACAAGCACTTGAAGTTTTGGCTGACTGTTGCTGTGATATTAAATATGATCCTAAATGTGTTCATATTTGTGTAAGTTTATATAGTTATAAGTGTTTATCTTCAATATAGCGAAGCCCCTGTTGAATTTCATACTGGGTCAAATTATGGACCCTCGTGTAGGCGACATCGATGTCAAACAGTTTGTCATGGTCAGGATCGGATTTATCGGCTGGGTGAGTTTGTGCCAATAATGTTTTGATGGTTTATGATTTATAAATGGTCTGTGTGTGATGATTAATGTTGTGTTAATGTCCTGCAGGCTTTGATGGATGTGATTTATCTCCTGACTGCTATAGAGATGAAGGATTCGCTCTCTCTTTCAATGCTGCTTGTCATTGGCTTTCATCTCATTTACATATTGGATTTTCTCATCGATGAGGTAAGAGGATCACAAGGTCCTACAGGAGTTTGACATGATTGTTTATGTCTTTGTATTTCATATTGTTTGCTGTTGTGGGAATTATAAGGAATTTAATGATTCGGGTTCCTTAAAGGGGCCATGGCATGAAAATCTGACTATTTCCATGTTTAAGTGCTATGATTGGGTCTCCAGTGCTTCTATCAACCTAGAAAATGTGAAAAAGATCAACCCAGTAACTTAGTTTTGGTAAACCATTCTCTACAAGCACATGAGAAAATAGGTAGTTGAAATTTGGCTCTTCTTATGATGTCATAAGGAGCTCTTATTATAATAATACCGCCCCTTAATTTGCACTATCCAACCACAGCACTGCCATTTAGTGCAGAGAAAAGCACAATTGAGTTTCAATTTCAACAAACCACCATTATGGTGATCAGTGTTTGAATTTCATCAGCTAATTTGCATTTTAAAGGACACACCCAAAACGGCACATTTTTGCACAAACATACAAAGTGTCAATTTTAACATGCTATAATAAATTATCTGTGAGGTATTTTGAGCTAAAACTTCACATATGTGCTCTGGGGACACCAAAGATTTATTTGACATCTTAAAAAAGTCTTGTGCCATGGCCCCTTTAATTGGCGCTGTCCCTTGAGTGGGACACCTACGTTTATTTTAATATTTTGCATGTAAATTTTAATCTATCACAACAAACTATATATCCTTGGAAAGCTCTAAGAATGTAGTTATATTTCAAAACATAGCAGTAATAATAATGGCATGACAGTAATTTATTAATTTGTGACAAGAGTATGCAGCAAACTGTTGACACCTAGTGGCCGTTGTTGGTAAAATCACTAAAAGTGACACAAACCTCATTTTTTACACATTAAAAAAATTCATTAACAGAATCGACATGTAGTAATAGTATTCAGGCTTTTCCAGTTATCAATCACACTGAACAGTGAGAATCATTCTTTAGATCTTTGTAAATATGAATAATATATCTGCTGTTTATCTGTAGGGATCTATACTGACAACCAAAGAGTTTACAGAGGAGCCCATCGGGTTCATTATGATTATGGGCGAGTATATCTGGATCCCTTTCTTCTCCAGTCTGCCCGTATACTTTCTTCTTCAAAAGCCCAATCACATCCATTATCTGTCAGCTGTGCCCATCTGTCTGCTGTTTGGTGAGAAGAAACTTTAATATTAATCCACAGACGCTCAGTGTAAATTATATTTGTGTTTATAACACATTACGTCACATCTCATCATCATCATTTGTCGTCTTCTCTTCAACAGCTACTGGCTTCCTGATTTACTATCTGTCCAATGAGCAGAAAGACGGTTTTCGACGAAATCCAAATCATCCAGCTTACACGAGTACATATCACATCTTCGCTTTCTTATTTTGCATTATAAATGTTAAAAACTAGTTTGTGTATGAACACATCAGTTGATTTTTGCATATCTGTGACTGAAATGTTATTTAAAGGTCACCTATTATGGCATTTTTACAAGATGTAATATAAGTCTAGGTGTGTGCAGAATGTGTCTGTAAAGTTTCAGCTCAAAATGCAAAACAGATTGTTTATTATATCATGTCCAAAATGACTCAAAATTATGTTTTAAGGCTTGTACCTTTAAATGCAAATGAGCTACAGCATCTCACTTCCTTACAAACAGACAGTGAGCGTTTTTAGTTTAAAGAGATCTGATTAATACAGTCTGAGACAATAGTATCTAGTGGGGAGAGTACAACTCACTGAAACTATGGTAATGCAGGACTGTAAGTGGGCGGGGCTTTATCAATGTGACCTCACATTGATTAAGAGAATTAAAACATGCGACTGTCTAATGTGACTGTTTTGGTTTAATAAGGATCAAAAAAGAATGGACAGGTGGATTTTTTAACACATTAATATCCAAACATCTTGTAAAAGTGGATTTAGCATAATAGGTGCTCTTTAAGATGAAGTCAAATAATCTCAATTGTTGATAATGTGTTCTCTTTTAAAGATCTAGAGACCATTAAAAGCCCATCAGGAAAGAGTCTACTGGTCTCGGGATGGTTTGGCTGGGTCAGACACCCCAATTATCTGGGAGACATTATGATGATGTTAGCCTGGTGTCTCCCCTGTGGTACATTAAACTCCCGATCTGTTCATGTAAACATCAAGCTTAATTTACTCTAGATTTCTGAATGTCATTGTTTGATGGATCTGTGTTTGTCATGCAGGATTCAGCAGCGCTCTGCCATATCTACCAGCACTACAGTGTTTTAATTTACTGAGAAAACGAGCCAATGAGATTGAAGAGTCGTGTATGAAGAAACATGGAAGTGCATGGAAAGAATATTGTACAAGAGTGCCATACAAAGTGATTCCTTATGTCTACTGAATAGCATCTTTTACATGAATATCAAAGCATGAGTTTTGTGTTTAAGTCAACTCTGACTATTAAATGTGACATTTCATTTCATTATATGCTTGCATGAAGTGATGGATTTGATGATTTTATGGGGTGGGTAAATCAAGCCATAATAATCCTTACCCTCATGTAGGGTGACCATACGTGCCGTTCTTCCCGGACACGTCCTGCAGAAGTCGTATTTGTTGACCGCATACGTAATTCAGTTAAAAACATAAGACATACAATCATAGTTTCATTCTTACCTTAAAATGTAACGGTTGCTTTTCTGTAATAATAATAATAATAATCATCTATGACATATGCAGTCGACAAATACGACTTCCGGAAGGCGACCCGAAATCCTGGCCAGGACGCGTCTGGGAAGAATGGCACATATGGTAACCCTACCTTGTGAAAATTAAACAGTTCTTTGTGGTGTAGTAACCAAACTTTTTTGAGTTTTACCGTTTTGGAATCCATTCAGCTGACAGAAATTGTCAATTTATTGAGGGGTGGGTCATTAAAAACAAAATAAAAACCATGTATGTTGCGTGCAATTCCCTATAGCCTATATTAAATATTTGGGAATATATATTTTCATATTTTATTAGGTTCTTTGATAAGGTTAAATTACGTAGGCCTACTTAGTCACGTAACTTGTTATCCCCAAATCTTTGGCTTCACGCCACGAAAGCACCAAGTAGCTCCCGCTGCCAGCCAAAACAACAAAACAAACAGAGAAATAAAATAATAATAATAAAAAAGAGAAAAACTGAAACTCTTTGGTCATTTTTGAGCGCGATGCTAATAGTCTAATCAGATTCAATGAATTATGCTAAGCTATGCTAAAAGTGGTACCGCCAGACACGGAGATCGACTCCAAAACAATATGGATTCTAACAGGGAGCTGGAAAATGAGCATATTTTCAAAAAAAGTGGAGCGTCCCTTTACTAATAGCAATGTGAGAATATTTCTACAAGTAAACAGTGAGTGATGGTTGCCCTGCTGGAAAAACCAGCAACCCAGCATAATGTTGTGTTTTGGTGCTGGTATGCTGGTGAGTACCAGCTAAACCAACTTGGACCAGTATAGACCAGCATGGGAATTATGCTGGTCTGTGCTGGTTTTTCCAGCAGGGTGGTTTCATGAATAAGCAGTGCCAGATCAAAAGAAGCATCCCATATGAAAATGAAACATGTTTTTTTACAGTAAAAAAAACAAAAAAAAACCACTATAGTAACCACAGAAACTATGGTTTTGACAACCATGTTTAAAAAAAACAACAACCATGGTTGGTGTAGTAAAACCTGGTTTGCTGATAGTAATCAACACACCAAAAACATGGTTTCTACATGTTTACCAAAGATAAAACCATGTTTTCATAAGGGTTAGTTTCAGAGCAATTCCTAAAAAGGCACAGTTTGCATAATCTTTAAGTACAAAAAATAACCATAGTTTTACTACAGTTAAATATATATATATATATATATATATATATATATATATATATATATATATATATATATATATATATATATATATATATATATTTATATATATATATATATATATATAGTTAATGTAGTAACCACAAAATAAGCATGGTTTTCACAAGCATGGTTTACAAATCCATATAGTTAAACCATGGTTAGTGTAGTAAAACCATAGTTTTGCTAATAGTAATCAATACACCAAAACAGTTTATATACTTTTAACACAAAAAACATGGTTAATCTTCCCCTGCTGAAAAAACAGCATACCAGCAAGACCAGCATATGTTGTGTTTTGGTGCTGGTTTGCTGGTGAACACCAGCTAAACCAGCATCAGCACCAGCATTAGCACCAGCTAAACCAGCATTAGCACCAGCATCCCATGCTGGTCATACCAGCATATGTTGTGTTTTGGTGCTGGTATGCTGGTGACCACCAGCTAAACCAGCATAGACCAGCATAATTCCCATGCTGGTTTAATGCTGTTTTTTTCAGCAGGGAAGGTAGATCAATGAGAAAGAGAAGTTTATAACAAATTTACGTATACAGGTGAATAAAAAATAAAAAAAACATGTCAGTGAGTAAGGATTTATGACACCTGTTTAAGACAATTAATTTAAAATCCATATTATAGCCACCATTTACATATGACAGTGGCCGTTTTTCAATCCCATGGCTGCAGCCTCCGGAGGTCCCATACGCAGGCTGCATACGTCATCAAGCCTGGTTTATTTAAGTTAAGTGAGCATAACATTCGCAAGTCATAAGCATATTACAACAATGTATGATTAACAAAGAATAATAGTCAAGTTTATTATTAATAATATTCTGAAATACGCAGCCTGGAAATGCGACCTACGGAGGCTGCAGTCTTCTGATTGAGAAACGGCACTGGTCGACAGGTCACGTCACGTGCTGGTGTGATAAAGGAGCCGCGATGCATGATGGGAGACCGTCAGCCATTTCACCTCAAACTCTGTCAGGCAGTAAAAAGCCGCTGCAGTGGAATTATAAAACCTTTGTAAATACTCGACAGGTGAGTCCTCACACACAGTAACAGTGCTTATGGATATTATTAACATCGCCTCGTGTACTGTAATTGATGATTAACAGAAGCGTCTCGCACTGAAACGCAAAACAGCGTCTCACGTCATCTCTTTTACAGAGCTGCCAACTTATGAGTTCAGCTTGGAGTGAGATTTTTTTTTGGGGGGGGGGTAATTTTTTATATAAGTCCTAACCATTTGCCAATAGATAATAGTGTGGATTTTAGCTATTTCTGTGTTAAATAGTTGGAAAAGACTGCGTTAAAATGGTTCACAATACAAATCGAATCATATTTTAGAAATTAAATTGAAATAAAAGCTTTTACTGAGTTTAAATGCCTGAGATTAGAGTCTTTACCATTATTTTATACAACTCTATTATGCTTTCCTTCTGATAAAAGTTCCTTCCAAAAAAGTTCTTAAAATCTAATGAATAGCCTACTGGTCTCTGTAAAACGTATAACTGCAGATAACAGCAGCTTTGATTCAGTTTATCCATTGAGAAAGAGAAGCGTAAAGTGATGATTGGTGATAGAGAGACTGTCACAATCAAATAAACCAAATGAGTACTTTATATTAAACTTAAGCAACAGATAATGTGTATGTCAAGACCATATAATTATATTTCGTATATATTATTGTTTATAGATGTCAAATATCAATTGACTTTTTTCTCTTTTATTAAAACCTGTCACAGCAAACATCACGCAGGCTTGTACTGCTTGCAAACATACACACGCGTGTGATGGTTGATTAAAATTGCTGTTTTCTGAGGGTATCTGCGTGCGTGGAATCCGGGCAATTCTCTGCTTTTCATCCAGACCTTGACGCTTTGTGTGTTCGACTGGTGCGGAGCTGACTGATCGGCGTATGACATCAAAGTAACGCGAGAGCAAAGGTAAAGGCGGACCTTTTTGTAACATTTCGCATTGCTCTCGCGGTAGTCTGATGACCTCGCTGCCGAACTTCCTGCGCAGCGCCACATAAAGTGAAATGCTCTTTGACTCTTTGCAGCAAAGTACCAGCAACATGAGAAGTGGTGGCACCTAAGACAGTGAAGGTACGCTAAAATATAAAAGTGTCAGTACTGCGAACACTGGTTTAGCTACTTACATCGTGCTTTGCTCTTTCACCATCGCGCAGCCGCGCACTCACTCTCTGTTGTTTGTAGCTGGCGCTTCGGCATCTGTAAACAATAACTCCACCTTCTTTGATTTGATTGGCCTTCGCATCATTTTGACTTTGACGAGCGCTTTATGCTGTTTGAGGCACGCCAGATAGAGATAGGCGTTTTACAGTATTTACAGTTAGGTATATTAGGCAATTATTTAATGTCTTTTATTAAACTCAGTGGGAATCTCAATGGTGGGCACGAGCCTGCGTGAGAAAATGGATGTGTGGCGTGAGAGCGTGAGAATGGGGTCAATTGCGTGAGTCTCACGGTGAATGCGTGAGAGTTGGCAGCTATGCTTTTAGATCATTTAAACTCATTGTCACACCTTTAGCCTTAATAATGTCCACTTACATTTGCTAAAGGGGAGAAGTGACATGCTGTGGATTTGTATGTGACCCGTGTGTTTGTACTAACGTTAGAAATCGTATCGGTCGGCGTTAAATTCTTCTATTTTACCTTTTCTCACATTGCCAAGCAGCCATAGAGACAGAGCGCAGCGCGTCACAACCTGAAAACCACGCCCACCGGGGGGGAAAGCAATCCAACAGTCTCCATTGACTTTGTATTGCAAAAGGCCGCCTCCTTGTCATTTCTGGCTTATAACAAAAAACTGAATAATGCCTAAAAGCTGCTTTGGGACAATATGTACAGCTAACAAGCCAAAGAACACAGAAATAAGTTTTTATAAGCTGTCGAGCCGTAAAACCCAGTCTTTAAGGAGAATAAAGTGGATCGCCGATTACGTTTCCCCCTATTGGACGCAGTTTTACTAATAGGAGTACTATGAAAAGTTGCCTGTTTCCATTTCTGTGTCTAAACGCTCGTTTTTTGAAGTCGACAGCTTATAAAAATTTATTTATTTATTTTTTTGGCGTGTTAGATGTACACCTTGTCACACAGCAGCTTTTATGTATTATTCTGTTTTTAAGTTTAATCTGTAAATAAGTTTTTATAAGCTGTCGACCCCAAAAAACGAGCGTTTAAAGACACAAAAATGGATACAGGCAACTTTTCATAGTACTTCTATTAGTAGAACTGCGTCCACTAGGGGGAAACGTAGTCGGCGATCCACTTTTTTCTCCTTAAAGGCTGGGTTTTACGGCTCGACAGCTTATAAAAACTTATTTCTGGGTTCTTTGGCTTGTTAGCTGTACATATTGTCACACAGCAGCTTTTAGGCATTATTCAGTATTTTGTTATAAGCCAGAAATGACAAGGAGGCGGCTTCTCGCAATACAAACTCAATGGAGACGGTTGGATTGATTTCCAATAGTGTCTGTCTGCGGAGTGCAAGAGAGGGGCGTGCCGTTAAGCGGCGTAACTTTTAGCAGGGGGCGGAAATTTAAGTTGTCCAAGTCACACAGAATCCCGCGAGATGTCCGACTTCCGCTAAACTGACACGGCACATCCGATTGCTAGTTTAATAGTAAGACGATTGTTTATAGCTCTCTTTTAACTTTAGCGTAATGACAAATAACGTTACTGCCGTAAATGTTTTAAATTGAGGGCACGGAGGAAGCTTCATAAGACGCTCGGATGGCCTTATATTGTCTCATCCATCGTCATTGTTAACGTGGGTAGACAATATGGCCACATACGGCATATATGGACATATTTACCAACTTAAAATTATTAAAGTACCGAGGCATACCAATATTTAAATCGTGAACTGTTACACAGTGAGGGTGATTTTGTCTTTTTTTAAGTAAATGTGCACCTCAGACAGTTTAATATGTATTAAACCAAGATGAAATTCATTTGCAAACTTGCAGACTTAATTCTTTTTAAGTTTTAAGAGGAATCTACAGAGCTCACGTGGTTTTATAAGGAATGGCTAACAGATAACATCTGGGGATATTGTAAAGGTTTATAAAAATAACTATTCACAACAGGTAACATTGTAAAGGTGTATAAAAATAACCATTCACAACAGGTAACATTGTAAAGGTGTATAAAAATAACCATTCACAACAGGTAACATTGTAAAGGTGTATAAAAATAACTATTCACAACAGGTAACATCTGGTGACATTGTAAAGGTTTATAAAAATAACTATGCACAACATGTAACAACTGGTGACATTGTAAAGGTTAATAAAAATAACCATTCACAACATGTAACATCTGGTGACATTGTAAAGGTTTATAAAAATAACTATCCACAACATGTAACAACTGGTGAGATTGTAAAGGTTTATAAAATAATTATTCACAACAGGTAGCATCTGGTGACATTGTAAAGGTTTATAAAAATAACTATCCACAACATGTAACATCTGGTGACATTGTAAAGGTTTATAAAAATATCCTTTCAGCAAGATCACCCTGCAATAAATTATAACACAGCATTATGAGAGTCATCAGGAGCTGATCCCAAGTGTATAGCTGGAAGCTGTTGATGTATGTACAGTATTGGTAAAGTGCACATGAATGCATTTTATAATAATAATGCATCCAATGTCAACCCTGTGTAGAGCTGAGAAAGTTGTTGTTTCTCAGCAGCAGTAATGTCCAATGGTGCCAGCTCAACACATTGGTGCAGTTTCCCAGGCAGGGCTTAGTCAGGGGTACCCAAACTCAGTCCTGGAGGACCGGTGTCCTGCAGAGTTTAGCTCTTACTTGCATCAGAGCACCTGCCAGTAAGTTTCTAGTATGCTTAGTAAGACCTTAATTGGCTGCTTCAGGTGTGTTTGATTGGGGTTAGAGCTAAACTTTGCAGGACACAGTTTGGAAACACTTTGTTTAGATCAGGGGTGACCAACCCTGTTCCTGGAGATCTACCCTCCTGCATATTTTAGTTCTAACCCAGCTTTAAACACACCTGACTATAATTTTAAGGTTCCCCTGAAATGCTTGATTGGCAGGTTCAGGTGTGTTTGATTGGGGTTGGAGCTGAACTCTGCAGGACAGTAGATCTCAAGACACAGGTTTGGTCACCAATGGTTTAGATTAAACCAGGACTGGGCACTTATATTAGGACATTTTAGTTTTTACAAACAAACCTTACAAAAACAAGACTGGTGTGCATCTTGAGACAAAACAATGGCACTGATATATGTTGAGATGTGTCAGTACAAGGTGTTTTCTTAATTACAGTAGCTCAAACATGCATTTTAGCCCGGGAACAGTATAAGCCCTGTCTGGAAAACCGCCACATTGTTTTACCATAACAGATATGGGATGTTTAAGGTTGAGTTGTGATTTTGAAGTGTAGACAGATGGATCATCCTACACTCTTAAAACGAATGTGTTAAATTAACACATCTTGTGTCTAGTTAAGGACAACACACCTAGTGTGTTGTCCTTAAATTAACACATCTCTGTGTTATTTTTAGAACAACACACTTTGTGTTGTTTTAACACATCTTGTGTTGTCCCTTTTATTTATATGAACTCTAAATCAGCACAAAATGACACATAATGTGTTAAAATTAACACATTGCTTTGTGTTAAACTATTTAACACATTATGTGTTGTTTTTAACACATTAAGTGTCATTTAAGTTCATAAAAAATAAAAGGGACAACACAAGATGTGTTAAAACAACACAGTGTGTTGTTCCAAAAATAACACACAGATGTGTTAAATTAAAAACAACACACTAGATGTGTTGTCCTTAACTAGACACAAGATGTGTTAATTTAACACATTTATTTTAAGAGTGTATTGTATTTCTGCATCACAGTTAAGGTGCATGTGGATGGTATCACCCTCACAAGTTGTCCACTGCATCACTTCACATCAATGCAGCTGTGAAAATAATAACCATAAACAAACATATTTTACATTTGTACTTAAAATAAGCTTACATTATGAGAATATACAATGGCACCCATACTTAAACAGAATAGGGTTTGAGAGAGATACATTAAAAACGAGACAGTAGTACACACATCCTTTAACTCCAGTGTTATTATGACGTTTAGTAGGTCATTAATTAATTAACTGTCATTTGAAATGTCGACAACTTACAGGAATAACTGTAAGATTCTAATGTACTAATATCTAACGTTACTATCGTAAACAGGAAAATATATAGGTGAGCAATGAAACTCATGCAAGATTTGTTGGATTTTGTTAACTACTCGTTACTGATCATAAGTGTAATCATAGAACGGACTTCACAAATCTAGGCTAACAACACATAGCTAACGTTAGCGAGCTTACCTGAAACTGTCGACCTTAATTCAGCCCCTGGCGTGACTTCTCAACATGTGTCGTAGCCGAACCATTTCTCGGGAAAAGGATGTTCGTCAGTCGGCTTCCCGTCCATTAAAATTAGTACATACAAACATGAGGGCGCTTGGATGAGCAACTTTAATAACGCCTTTAGCCGCCGTATCTCTATGCGGGCAGAAGAGAAGACAGAATGACAACATCTCGTCCTGACGTCTCGCGTGGTTCTGTGTAACTTGGACAACTTAAAGTTACGCCCCCTGCTAAAAGTTACGCCCCTTAACGGCACGCCCCTCTCTTGCGGTCCGCAGACAGACCCATCTCTTGATTTCCCCCCCGGTGGGCGTGGTTTTCAAATTTGCATAACGGCGCTCTGTCTCTATATGTCATCCGCTCGGGGCGGGGCCTTTACTGCACACTGGGTGCTGATTGGTGTAGTATGACTGATGTCACGCCCCTATTTTTGTTTTTGGCTGACAGGGGAAGTCTTACTTTTCTGACAGCTAAACCGATATCATTAAACGAGAGAATCTCTCAACCCTTTACCGGGTCTGGCTCCGGTGAAACTCAATCTTAAACCGTGCTGCGCTTTACCACACAACAAAGATCCAACCCTAAAATCTTGCTGGTTTTAAACACTGATCTATATAAATGACTGGATTGCGCATGACGTCACACTTGTGAAGCCACCGCGCCGCCATGTTGGTATACCCAAACGTTCTATTAAATCAATGGACGTTGTCAGATTTTAATGATAAAACATCACTTTACTCGTCTTCGTTTTTATATGTGAAGTTACCCTGTACATTATTACAACACAAACGTTCAAAGCATGTAAATAGTTATTTACTGAAAGTTGTACATTTTGCGTTTTAAACAGTTATTATACATTCATCTTCATTACAGTATCAGATCAGCAGACAGACCGCAGCATATTTAGTATTAGTGACAATAACGTGCTCATTCTGAATTCTAAATAAATAATCATGCTTTGTACCGTATGTGCATGCAATAATTTGCTAGTTTTGTAATTATCTTATCTAAACTTACAAGTTACCTAAACTTATTTAGAGAAATAACGCTGACCGTCACCGTGTAGCTGAATGTCAAAAAAAACTTTATTTATACCCGTGTCATTAACAAATGCAACAGACACACTCACCTTAACGGTTTTTTGTAAATCCATTATCCTGCCCGATTAAAACATAAATATTGCAAATAACACCAGAATTAACAAATAATTAACGTACACATGTCCTAAAAATTAACCTTGTGTAACTGATACGCTGTAAATGGGGTAAATTTTGATCATGATTTTGAATGGAAGTCAATGACGCTCTCTGCCGGTTGGGTATACCAAGATGGCGGCTCGAACTCTGCGCTGGCTTCACCTCACGCAGTTACGTCAAGCGTTCTATGCGCAATCCAGTCATTTATATAGATCAGTGGTTTTAAACCAGTGACGTCAGTGGGCGGAGCTTCCACAACAAAACGCAGTTTGAAAGGAGTGATCTTCGAAAGCGTCGGAGTTCATACTCATTGCTTATTTTATGTCACAAGCACCTGATATTGTTGCTTAACTACCACAGTAAAAGTTTACCGTTTAAAAATGTTGAGTAATATTAACATATCAATGAAGCACCGTCATCTGATGCGGTTTTATAATGGTAAAAAAGTAAGTTACATGAAATAAATGTTCAATAACAGCTAAAGCTGAATCCTTAAATATCACAACAACAACAACAAAACATGTTACCAAACGAAATTACATGATGATTTATTTGTGTATATATTATGTTGATATTACAAAGATGTTTTATAAAAGCAAAATACAGAGCAGAATATATTGGACATAAACTGATTCTTTATTAATGTTCATAGTAATTATTTTGTTTTCATGCAAATTTGAATGAAAAACTAAAGTACTTCCTAAGTACCATTCCCTTATTGCGTAAGTGGTGAAGTATGTAAGGAAAAATTGGACGACAGGCCGTTGAATTATTCAAAAATAATGCACAGCCAAGGTTATAATGCAGCATAACGTGATACGTGCAACGTTTGTAGGACTAGGATTATGAAAACCGGCTTTATGTGGCTGTATGTCACTATCACGTATGTAATATTAAGTTTGTTTAAGTATCAAATATGTAATATTGTGTATGTGTTTGTTTAGGTGATTGTGTGAAAGTATGGCTCGTACTAAGCAGACCGCCCGTAAATCCACTGGAGGAAAAGCCCCTCGTAAGCAGCTAGCGACTAAAGCTGCTCGTAAGAGTGCCCCCTCTACTGGAGGAGTCAAGAAGCCCCATCGCTACAGGTGATCATCTTAACATTAATCTTCATACTGAGTCAGATTGAATCTTTATAACTATAAGCATTGATGTCTTGTGTCGTGTAGGCCCGGTACCGTGGCTCTGCGTGAGATCCGTCGGTATCAGAAGTCCACTGAGCTGTTGATCCGCAAGCTTCCCTTCCAGCGTCTGGTCCGTGAAATCGCTCAGGACTTTAAAACCGACCTGCGGTTTCAGAGCGCTGCCATTGGTGCCCTGCAGGTGAGAATGAAATACACAGCAGCAGGTCTCAGATCATTACTGTCTGTTATTGATCATCTGTTTGTGTGTGTGTTTGCAGGAAGCAAGTGAGGCGTACCTGGTTGGTCTGTTTGAGGACACTAACCTGTGTGCCATCCATGCCAAACGTGTGACCATAATGCCCAAAGACATCCAGCTGGCACGTCGCATCCGTGGAGAACGTGCTTGAACATCTCTCTCTTCCTGTTTTTTTATCTGTTCTTGTCTGCACCTTCTCTTCATTTCTATGTGTTTATTTTTGTATTGGAGTGTGAGTTATTGTGAAAGATTTTTGTATGTTTTGTACTCTCAGACAGCTCTAACTTCAGGAAATCTATAGATGCGGAATCAACACCTAATACAGTTCACACACTGTGACGTGTCTAAAAACATTCACATCTTAATAACAATTTTAAGGCCATTTCAGGTGCTAACCTCTTCATGTTTTTCATGACTGGAAGTGTCAGAATCATAAGTCTGTATTTAAATCATGTGCGTGCGTGTGTGTGCTTTTTCATATTTTTTATAGTGGATGCATAATTGAGTCACGTTTTGTTCTGAAATGCACAGATTGACTGATGTGTGTAAAACATCACTGATGCATTCTGGGATTGGATCCTAAGCATTCTTTATACGTTGATTGGAGGGGATGACAGTAAACAGTTTGTGTGTTTTTTGTTTAAATTATTGAGCATATGTAGCAATGGACACCAGACTGTAGCTGTTTTATATCATGTGATAAATTTCCTCATAAGTCTAATAGTGAGATATGTAGCAGACACTCAGGTTTTTTCTACACCCTGTCAGTTTTTAATCACTAAATTATTGCTTTCTTTGTATTACACAAATAAGGAACAATAAATTGGTGTTGAACTGTTACCGATTTTTCTTTTTTTTATTACTTGATTATTACTTTCAATAATTTACTATAAAAATGTTTAAATCAGTCTGTTAGTAAATATCTGCTGTAGTCTTGTGATAAATGTTTTATTTTAATGACAATCTGAAAGGTAAATGTTATTTTGAAGATTTGTTGAGCAGTAATTTCTGTAGTTTACTCTGATATGTGAAAGTACTTATATATTAAAGTGAACCATAATGTTACTACACTAGTCAACAATCCTCTTCAAATGTTGACTTGTATATATTAACCATAGATTTTTGGTTTTATTTGTAGTAAAAACACAGTAATCACACATTTACTAAGGTCTTACCACAATAACAATAGCTTAACCATGGTATTTATAATAACTAGTACATATTAAATGAAAAGCTGAATATAGCTATGGTTATACAAATTGTAATAAATCTAAAAAAGCATGCTTTTACTTTAACAAAATAGTTTATTTTCCTACAGATTTGATATGGCAAAAAATCTTTTCTTTGCCCAAAAATATGTTTTAAATATATGTGAAATACTTTTTGTAGAAAATAAAGCTTAATTAAATAAATTTTTTAATTTGTAAATATATTTCAAGGGGCAACAAATACATTTCTTATTTTACAACTCATATGCCAAAAATATATATTTTTTCCTTGCCAAAATATAAAAGTTTGTATAAAATATAACAATTTTAGTATAAAAACAAAGTATATTTTTGCAGTTGAAATATATTTAAATGTAATCTTTTCAAACCTGTTATGTTTACAGGTTTATAACATACAAAGTGTTTCTTCCAATGCGATGTGAATATAAATGCTTTAAAATATATTTATTTTTAAAATACATTTCAAAATATACAATAATGGCCAAAAAAGATATTGGTGAAAAATATATTTCATTACATATTTTTGGCCATTGTTTTGTATATTTTGAAATATATTTAAAATTATATTTTAAAATATATTTTTTGCCTTATGGGTGACTACAACCATGAGCAGTCCCTTGCGAAAATTAACCATGGTTTTACTAAAGTTACAACCAACCCATAGAGCAAAAAATATTAAGTATAATTTTAAATATATTTCAAAATATGAAAAAAATGCCAAAAAAATTACTTGAATTTTTTACTATAAACTTTGTATGTTACAAACGTGTAATTTTGCAAAAGTTGTTAATCAGTTATAATTTGAACAGTCTGAAGCGCGCGCTTCACCGCGGTGGATTATGGGAGCCGCTGTTTGGCGCATTTCCGCTCCCATTGTGCGCGTGAGACGGTAAATAAGAACGAAGCTGTATTCAAAACACTCTTTAAAACATCGTTTATATAAAGGTAAGACCCTCCAGAGCGCATTAAATATAAATGTGTGTTATTTAATCGCTTTTTAAGCAAAAACATTCCGGTTTTGTTGTTATTTGTGTGAATTTAAGTGGGTTTGTGTTTTTCTCTGTGAAATACCGAAGCGCTTCAGTCCCGCGAGCTGCAAATCACTCCAAAATAAACCGACGATTCACAAACACCAAATACCAGCAGAAACGCCTCGATTCCTGCTTTAAACATCAGATCTTGCATCCAAAGACTCTCTTATATGTAGAACGAGTGTGATTGTTAAGAATAGTCGAAGAATTCAGCATGAAAATGTCGAAGTTTTCTCGTTGGTTTGTTGGCATTCTCGCTCAGTTCTCCGTGTGTATCACTAGGCGCCATGATGCGATAGAGGGGGCGTGGCTCACACAGACTGCCCTCTTTATTACGTAATGTGTACTGCTGATGTAATCACGTTATCTCTGATATTTTGTATAAAAATAATAATATATAATGTAATAAATAAAAATATAATTTCTAAACAGATAATTTTTATTTTATCTATATATATATATATGATATGAAATATATGATATGAAATATATAATATGATTTTATCTGGTCTCAAGATTACAATGTTAGTATCATATATGTAATATTGAATGTGTGTCAGTGTCACGTATGTAATATTTTAAATGGTTGATTTTTTTTATAATGCAATTTTAATGTGTGCAATAACACAAAAACAAACAATAAACAAAATATGGCCAAATATTTAATCAGCAGAAGTTACATAACGTATTAATCAAACAAATAAAGATCAAACAAACATATTAAAACAAAGATGATGATCCTAAGAATTGAAAAAGAAGAAATAAAAGTAGGGAGGGCACAAAATAAAAACATAAGCATAGTAAAGAAAATGATCATGGCACAGATTCGAAATGTTTCTTATTAACAAACATTGAAATTGTGTTTTCAAATATGTAATATTGTGTATGTTTGTGTTTAGGTGATTGTGTGACAGTATGGCTCGTACTAAGCAGACCGCCCGTAAATCCACTGGAGGAAAAGCCCCTCGTAAGCAGCTAGCGACTAAAGCTGCTCGTAAGAGTGCCCCCTCTACTGGAGGAGTCAAGAAGCCCCATCGCTACAGGTGATCATCTTAACATTAATCTTCATATTGAGTCAGAATTCATCTTTATAACTATAAGCATTGATGTCTTGTGTCGTGTAGGCCCGGTACCGTGGCTCTGCGTGAGATCCGTCGGTATCAGAAGTCCACTGAGCTGTTGATCCGCAAGCTTCCGTTCCAGCGTTTGGTCCGTGAAATCGCTCAGGACTTTAAAACCGACTTGCGGTTCCAGAGCGCTGCCATTGGTGCCCTGCAGGTGAGAATAAAACACAGCAGCAGCAGGTCTCAGATCATTATGGACTGTTATTGATCATCTGTTTGTGTGTGTGTTTGCAGGAGGCCAGTGAGGCGTACCTGGTCGGTCTGTTTGAGGACACTAACCTGTGCGCCATCCACGCCAAACGTGTGACCATTATGCCCAAAGACATCCAGCTGGCACGTCGCATCCGTGGAGAACGTGCTTAAACATCTCTCTCTTTATACCTGTTCTTCTTGTCTTTAACCTCCTTCTCTTTGTCTCTTTCTTTATTATTTTGCTGTTAATTGGTAGTTTTAGAGTGTCAGTCATGGTGGTGGTGGTGGGGGGGGTGATGTATGTGGTTGTTTCTGTTTTTTGGCAGCAGACTATTAAGGGTGCTTCTTGTTTGCATGTACCAGCGTGTACCTGATCAGCCCCAAACACACACAAACACACTCTCTGTTTGTATGACGTGAGTTGATGATCAAATAGATTTTAGACAGGGTCAGAGGTCAGGGCTGAGTCTGCGTTTAGGGGTAAAGGCCTCTTGTGCAAGGTGCTAGAACAGCCCTGATCCATCCCAGAATCCCACAGACTGTTGGTACTCTAATGAATATACGTCTGTGTTTGGGGCTGTCATTGGGCACAGTGATTTGTATACAAGCATCTCTCCAGCAAATGTTTATTATTGCTATATTAAGAATTGAATGATTAATGTTTGTTTCTTTTTTTTAAACGCATTAATAAAAGCTTGTTTCGTAAAGCTAAAGCATATTTTTCAAAGAAGAGAAAATTCAAGAGGTGGAGATTCCTATAAATAAATTTTTACATTGCAAATTATTTTTGTTTTCTAAAAGTTAAAATTCAGATTAAATACGTGTGAAGGGATATTACCCATAATTCTGTTCCACCTCTCTGTGTGCGTTCTGATTGGCTCCAGGGCATAAGTTTGCCTGTTTATTGGGACTTTTAATAGGAAATTGCTTAAGTAAATAAATACATGGACTTGATACTGTTTCTCAGTTTTGCCAAGTGACTGTTTAATTTTGAATTTATTATTATTATTATTAAAAGAATAGAAGTTTTTTAATCCACATCTCCGAGCACTGATGTGATTCTTCAGGCAGATGTGTATTTCTGCTTTATTTGGTTTGTTTATTTGTTTTCTTCATTGACTACAAAATATTCAGGTGTTGTTTAAATAAAATTATCTTTGTAATTTGACAATACTCCTATTATGTAATAAATGGATGTCACACACAGTTTTGTGATGTTTCTTGTTTCTCATCTAAGACAGGTGTGTTTAGGGTTTTTTCAATTAAATCAAACTTTTGTTTTTATAACATATAACTTAGTAAATACCTAAAATATTTAAATGTAGTTATTGTTTTTTTCCGCATTGTCTTTATTTTGATTTTGTTGTATGTGTGTGAAGTTTGTTTGATGTTGAGAATGAAAATAATCACAAATCGTGCACACATCTTAGTGTGTTTTTGATTTATGTATACGTACAGGAGCTTTATTTACCATTTTTATAGGAATAATAACAAGAATAAGATACAAGAACAAATATCTTTCAAGTAACAACAAAAAGTACAAAAGATATACATAAGAGACCATCATATAAAAGCAAATTGAATTTATATGTAGATCACATTAAGATCCAAGAAATAGAAGAAAAGAGGTGTGCATAAATAATATTACAAGCATATTAAAGTAGAGTATTACATTTTAATATTTTGAATAGCTTTCTTATTGACAGACATTAAAATTGTATCCAGTAACTTATAATTCAATTCTTGTTTGAAGACATTAAAGTGGGACATTTACGGATATAAAACTTTCCGATGAATAAAATATTTATAGAAAAGCTTCCATTGATTAAATTCTTGTCATTTACGTAAAATCCAAAATGAATGTTTTTCGGAAAATGTAGAATATTTTGGACAATTAATAATATTGTGTAATGACTCCGCTCACACACACAGCGGCGCTCACGGAATCCGTGTGCGCTCAGTACTGACGTCACTGTTCACGTCAGATCCTCGCCGCCTGCACGCGCTGCTGCTGTGCTGCTTTGGGTCCATACGACTGAAAAAATTAAACAAAAAAAATATAGAAATAACCCATTAATTATAAGAAGAAGAAATAACTCGGATCTGCAATCATGGCTACGACGTTTGAGCAGATGAGAGCCAACGTGGGCAAACTTTTGCGGGGAATCGACAGGTAAAGATGATGAATCGAACAAATATAAACAGAGTCAAATAACTCAAAGGCAAAGTGAATCTTGACAAATTTGACTCAGAGTCATGAAAATAATAAATAGTAAACGTGTTAAATCAGAATGAAAGCATTTAGGGAAATGTTTAATGTTATAATGTTTAGATTAGCACTCACGATTAAAACATACTGGGTACAGGAAGTCATGATGAATATTAATGAGTCATTATCAATAAGATTGAATATTAATGAGTAAGTTATTGTACCTGTACAGGTATAACCCGGAGAATCTGGCCACACTGGAGCGATACGTGGACACACAGGCACGTGAAAACGCTTACGATCTCGAGGCAAACCTGGCTGTCCTCAAACTGTGAGTGTGTGTTTATACATTAACACACATTATCATCTGTATAGAAATACATATGCATTCATCTTGAGTCATTAAGTGCAAACACACATCTGTTTCAAACCAGCATTTCTAATTGGTGTATTAAAGTCTCTATTAAAGTTTTAGTACAGACATATGACAGTACTTTATATGCTTTCTTTATCTTCTGTTTTATTTAAAGATTTATAGTATGGGCAGTTATAACATAATTGAATTCAGTTATTATTATCAGTAACGTACTCTCTTGTATAACATTATAAGTGTATGTGTTTGTGTCGGCAGGTATCAGTTTAACCCAGCATACTTCCAGACTACAGTCACAGCACAGATCCTGCTCAAAGCCCTCACTAACCTGCCTCATACAGACTTTACACTGTGCAAGTGCATGATCGACCAGACCCATGTATCCTTTTAAAACCCTTATTAGATCAAAATCATGTCTTTCCATCAGTTATTCACACATAATGGCGATCGGATTAGCCTGCATGTAGGTGTTCCTGTAGTTTAACTGATAGAGGGCAGTGTTAGCTCTTTTGTGAATTTGTGACTGATGTGTGATGTTGCATCTCTGATACAGTAATATATTTAAATGAGAGTCACCTCTGTTTCCTTGACTACTGTGTCGCAGCAAGAGGAGCGGCCGATAAGACAGATCCTGTATCTGGGCAATCTGCTGGAGACGTGTCACTTCCAGAGCTTCTGGGTATGAACATGCAGGCAAACACTTTCTCTTGAGTGTTTGAGATGAAGTTTAACAGATGTGTTGGTGTTTTTTAGGCCAGTCTGGAGGAGAACAGAGATCTGATTGATGGAATCACAGGCTTTGAAGAGTCGGTGAGGAAGTGTGAGTTGATCTTCACTATGATCTGCACTAATCACTCACATTATTATCACTGCTGTTAGCTGCATTATTCATAAGAGCTTTATAAGTTTCTGCTTTCATAATAATGATGATGGTTAGCTTGCAGCTTCAACAGAAATCTATCAAAAAACTTTCTAATCATGCACTTCAGATGAATTATGCATTTGACAGACATGCTGCTGATGCAATGCTCTTTACAGTTTATCTCTCTCTTTTTTCTCTAGTTATCTGTCACGTTGTGGGAATCACATATCAGAACATTGAGTATCGCCTTCTAGGTGAGATGTTAGGAGACCCTCTGGGTAAGATCAGACCCCCCAAAATAACAATAAGAGATTGACTACATATTCAGCTGTTGTGAGAATGTGTGATTCTTTTTACAGACATACAGGTGAAGGTTTGGATGAATAAATACGGCTGGACGGAGAATGAGGATGGGCAGATATTCATTCATAACCAGGAGGAAAGTGTCAAGCCCAAGAATATAGTGGAGAAGATCGACTTTGAAAGTGCGTTTTTGGTTTTAAAAGTCTCAAACTTGATTTATCTCCAGTAGTGTTTAAATATTAAATGATATTCTCTTGTGTCTCAGGTGTTTCCAGCATCATGGCTACATCACAGTAACACAAACGTCAGAAGCTTGATTTGATTGAATTTTGCAATAAAGTAATTTTATTAAAGACACACAGAGTCAGAATTTTTGTGTTTATCATCACAATTGCACATTCAGTCTGTGCTGTCAGACATTTAGCAGCTTGTAAGTAGCATGTGACTTTTCAAAAGTGAATGTAATGGTGGTAAGTATGGTAATTTATAATTTAAATCCATACAGTGAATATTGAACACACACACATCTGGAGCATTGTTACACCTGGAAACCAGTTGAGAGAAAGTCAGTCATTTCTTTTAACTGAGAAATCAAACTTGTTACCATTGTGTTAATGGATCCTAGTTCAATGATGACCTGTCATCTGTGTGTGTTTTGTCAGTAATAACAGAGAGATGGAATTCATTCAAGGTTATTTATCTTTTAAAGGTGCCAAAAATACATTGTAATAATCTGTTAAATTGTTCTCTGATATCTATATAGATGGTTTGTGTTTTTATTAAGCACAAAAATGATCCACAGGGTGTTTCACATGTCCATTTACAACCCTAGGATTTGCCTTTATAATGAAATGGTCTATTATTACCTTATTTGAAAGGGTCGTGAATAATAATGTTGAGCTCTGCTCTGATTGGCTGTTTCTCAGAGCAGCTCCTTCAGTAGCTCTGTGTGTGTGTAAACAGATCTTATGTTTGAGTCTGTATCAGACAAAGAACATAAGATTTTGATGAATAATCAATTGTTTGGAGATTGTTAATGGACGTTTCTGAGTGGTAAGTTTGTGTTAAAACGCAACCGTAACGTCAACAGTAGAACTTCAGCCTAAACATTAGCATATAGCATTAACTAGCATATAGCGCTAACTCGGCAGTTACAACTTTGTTTTTAGCATTTTAACAACACTACTTAATTTAATGTTAAGGTGTACAGCTCATCTGTATCTTCACAGTCAGTGTTTTGATGAGATTGGTCTGTTTTCCAGCAGTCTTTTGCATGTATAGACCCCTTCAAGGTTTGTAAACATTGAATGACTATCGGGTGCGCGCGCAGCATGGGGTCAAACTGTTCATACCATCCAGGCTTTATAATTTAATATAACAGAGCTGAAAAATGATGACTTGCCTCAAGTGAAGTGAGCACTACAAACACAAGCCTCTTTGATCTTTGCATTGTCCCAGTCTGCACGTTAATTGCTTCCAGCCGCAGATGTTATATTTTTTTGTTTTTGAGATTCTGCATGAATTGCGAAAACTTAACGGAAGACCTGGTGCGATTTTCACAGTAAGTAGGCATTTTTGACGATACCGAATAATACGCAACTCAATCTGCTGTAATGACTTTTCTGACCCCGACATGCGCAGTGGGAACTGCCTTTGACGTGAACCATGAAGGGGTCTATAAGGTTTACATAAGAATAAGGAAACAATTGAATTTTGAGGCTCATGATAGAACTCTTATTATTCATCTATTCCTATATAAATACAGTTTTACATTCTACAGCACCTTTAAAATATCATTTAACAGTCATTTAAATAAATGAGACAGAATGCTTCACCAAAATGATTACATTGCATTGCCGTGGAGTTGATTTGATTACACCCCACTGATTATTTTAAGAGAGTATAAATCCAAATTAAAAAATTTTAACACAAACTGTAAACTGGATAGACGGGGAAAGATGTATCTGTCACCTGTGGCCAGTTGCATAAAACTTTAAGACTAGTCTTTAAAGTTAGTCATGAATTTTTTTCTTCAAGACTGATCATAATTGTTTGAAGTATGTTACATAGAAAGATAGATTGGTCTAATTTAAATCCAAATAATAAGACTTATTAGCCCTAACTAATTGCTAGTTAGTCAGAATCATTCTTAAGACGCAGTCTTAACATCTTGGCTATGTTTATGCAACCGGCCACTGATCGTTTTTTAGACGCGGCTCCTTTAAGCGTAGTCATCTTCATTACGTGTTCACGGCGTCGCGCATGCGCAGTGAAGAGGAGCGCTGTCCAGTCCTGAAGCGTGAGTGACCGCAAATTAAACATTTACATCCGTCAGAGCATAACATCAAAACATGTATATCTGTCATTTAAACGCGAACACACTGTCATGGTAATGTCACTCAGGAAATCACTATGATTTATGACAGCAGTGTTTGATTGTGTCATGTCTGATATTTCAGGTCTGATCTCTACACAACAGATGGCAGAAAACACAAACTGCTTCAACACTTTTATGTTGGGTTATTAGTTATAATAAATGCGAATCAAACCTGTTTACAGCACTGTGCGTTTAGTACGATTGAAAACAACAAAAAGATTTCAGATATATTTTGCTGACTGCAGTGTTTTTGAAGCAGGACAGGTCAGTGTTTTTAAGCTTGTCTTACTTT
This sequence comes from Misgurnus anguillicaudatus, assembly GCF_027580225.2. Lineage (NCBI taxonomy): Eukaryota > Metazoa > Chordata > Actinopteri > Cypriniformes > Cobitidae > Misgurnus > Misgurnus anguillicaudatus. The sequence goes on along the minus strand of NW_027395283.1, from coordinate 4,521,961 downwards.
TCCTAGATCAACCAAATGAAACCATTAAACGTGTTCTGCCTTCATATTCTGAGCACCACATGTTAAAAATATCTTATCATACAACTGTAATAATCAGTCTCTATAATGCACATTTACAATGTTTCTTTCTTATGATGCTTCCTAAAATAAATAAAAAATCATAATGCCACGTGCAACACTGTAAAAATCTCTTGCTGCACTTAAATGTTTAAGTTCAAACAACTTGAATAATAATTAGTTTGACTAGTTAGAAGTTGCTATAAATTATAAAAATAAAGTTGTAATAACTTAAGCCCATTCAACTTTATATTTTTAATTTATACCAACTCCTCACTAGGCATGTTTTACAGTGTATCATCCTGATTTTGTAGATGTACAATATGTACCTGCTGATTTCTTCATTTACCTCGTAACTTTATAGGTGTTGTGCAGATGGAGGGCAGCACTTCTCAGTGTAATGGCCTCTCAGAGCCGCGTTCAGTCTTTTTGAGGTCAGAGACTCATGGACAGCAGCTCATCTCTGTTCTCCAGACCTTTAGAGAAAGAGAGATGCTGTTTGACTTCAACATCCGAGTGCAGGATGAAACTCTTTCATGCCATCGCTGCGTTCTTGCCGCGTGCAGTGACTTCTTCAGGTGACACACAAACATTATGACTTTCAACAGGTGTATTCACCTGCTAACAGAACTGTAGGCTGCACATATCGGTGACCGTGTATCAATATGGCAACTACAACAACAAAATTATAAACGCAACACTTTTGTTTTTGCCCCCATTTTTCATGAGCTGAGTTTTTCCATGTACATAAAAGGCCTATTTCTCTCAAATATTGTTCATAAATCTGTCTAAATCTGTGTTGCCAATAATCCATCAACCTCACAGGTGTGATATATCAAGATGCTGATTAGATAGCATGATTATTGCACAGGTGTGCCTTAGGCTGGCCACAATAAAAGGCCACTCTAAAATGTACAGTTTTATGACACAAAAGTGAGATTTGAGTTCACGGATGAATCCGGGTTTTCACTGTACAGGGCAGATGACAGCGGTTTGCTGATGTCAATGTTGTGAATCGAGTGGCTCATGGTGGTAGTGGAGTTATGGTATGGGCAGCCGTATGTTATGGACATCGAACACAGGTGCGTTTTATTGATGACATGAATGCACAGTTTTACTATAATGAGATCCTGAGGCCTATTGTTGTGCCATTCATCCACAACCATCACCTCATGTTGCAGCATGATAATGCACGGACCCATGTTGCAAGGATCTGTACACAAATCCTGGAAGCTGAAAACATCCCAGTTCTTGGATGGCCAACATATGTCACCGGACATTCAGCATGTTTGGGATGCTCTGGATCGACGTATAGGACAGCGTGTTCCAGTTCCTGCCAATATTCAGGAACTTCACACAGCCATTGAAGAGAAGTGGACCAACATTTCACAGGCCGCAATCAAGAACCTGATCAACTGATGCGTTGCACTGTGTGACACCAGATACTGACTGGTTTTTGGCCAAACCTCACAGCCCCCAACACAATCAAACTGCACATTTTAGAATGGCCTTTTATTGTGGCCAGCCTAAGGCACACCTGTGAAGTGGATAGATTATCTTGGCTATGAAGAAGTGCTCACTAACACAGATTTCTCAGTATCTCATTTCTGATTTTAATTATTTTCAATTCAATTCCATTTAATTTATATAGCGCTTTTTACAATTGTTCATTGTGTCAAAGCAACTTTACATGAATAGATGTAGGGGAAAACACAGAATAATCGATAGATAATATAAGAAGCAGAATATTTAAATGTAGTGTTTGTGTTTTTCTGTACAGGGCCATGTTTCAGCTGGATATGCGGGAGCGTGATGATGGTACAGTGACCCTCAGTAACCTGTCGGCATGTGCTGTTCACACCTTCCTTGACTTTGCGTATTCCGGTGAGATAGAAATCAGAGAAGATAATGTGGACATGATGTTTCAACTGGCCTCTTTCCTTCAGGTGAGACAAACAGAAATGGAGAAGAATGTATGTGATGTAGCATTGTACCCATGTTCTCTTTGATTTTTATAGGTTGATTTTCTCTCGCGCGCCTGCAGCGATTTTCTGGTCCAAAGTCTCGACCTCTCCAACTGTCTGCACCTGTTAGCGGTCGCTGAGGGTTACGGCTCATCGCGCCTCCTGCACCGTGCCACCAAGTTTGTCACGCAAAACTTTCACAACCTGTCCTCCACAGCAGACTTCCTAGAGATGCCAGTGCGGGTCTTGAGAAGTTGCCTGGCCTCTGATGACCTCGATGTCCCAGATGAGGAAAGCGCGTTAAACGCTGTACTCCGGTGGACCCAACATGACCTGCAGACGCGTAAGAGTCTGCTGGTGGAGCTCCTGTCACAGGTCCGTCTGCAGCAGCTCCCTCACGCTGTCCTGGAGCAGACCGCTCAATCAGAGCTCCTGTTGTCTGCTGACGAACACTGTTGTAGAGCAGTTAGAGAGGCTCTGGTGCAGGTTCAAGAGTTTAGCGGGTTGTTCCCGAACGCTCGGCCTTCTACCACTTCAAGCTACATTTACGTCCATAAAACAGAGGAAAGCGGAGAGATGCGTCACGCTTTCTGCTACGACATCGGTGCGGACCGATGGACTGAACTTCCACGGCACGCCGTGCGTCTCTCAGATTTGCCCGGTTCAGCCCTCACCAGTTTTGCAGAGAAACTCTTCGTTAGCGGTGGATGTCGCGGCAGTTGTCATCGAACAGTGCGTCTGCACATCACAGAATCTTACCACGATGCGACAGATGAAGTCTGGTGCTACTGTCCTGTGTCGAACACCTTGACACCGGCTCCACCCATGCGACACTCGCGCACCATGCACACCTCCGTCAGTGCCCTGCAACGCATCTACGTCATTGGCGGGAAAACCTGCGGCCCCAGAGGTACTTGTAGTCTTCTGGATGTGGAATACTTCGATCCCCTGAAACGTGAGTGGAAGACCGTCAGCCCTTTGCCCAAAGGGATCTACTTTCCCGAAGCGAGCACTTGCGGGAGCGTTATTTACACCCTCGGCTCTGAGGTGGAAATTTCTGAGGCCTTTAATCCATCGCTAGACTGCTTTTTCCGTTACGATGCTGTGGTGGATCAGTGGTGCCAACTTGTGGCTGAGTTTGGTCAGTTCTTTCACGCCACGCTCGTGAAATCTGTTTCCATTAATGAGACACTCTACCTTTGTGACCTGTCAACATATAAAGTGTACAGCTTCTGCCCAGACACGTGCGTGTGGAAAGGGGAGGGCTCGTTCGAGTGTGCTGGTTTTAATGCGGGTGCCATCGGTGTGCGGGGTAAGATCTACATCCTGGGTGGAGATTATTCACCTGATGAGATCACAGATGAAGTTCAGGTGTATCACAGCGGACGCTCAGAGTGGCAGGAGGTGGCATCGATGCCACGCGCCCTGACCGAGTTCCACTGTCAGGTGTTGAGCTTTAACCGCTACAGAGACCCGTGGAGAACAACAGAATCTACTAGAACTGAGAGAGATTAAATACACATATATCGCACTCACGTTCAGCTCTTCTGTCACTTCTGTACACTTTAGAAATTAAGGTGCTTCACGATGCCACAGAAGAGCCATTTTTCGGCTGAATGGTTCCTTAAAGAACCTTTAAAGGGGATATATCATGAAAATCTGACTTCATGTTTAAATGCTATAATTGGGTCCCTAGTGATAGAAAATGTGAAAAAGATCAACCCTGTAACTTAGTTTTGGTCAACCATTCTCTGCAAGTGGGGGAAAAAAGCTCATTGAAATTTGGCTCCCCTTGTGATGTCAGAAAGGGATCTTATTATAATAATACCGCCCCTTAATCTGCACTATCCAACCACGGCACTACCATTAAGTGAAGAGAGAGAGAGAGAGAGAGAGAGAGAGAGAGAGAGAGAGAGAGAGAGAGAGAGAAAATAATTGACAGCACTTGAGGTTTAACAAACCACCATTATGGCGATCAGTGTGTGCATTAGCATCAGCTCATTTGCATTTTAAAGGACACACCTTTAAAATGTATATAATGTTATAATAAATTATCTGTGGGGTATTTTGATCAAAACTTCACATACATAATCTGGGGACACCAATAATTTTTTTCATTTTAAAGGGTATTTGTGAAATGTCCCCTTTAACTCTTTCCCTGCCATTGACGAGTAATCTCGTCAGTTAAGAGAAAATGGCTCACTGCCAATGCCAAGTTTTTACGGTAATCTATATTTCTGCTATTAACCACTAGGTGGCACTCTTACCCAACTTATAAAATACTAAAGCATCCACTGATCCAAAAACGGTAAAAACTCTGTTCATGTTTTGATCATCGATCTGAATCTCATCTCTAACAAAAGTCCTTTACAAAAATTGAATTATCTCGGCTTTTTGCAAAAATAATTTTTTTAGGAAATCTACCCATATTTGAGAGGTGATAAAAAAAACAAATGAACATAGGATAAATTATTTTTTTCTGTTTATTTTTTGTTTAAAAGCAGAAAGTAATTTTCTATTTTTTGTTTAGATATTTAAAATGTTGTCGCTGGCAGGGAAAGAGTAGAAATCTGAATAGGAAATTCAATAGATCATGCTCACCACAAAAATGCCGTTCTGCTGTTGTTAAACACAAAACAAACACACACAAACACATGTTTGCATTGCCAAAGAAATGTTTATTTACTGTAAATAAATAATGGCTTAAAATCAGTACAGTGTTTCAGGTTTTCATTCATCTGAAGGTTACCTTGAGTTTACAAATGAAACATCCAGATGATCAAATCTGTAAACATTCATTTATTTATTATTTTATTATTTATATAAAATCATTCTGAAAAGCAGCTCAGCAGACGTCATTTGTAGTTCAGCTCAGTCTTCTGTTTGCAGAAACATCAGCATCTAGTGGTGTAGTTCAGCATCACATGATGAGAAGCTCTTTATGCGTCCTGGTATTGTTTGACCAGGAGCCACATGAGAAGAACTGTGATCAACACCACCATGAAGTTCAGGAACAGCTCCTGTGCTGATCGATCCATTTCAGAGATCTCAGTCGGAACGGATGAAACCCTGGAGACAAGAAACAAATCAGTCTCTGGGTAATGGAAACCCAAATGTTTCTCTCAGTCTATTCTCTCTCTCTCATTCTCTCTCACATTTAAACCAGGAGGAGATTAAAGCATTTCTCCAGGTCTCAACACCCTTGTTGGCTTTGAATTTCAAAAACAAATCTATCATCTGTTCATCTGATCCCAGAGCTGTGACACATACCGCTACACACACACACAAACACATGCACGCATACTTTTATCTGGATATGTAAATGATTTATCTTGCACTTATTTTTATTTCAAGCTAATTATGATTGCACCCAAAGCTATAAACAAACACATGCATTTTTGCATTAAAAAATACTTTTTCCTTTAAAAAAACATTATTTTAAATGATGAAGTCTTTAGGGATTTGTCAGATTTATCATAACAAACACATTAATCACAAAATCAAGAGCTTTCCAAACACTGAACCCCAGCAGACAGAATAATAGACTTTCTTACATAATACTGATAGAAATGAGCAATGGCTACTGGGAAAAACCAGAAGCTTGTGTAAGATCAATATTTTATTTGTTAAAATTTGGATCTGTAATGCACAAAAATTGCAATGAAATAAAAAAAAATGCACAGACACATATATTCTGTGACAACCTCAATGTTTATCCATGTGTAGATTCAGGTGATCAGAATAAAATGTAACTGATATATAATCTATAGATGGTACTTACCTGCACACCTGAAGATCACACCTGAAGCCTTTCTGTCAGTTTCTCGGTGTATTTAAGAATCTGTCTGTGTGTTCATTGGGCACGTCCCTCACGTCTTTAAGTATAGACACTGATGTGAATGGATTCGCATTGGACCATTGGTCCTGCAGCAGTGAGGTCACAGAATTTTACAGTGTGTGTGTGTGTGTATACGTGTGTGTGTGTTGCCTGTAGTCTGTGGTGTTCAGCTGCTGGTTTGACTGGTCTTATTGGGGGATTTCTCTTGGGTGGGGCTCATGATCTCTTGTTAAGCCCTGAGATGTGTTGTCCAGTTTCTCGGTGTCTTTCATGGGCTCTGAGGTATTTTGTGGTTCTATTGTTGGTTTACACCGGAGACAGACCTCTCTGGACCGTTACATACACTGCACATCTTACATGTGACATCATATAGAAATTATAGACATGATTCAAGGCTTTAAATGAATCTTAATGATGAAAAATGAAAAATCTGTCATCATTTACTCATTATACAACATGTTGTTGTATACATTTCTTTGTTCTGTTGAACACAAATGAAGATATTTGGAAGAATGTAAGCAAACAGATCTGGGGCACCATTGAATTACATAGTAGGAAAAAATAATACTACAGAAGTGAACGGTGCCCCAGATCTGTTTGGTTATTAACATTTGTCAAAATATTATCACTCAGCTTGAGAGTGAGTAAATGATGACAGAAAAAGTAAAAAAAAAAGTGAGCTATTCCTTTAAATCAATTGAAGATAGAAATGATAGAAGTGTTTAGGTGAATAAGAACAAAACAGATATATTTACAGGTGTGGAGTTTAAGATAAATTTTTCAAATCTTTAAACTTTTCCAATCTTTAAATGAGCTACAATTTAATATTAACCATGTTTTATCAACATTCCTCTGTTACATATAAAAACCTGATAAATAGGTAAGTAATAGTCATTCAAACCTTTCCTACAAAGAACATTATGATTTATGTCAATCAAATGATCTTATATGTAGGCCTAATTTTAAAAGTGTGAAATCCTAACTGAAATGTTCGTGTTAAATATGCATTATATTGAAGGCTTTTTTAATTTGAATGTTATATAAAAGGTTTAACAATGGAATTATTTTAAATCCTTTTGATGGCACAAATCATTAGGCTTGTAGAACCGACAGGCGGATGACGTCAAAGTTTCGCGAGAGCGATGTGAAAGCAGATTTCTCCGTATGATGTCGAATCGCTGTCGCGGTACTTTGACGTCATCCGCCTGCCATTTCTTGTAGCGCCCTAGAAAGTCGAACAAGTCTATTTTCTGTGTTGGTTCTTTTAAAATCTATTATTTGCAAAAAAATTGTTCGCAACTCTCTGTGGAATCCGATGCGCGAATATAACTCGGATGCACGCACCTTCATGAAGCACTACAAAGTATAGTCGCTTCTTGACTTAATCCAACCCCAAATGTCCACACGTTTGAAAAATGTTTTTAAGCTTCTGCATTGCGTTGTTGACGAGTCAATGATTTGTTTACGAGTGGCGAATCGTGTTGTGCGATTCGAGTCCGAATCATCAGTGAAGCAGAGCGCGAGAGGTAAAGATACGACGTTTTATAAACCGCATTTGGTTGTTTGTTTGTTTGTTTGTTTGTTTGTTTATTTGTTTGTTTGTTGTGTGTGTGTTGTTTAGTACTGTTCATAAATCTGTCTAGAGTGTGACTGTAATGATGAGAGATTCAGCTGCTCGTCTTTTCCTCGTGAGTTCATCTGATCTCTGCCACTGATGCTTCTGGAGGACTCTTATGGCGGAGAGATATTTTTATTGTTGGCAAAATACTGAGGAGGGATCCAGAGATACAGCAGCTGCTAAAACTAACCAGGTCACAGTAAGACCCTTACGAAAATTAACCATGTTTTTTGTGGTTAAAGTCTAGTAACATGTTTCATTTTGGTGTATTGATTACTATCAGCAAAACCATGGTTTTACCCCATATGGAAAAATTTATATTTTTAAATATATTTAAAATAATATGAAAATGGTCATATATATATATTTGGAAAAAATGTGTTTATGTTACGAACCTTTAAACATAACCATTTTAAAAAGGTGTAAATTAAATATATTTTCAACTTCAAAAATACACTTTTGCCATTTGCGATGTAAAATTGAAAAAAGTAAAATTAGAAATTATGTATTTGCTTGCCCTTGAAATACATTTTGAAATATATATTGATGTATGAAGGTTAAAACGAACAGTGTTGGGGAAAGTTTCTTTTAAAAGCAATGCATTACAATATTTAGTTACTCCCCAAAAAAGTAACTAATTGCGTTACTTAGTTACTTTTCATGGAAAGTAATGCTTACGTTACTTTTAAGTTACTTTTGCGTTACTTTTTCTTACTTGGCTGAGGCTTGATCTCTTTCAGGCCTTGCAGGTGTTTTTTATGATCGCAAAAATGTGAAGCCCTGGCCTGCCATCCCCGTTTCTGGCCCAAACTGTTCCCGCTCATGCGCACCGAGTGCGGAATTCTACGTTAATATGTTCAGTTTAATTTAGTAAATTTTTTAAACCCGGATTACAGATTTATTAAACTGAAAAGTAACTTGCATTACTTTTTTAAAAAGTTACTCAAATATTAATGTGTACATTTGTAAAGTAATGCGTTACCCTACTCGTTACTTCAGAAAAGTAATATACATAATGCGCGTTACTTGTAATGCGTTACCCCCAACACTGAAAACAAAATATATTTCCAAATTCACAAATATATTCAATTGAGCATTACTTTCTACAAAATGAATTTAACATATAAACGGTTTCATTGGACGCACGTGCGCTGACGCGATACAAGTCTGGATCCGAACTTTACTTCCGGTTTTGTTTTTTTAATGGTCTGACTAGTTGCTAAACTGATCTCTTGAACAAATGCCTCGTCGAAAATAACAAATGTTTTGGTTTCCTAGGTAATCTATGTGTTGTTTTTTTGCTTGTTATATAAAAAAACTACGTTTAAAGAACTTTGTTGTTATTTACTCTTAGCGGAGTTTACCGGAAGCTACGTGCAGCCGCTTGTTTATGTTGTTACTGCTGAAACCGTCTATATTTAAAACATATTTTTGGCCAAACACTACTACACTAACCATGGTATAACTATGGTTTAAAATAAAACATGTCAAAACCATGGTAATTTTGTGGTTACTATGGTTTTACTACAGTAACCATGTCTTTTTAAAGGACAAGTTTGGTATTTTACACTTAAAGCCCTGTTTTCATAGCCTGGATGCCAGCCGATCTTAGCCCCGCCCACAACATTTTGATAATGGGAATATCGGTCTGGGGTTTCTGCGTTGAGGAGCTACTATGCTAGACCCAAAGCTGGTCGAACCAATCAAATTGTCATGGCGGGCTTTATACGATGATGGACAGATGATCAACAGTAACGTAATGAATCACGTAACTAAAGAGCGCGTGTGTTGAATCTGTTTACAACGAAATGGCTGCCGCTGTGATTGGCCTGAATACCTCTGACGTAAGCAGGAAATGTGACGCTCCTTACCATGTTTGAAAGATTTGCTCACAATGCAATGCTAGCAGAAGTTAACTTAGAGGCTGTGAGTCTGAAGCGTGAGGAATTATGATAATGTCGGTCTTGTCTACATCACCAATCCCAGGAAGTAAACTGTTGCCTACAATCCGTGTGTTTGTTGTAGTCCAAGAAAAGAGATTTACGTTGGAGATGATATTGTTTACTTTGGGGTTCGTACCTTTTGCATATCATTAACATATACTAATACACACCAAAGGAAAGGTAAAATTGTGAATTGGACCATATTTGCTCTTTAACTGTGGTAAAACCATGGTTCATTTTGTAAGGTGAGTCCAGAAATGTTTACAATGACTGTCCCATTTGTATCTGACTGCATGTCCACATCAGAAATAAAAGTTTGTTGATGATTAAACTGATAGATGTTGCTTAAAGTCTTTCTTCTCTCAACAGAGAGCAGCTGCTGATAACAAATGCCAACGTCAACAGAGCCGCAGTCATTGTGTGTTATATGATCACTGATCTCCACATCAAACATTTAATAAATGATGCCTGGAATCTGAGAGGAATTTTTCATCTGATAGTCTGGCAGAATCATGAGAAGTGTTGGGAATGATTTGAATTTTCCCAAACAACTTTAATGACTTGGGATCAGATTCACCATTAGCAACAGGATCTCTTACATAATGTGTCTTCTCTGGCTTCATGATCACAAGCGTCCTTCAGTTTGTATCACTGAAGTTTTGATTTAGGCCTTTTGCATTTCAACATTTTTAATAGTTTGATGAATTCTGATTCCTGCTGTTGGATGTGGTTTGATTAAATAATTCTCAGGTATCTTGTATCCACAGGTCTCAGTCTATAAAAAAAGAAAATCATGTGATCTGCTTAATAAACATCTCAAGAGAGGTGATCTATTTAAAATGCTTGGCAATAGTTTCTCAAATAAGCATTTTGCCAGGACAGTTAACAGTAAAAACACATGCTAGTGATTAATAACACAGCAGTCAGGGGTTATGGGTATCAGTTATACAGTAAGTGAAGAGCCTCTAAGTGTGTCTGAGATGTTCTCTTTTAAATTAGCATTTGTATCCAACTCTTAATGGGTTCTTCCCGCAAACCAGTATTTATGAATGGCCCGAGGCTGGGATTAAGGGAAAAGTATTTGATGAGTTTGTGCCAAGAGCATTTAGGTTAATATCATCTCATTTTCAGCTGGAAAACTGACCAAGCTCAACATAAAACCAACTGTTACAGTCGAGATGTACGCCGCAACATGAAATAACACATTAATACAATGTTGTTACAATGCTAAAAACAAAGTTGTGAGTAGCGCTATATGCTAATTAATGCTATATGCTAACCCTAACAATTGATTATTCTTCAAAATCTGTATCTTCATTTAATACAGACTCAAACATAAGATTTTTTTACACACACACAGAGCTACTGAAGGAGCTGCTCTGAGAAACAGCCAATCAGAGCAGAGCTTAATGTTATTATTCATGACCCTTCCATATAAGGTAATAATAGACCATTTCATTCTAAAGGCAAATCCTAGGTTTGTAAATGGACTTGTAAAACTGACTCTGAATCATTTTGCACTTGTCAAAGACACAAACCTTCTATGTAGATGTCAGAGAATAATTTAACTTTCATTTTATTTCAATGCATTCTTTGGCACCTTTAAGACCACATTTATTTGCTTGATGACCTGTGTTGATGTTTTTTCTACACTTTTAAAGTTCATATCAATATTTAATCACCCATTTTTATTTCTCTTTTCTAGAATGTTCTTGAGTGCATGAACGTCAGATGTGTCCTGTGTCTGTTTGTGAGGTGTTAGACGGATGGACACAGGTGCGTCTTCTGTCTTTCTCTGCCCTCCGGGTTACAGGATTGTGAATATTGGCATGGATGAGATAAGTCGGGGGGTAATTAAGTTTACCCAGCGGTGTGTGGTAAAAATAACCAGTGCTTTCCCCATTACAAGCCTCCAACTAAAAGGTTAGTGTAGTAAAAACACAACAGAATATTAGACAGAAACCTGTATGTGTGTAGAGATATAGACACATCTGTACAGTAAATCTGACTGAATTTAGTTGATTTGAGATCTTTAAAGTCTGCACTTATATTAAATGATCATTCACATGTAAATGTTGTACCCTTTCTCATATAAATGAGATGATAATCAGTTCATAATGTAAGAGTAATGTAATAGGACAGTTCTGTTGTTCTATTTACTTGAACAAAACTCAAGTAAATCAGCTCAGTTATTGCTTGTATTTAAAGTCGCCATAAAAAACAGAAGTAGTGATTGTCTTATTTTCCCGTGGTGACGTACACCCTCCTAAAGGATTATTAGGAACACCATACTAATACTGTGTTTGACCCCCTTTCACCTTCAGGACTGCCTTAATTCTACGTGGCATTGATTCAACAAGGTGCTGAAAGCATTCTTTAGAAATGTTGGCCCATATTGATAGGATAGCATCTTGCAGTTGATGGAGATTTGTGGGATGCACATTCAGGGCACGAAGCTCCCATTCCACCACATCCCAAAGATGCTCTATTGGGTTGAGATCTGGTGACTGTGGGGGCCATTTTAGTACAGTGAACTCATTGTCATGTACAAGAAACCAATTTGAAATGATTTGAGCTTTGTGACATGGTGCATTATCCTGCTGGAAGTAGCCATCAGAGGATGAGTACATGGTGATCATAAAGGGATGGACATGGTCAGAAACAATGCTCAGGTAGGCCGTGGCATTTAAACGATGCCCAATTGGAACTAAGGGGCCTAAAGTGTGCCAAGAAAACCTCCCCCACACCATTACGCCACCACCACCAGCCTGCACAGTGGTGACAAGGCATGATGGATCCATGTTCTCATTCTGTTTACACCAAATTCTGACTCTACATTCTGAATGTCTCAACAGAAATCGAGACTCATCAGATCAGGCAACATTTTTCCAGTCTTCAACTGTCCAATTTTGGTGAGCTCGAGCAAATTGTAGCCTCTTTTTCCTATTTGTGGTGGAGATGAGTGGTACCCGGTGGGGTCTTCTGCTGTTGAAGCCCATCCGCCTCAAGGTTGTGCGCGTTGTGGCTTCACAAATGCTTTGCTGCATACCTCTGTTGTAACGAGTGGTTATTTCAGTCAAAGTTGCTCTTCTATCATCTTGAATCAGTCGGCTCATTCTCCTCTGATCTCTAGCATCAACAAGGCACATTATTTTTTTTTTAAATAATGAAGCTCACATGGCCAAAAAATGTATGTACTTGAAATATAGTTTAAAATATGTTTACAAAAATTTATTTTTCACCAATATTTTTTTTTGTATATTTGAAGATAACTCCGTTTTTAACTTTTTTGTCAAAACATGTTTATTATTATGTTATCATGTTATTATTTTGTTTTATGGTGCAACTTAGCTGTATTTTTTAAGTTATGAAGGTTTAAATCAAAACAAACCAACTGCAGTTGAATTGATATTAATTGGAATGCACAACCAAAAAACGATATTTCTGAAAAAAGTTATCTCGTTTTGCAACGAAACTCTTAATTTTAAAATATATTTTAAAACATTTATATTCACGTTGCATTAGAAGAAAAACTTTGTAAAATTACATATATTTTCAACTACAAAATATACTCATACTTTTACATTTTATACAAATTTAATATTTTGGACAGGAAACATTTTTTGTTTTCTATTTTTTTGTCGTAGTGCTGTAAAATTAGAAATGTATTTGTTGCCTGTAAAATATATTATGAAATATATGTTAATATATGAATGTTAAACTAAATAAATTTTCAAATTTAATAATATATTTAATTCAGCTTTACTTTATACAAAATGTATTTAGCATATATTAAAAACTTATTTTTGGCCAGAGAAATTTATTTATTTGTTGTATGAGTAGGATGTTTTGAAAGTTTTTTTTCTGATGTGTTAAATGTCTCCATCTTTTGGTCACAGTGGGGAACATCTGGTTTACACATGATTCAGGTCGCAGTAGAGTTACATAAGTTTTCACATTTTTAACCAGGAAAAATAAACCACATCAGTGCTGGGCAGGCGTGGGGTTACACAAAACATTCCCTACTGAAAAGACCAGCTAAAACCAGCCTAAGCTGGTCTCACAGCTTGGTATTAGCTGGTTGAGCTGATGTAGGAGGCTGGTTTAAAGGGGTTTTGGACACTTTTTAGGCTGAGAAACTAGCTGACCCACCAGCTTAAACCAGATTGACCAGCTTGGCTAAGCTGATTGGCTGGTCTTAGCTGGTTTAAGATTTAAGCTGGTCCTCCCAGCCTGGCAAAGCAGGTTAAGCTAGTCTTCCAGTCTTGTCAAGCTGGACTCTAAAACCATCTTAACCAGCTAAAAGGCTGGTTTTCCCTACTGAGAAATCCAGCTAAGACCAGCATAAGTTGGTGAGCTGGTTTTAGCTGGTCCCCAGCTTGGTTTTAGCTGGTTTTGCTGGTGTAGGAAGCTGGTTTTGCTGGTGTAGCAAGCTGGTCTAGCTGTGTTTTGGTCACATTTTAAGCTGATCTAGCTGGACTTAGCTGGTCATGCTGGAATACCAGCTGTCCCACCAGCATGACCAGCTTTGTCAGGCTGGGAGGACCAGCGTAAACCACCTTAAACCAGCTAAAACCAGCTACCAGCTTATGCTGGTTTTAGCTGGATTTTTCCGTAGGGTTACCTGGTCTTTTTAGAAAAGTTATGACAATGAAAGTTAATGAACTTAAGACGAAACTTTTTGTACTGCACATAGATGGTAAGCCATTGAAATCTGTTGAAAATTTTAAACAGACAAATTGAATTATGTCAAAGACAGCTTAGACCCCTCAAACATTATAAGGTCGCCATGATTTCACAAAGTAAAATGTGATCCTGGATCAACATTTTAATCAAAGAAACCCCAAATTACCCTTAACTCAAACCATAACAATTTTTACCACTCAAATTAGTGTGAAATAATAGTTTGAGAAGAATTTTTAAAGGGGACATTTTACAAGACTTTTTTAAGATGTGAAATAAATCTTTGGTGTCCCCAGAGTACATGTGAAGTTTTAGCTCAAAATATCATAAAGATAATTTATTATAGCAAGTTAAACAAGCCACTTTGTATGTGTGAGCAAAAATTTTGCCTTTTTGGGTGTGTTCTTTTAAATGCAAATGAGCTGATACTGCAAACATTGATCACCATAATGGTGGTTTGTTGAAATTGGAACTCAATTGTCTGGTCAATTATTTTTCCTTTATCTCTCTCTTTCTTTCTCTGCACTAAATGGCAGTGTCATTGTTGCATAGTGCAGATTAAGGGGCGGTATTATTATAATAAGATCCCCTTCTGACATCATAAGTGGAGCCCAATTTCCAATAGCTATTTTTTCACATGCTTGCAAAGAATAACTTACCAAAACTAAGTTACTGGGTTGCTTTTTTTACATTTTCTAGGTTTATAGAAGCACTGGGGATCCATTTATAGCACTTATACATGAAGTCAGATTTTCATGATATGTCCCCTTTAAAGCCTCTAACCCAATCCTAAATCTCAGTCAATTCCTCCAGAAAATAGTACTTAAGAGTCGCACTTAAGAGTTTACATTTATTTCAGACTGAAATCAATGGATTAGTTTATAGTAAAATGGGGACTTTAATACCCCCCTCAAATTATATTTTGTGCTTTATCTGGGTCCCTCAATGCTTATAGGATGTCCATGACCACCCCAGCCCCCCTTCAATTCGGACACTATAAGTGCCATTTCCCAATATTTCCAAAAATGACTGACAAGCAGAGTTCGCTTGTGATTGGCTGCTCTTCTGAGCACTATGATATCACAGCACTTATTTCATTACAGTGCTAAAGTAAAAAATAATGGCACGAATTAGAGGAGACAAACACTCAGACTGACGCCTCTGACGCTTTACTGCTGGTAATAAAACTCCTGCTGGATTTCATTCACAGGATGTGAAAGAGACGCCAGACGACTTTCATTACACATGCACGAGCGCGCGCGCGCCCACTTTTTCTCGTTTGTGAGCGCACGTGTCTCCAGGATGGATGTTTATTCTCTCTTAAGTGTTTTGTTGTTGTCGTCGGTTTGTTGTCTGTCTAGAGCTGATGATGAAGATGATGGTGTGATATCAAACCCCGCGCGCTCCGTATGTAAACCGGTGCCGAACACGATGGTCTTGTGCTCCGGTATCGGTTACCAGGAGATGCGGGTGCCGAACCTGCTGGGTCACGAGAGCCCGAGAGAAGCGCAGCAGCAATCCGCCTCCTGGACTCCACTACTCGGGAAACACTGCCACCGGGACGCGCGCAGGTTCCTGTGCGCTCTCTTCGCGCCCGTGTGTTTACCGGAGCTCGCGGCACCGGTGCGTCCTTGTCGGAGTCTCTGCGTATCCGTGCGGGACGCGTGCCTGCCGGTCATGAGCGCGTTCGGATTCCCGTGGCCAGAGATGTTCAACTGCAGCCGCTTTCCTGATGGATCGGACCTTTGTGTCCCTGGAGAGAAAGAGCAGAACACCGAGACCACCGATCTACCCAAAGGTCTGAAATCACTTGATACTTTTTATACAAAATAAAAAAACTCTACATAAAAAAACTGCTTTAATATATTACAAACTGGTTCCTTTTGCTGTGATTTATTATTATTATTATTATTTTCTCTGACTTCTGTCAGTTTAAAGAGAATCATGTGGTATTCTTTGGTATGTTGTGACCATCTGTAACAAATATTCCTTGATGCACTAAAATTTTTAAGTTTAAATCAGTTTACATTCACAATTCATTTTCAACTTTACGGACTCGTAAGGAGTTAATTATAAATAATGTTAAAAATTAATAAAAAATAACTAAAAAACAAAGCAGAATATACACATGTATTGGTGTAGATACATTTAACTTAATAACAAACACTTTGAACCAAATAAGTTATATCTTCATGATGTGCTTACTACATGTCTTCACTTTTAGACCAAAGGGGTTGCAAACTACAGCTTGTCAGGAACTTTCATCTGGCTCATGACTAGGGATGGGATGGTATGAAAATTGCATATCATGATTATAGTGACCAAAGTTATCATGGTAATCAATATTATCATTGTTTTGTTAAAATGAGATGGAAATGTAAAAAAAACCTGATAAACACACTGAAAACATTTAAACAAGTTTTATTTTTGAAAATCACAATTTAATATTTCATGTCCGTGAAATTATTTCTGTGGTAACAAAAAAAATCTGTCTAATAAGTTTACCGGGAATGAATACAATATTCCTTAAATGCAAAAATATCTAAAAATTCTTAAATGAAGATGCTTTTTCTTGATGAGCAAAACGACCCAAGAAAATAGTCTAGTTTTTAGACCAAAAATATCAAATTTAAGTGATTTTGTGCATAAAACGAGCAAAAAAAAAATATCTGCCAATGGGGTAAGCACATTTTTATTGAATTTTTCTTGAATTTAGTGTTTAAGAAAAATGTTTAAGATTTTTTGCTTACATCAGTGACAGATTTTTTAGCTTGTTTTATGCACAAAATCACTTAAATTTGGTATTTTTGGTCTAAAAACTTGACTTATTTTCTTGTGTCGTTTTGCTCATCAAGAAAAAGCATCTTAATTTAAGAATTTTTAGATTTTTTTACTAAAAAACAAGACAAAAATACTAAGATTTTTTTTGCAGTGTGCTTTCTTGTGCAAAAAACTATGTTGCATGCGCGCGCCTGCGTCAAACTAATTCTGGGTGGACAGGATTTACCGCGAGTTTTCAAAATCACGGTAATCAAACTCGGTTGTAATGATAATTCAATTTTAAATTATAACACTAACCGTCAGGACATTTTATCTTGGTTAATCATGAAACCGGTGATCGTCCCATCCCTACTCATGACACAGTTTTAAAATGCATTAAATATCATTGGCTTGAGTGAAGATTTTAGTCCAAAATGACTCAGTACAAGCGATGAAATAGATATTTGCATATTTTTGTATCATGTATATGAAATGCAGAAGGCTAGAGATACAGAAAACTGTCTATCTTTTCACACATTAAGCAAATGCTTTTATCCTAAATGACTTACAAAAGTGAGTTGTAGAAGTGCCGTGCAAGTCCCTGACAGCTTACACCAAAGTTTTCACCGATCATTAGAAACATAACCCGTATGAAGAGAGGCCATTTATTTTTTTATAGGCATGCCTTTCAACAACATGTTCTTGTCTCACAGAAGAGAGATGTGTTTTAGATGTTTTTGGATGTTGTGAGAGATGCCGCTGACCGAACAGAGTTTAGGAGATCATTGCACCTGTTAGGAATGGTGAAGGTGAATGTGTCCTTTAGTGAAGGTACCACAAGGTGTCTTTCATTTGCTGACCTTTCATTGGGTTTCTCAGACTGGTTTTGTGATGATTCTTTGGGTTTATTGTGTCATTCAGGTTCTGCTATCTGTGAGGTTTGCACTCCAGACTCAGATGCAGAGTCGGAGATCCATCAGAACTTCTGTAAGACTCAGTTTGGTGAGTAATAACTTCAGGATTGTCATCTCAAACATTCAGAAGATCCAATGCTACATGAATTGAGATGTGTTCTTCTTTACATAGGAGTAAATGATTGATATGATTTGCAAAAGTCAGTGTTGAAAATATCAATTTAATTTTAATCTCTTAACTGCTGCTACCCTGTGAGTGCGACACCTGAGTTTACTTCAATATTTGCATGTCAATTTATTTGAATATGTTACGAAAAAATTATATATTGTTGTAAATATGTTCATATTTTCATATTTCAAAACCTTTAAGCATTAATAGTAATGCAGTGACAGTAATGTATTAATTTGTGACAAGAGTATGCAGCAAACCGTTGACACCTAGTGGCCGTTGTTGGTAAAACCACTAAAACTGTATTTTTTGTATAAAATATATACGTTATTGCATTATTTTTATTTATTACAATACATGTAAAATGATATAACAATTTTTTATTATAATATATATTTAACTTTAAAGTGTCTTCTTTAAAACAAGACCATCCAAAAAGGCCAGGGTTATTTTAATTTTAAGGCGTACATAATTTTTCCAGCCCCCCACTCAAGAAGGGCTGCGCCAGTTAAAGGAATAGTCTACTCATTTTCAATATTAAAATATGTTATTACCTTAACTAAGAATTGTTGATACATCCCTCTATCATCTGTGTGCGTGCACGTAAGCGCTGGAGCGCGCTGCGACGCTTCGATAGCATTTAGCTTAGCCCCATTCATTTAATTGTACCATTTAGAGATAAAGTTAGAAGTGACCAAACACATCAACGTTTTTCCTATTTAAGACGAGTAGTTATACGAGCAAGTTTGGTGGTACAAAATAAAACGTAGCGCTTTTCTAAGCGGATTTAAAATATATAGGAACTATATAGGCGTAATAGCACTATTGGGAGTACTTCGACTCGCCTGAAAAGTCCGCTCCCCTTCTCACTCTCATAATGGGAGAGGGAGGGTGTTACTGCGCCGAGTTGACGTACTCACAAAAGTGCTATTACGCCATAAAATATAGTTCCTCTTTTAAATCCGCTTAGAAAAGCGCTACGTTTTATTTTGTACCACCAAACTTGCTCGTATAACTACTCGTCTTAAATAGGAAAAACGTTGATGTGTTTGGTCACTTCTAACTTTATCTCTAAATGGTACAATTGAATGAATGGGGCTAAGCTAAATGCTATCGAAGCGTCGCAGCGCGCTCCAGCGCTTACGTGCACGCACACAGATGATAGAGGGATGTATCAACAGTTCTTAGTTAACCCTTAAACAGGCAAGAGTGGAAAACGATGAGCAAAAAATCATTTCATGACATTTTTTGTATCATCTGGACTTATGTAATAGATATTCATTGGAATTTTTAAAATATTTGATATATTCAGGATTTTATGAGTTGTATCTCCCGGGATACATTGCCCTATTAAGGTATAAAAAAAGGATTAAGTCATCAAAATTAATTTTTTATTTGCAGCAAAAATTATGTGATTCTGACTTCCTCTCTTGCTCTAAAACATGCCATATATATTTTTTCATCCATTTTAAACTGTGTAAACAACAGGTTTACTAGTAACATTGCATGTAAATAACACAACTAAATATAGGTAGGCCTAACTAAGAATGAGCAGTTTTTAAATGTCTTCATTGGCTTCGTTGGTGCTTTTTCTGCTCCACCTGCAAAAATATATATTTTTTAGATAATACTAGTTTGGTAAATTATTTAAGAATTGATTAATTTTGCATACTACCTGAACTACCCCTCAATGTAAACTATATGTGTCTATATGTGTTTCATGCAGAGGCCTCTTATTGGCTGCAATTTAGCGGAATGCATGCCTAGCATGAGTAAAATTACCTACATTTCTTGGTTCTAATACACCACTGCCCTGTCACAAAAAATTTCATCTTCATCACTTTTCTCAAAATCTGAAGAATTCATTGGTATTGGCTCTATAACTCATATTCCCTATCATTCCTTATACCATAAAATTAGCTGTTGTGAAGCCGCGAAAGAAAATATCCAGTTAAAATGCTAAGATGCAGTCACCTAAATATACGAATATCAGTTTAACCTGCAAATTTGATCATTTATTACATTTTTTCAACTCAAAATACAAAGATAGGCCATATTGTGGTTAATCCCTTTTTTATACCCTAATCAGGCAATGTATCTCAGGGGATACGTATATTTCAAAATGTGATAAATAACAATATAAACAACATATAACCGAATTTTCTTCTTCAGCACCTTAAGACAATGCTCACAATTAATATTAGCAGTATTAATATTTTTTTAAAGAAGAAAAGTAAGATTAATATTCATTTTCTTACCACAAAATCTGACTGTCCTGCAAAACCGGTGGCCATGTTGGATTTGGGTCGGGCTGACCAATCAATAAAAAAAAACTTGAAGCAAATAATGTTACCCACATATTCAAGACAGACCAAGGTTTGATAACTGATAGAAGGATTTGGTTGAAAAATCTTTTTTATGCCCCAAACAAGACACTGAAGAGAGCGTATCCCGTGGTGCACATTGCCTGTTTAAGGGTTAAGGTAATAACATATTTTAATATTGAAAATGAGTAGACTATTCCTTTAAGGGTTAGGGAATTTGCGACTGTAATTTTGTTATAGTGGCATTAAATGAGCGATCAGTCATCCAAATTGGTCTAGATATCAACACTAAAACAGTACATTAGCATCTATACATCACCTATTCCATCTTCGCCAGCGTTCAGACTGAGGATCGGTTCATCGGCTGTGATCGGTGCAGATGTACGCGTGGTGCCGCAGGGTCGGAGTCGTGTGCTGCGCTGGAAGGCTGGACCGCAGGAACAACAGGCGGCCATGGATCAGAGCGCCCTTTGGCTGATGGAGGGTCACAAGTGTTCCTGTCAGGCACTAGAGGGTAAACTCATAGGGTCTTACATCGCCCTGGGTGACATGCAGGACGGTCGCATGGCCCTCAGACGTCTCATCAAGTGGTCTCGTGATGAGAAAGAGTTGAAGAAGTTTATAAGGACGCTTATGAGACGAGACTGCTGAGGTCATGACCTCTGGACTGATAAATGGACCAATCAGAGAGAACCAAACCAACTCCTCATTAATATTCAAAGAAATAAAGAACAAAACATGTCTATATCTAGAGATAGATGGTGAGATGACAACAAGAAACTGAACATTTCTATGTATTTTATGTGTTATTTGTTTTTTATGATAGATAGAAACATGTAAATCATTAAAAATTCAGTTATATGGGAAACTACATTTTTCTTTGCAATTAAAGAATGTTTTAGTACATCTTTTGGTTCTCTTATGTATATTGTTTGTCTATTTTTGTATTTGAGTGAATTTTAAGTATTAAACTTTATCGAGTAAATTTCTCCAAACATTGAAAGAAGAGCCTGAGTCAGATCTATAGACCAGAACATCATAACAGAACAGACTGATATGTTGAGATGAAACACTAGAAGTATTTATTGTGATGTTGAGTATTGAAGTGTAATGATGACACAGGTGTAAGAGGAGTCCACATGCTCAACATCAATTATTCAAACAGCAGAATGAAGCTGATTGGCTGTGACATGACTGCGAACCTTTGTGTTTACCTGTGTGTGTCTGTAGCTGTCGTCCTCACTCTGATCTTCAGTTTGTCTTTATCTGTCTGTCATCTTTCATATCAGGTAAGATTTATTTCATCATCTGTATTCACTGTTTGTTTGTGAACGTTAAATTCAACTGATGCTTTTGTTTTAAAACTGCTGATCTGAGAACAGCTTGTGTAATGTCTCGAGTTACTGCTGCTTACAGAAGACTCTAAATATGTTCTGTCACCTGAAGGTGGATTGAAAACACTATTTATTTCTCACATGCTGAAATATGTTCTCTGAATCTATCATATGTGATTCTAAAGTCATGAATGATCTTCAACCTTCGTGATTTGAACAAAGACCCAACACTTAAACACAACTCGCACGCTCTTATCATTGGAGTTAAAGAGATCATTTATATCCTAATTCATATAAAGTCTTCGAGAGAGAGAGTTTATAGTGATAATAGATGACAAGTTGAGATTTGCCTGTGATAAACTCTTTTTATGTGGTGTTGTGAGTGGTTAATAACTGATGTCTGTGCTGTTTGGTTGCTAGGTTGGTTGACTGGTTTTAAGCTGGTCTCTCATCCTGGTTTAAGAGAGGGGTTTTGGGCACTTTTTTAGCTGGTCATAGCTGGAAATTTGGCCAGCTTGGCAAAGCTATGGGTCATCCTGATCAGCTAAAAAACTGGCTAAAACCAGCCACTAATAAAAACCAAAAAAATAAAAACTTTTTCAGCAAGATCCCAGTCTAAGAATGTTCCTTGAACGCTTCCAAAGTTCCCCAAAACGTTATGCCAACATAAAAGTGTCATATTTTTTGAATGTTTTTGGTTGTACTGGATCTTACATAAATTTAGCAAATCAACTAATTAGCAAATCAATTAATTAGATGATGATCTTTACCATTATGTACCAACCACAACAAAATTGCACATTTAACTTTCCATTACCATAAAAAATGTGATTTATACACACAAAGTTAAACAGGGAAAAACTAGCAAGCAAAATGGTAAGAGTCCAGCTAAAACAAACACTGATCGCCATAATGGTGACTTACAATGAAACTAAGCCTCAACATCTAAACCTAATAAGTGAATTGTGTTTTCTACAGCAATATTTTTACTGAACATTCAGAAATAATGATTTAAAATAATAAAATGCAATGATTCTCTTACATAACAAGCAAAAAAGTAAATATAGAAAACAGTTGGTTTAAACATTGGGTGAACATTTGTCATAACGTTTAAAAATGAAAGATAGAATGTAACATTACTCTAATGCTCAAACGTTCTTAAAACATTCAAAATATTTTTTCTTATTAATTATTAATTGTGCTTAATTGTGTTTAATAATTATGGGTTTTTTTTGTCTAAAAACTAGACTTATTTTTTTAGGTCATGAGCACATCAAGAAAATACATCTTGATTTAAGAATCTTTAGATATTTGTACTGAAAACAAGACAAAAATACTAAGTAAGAAAGTCTTTTTTTGCAGTGCAACTGACTGTGTGTGTGTTTATAGGTTGGAGGTGAAGATGGTTTCTCCAGCAATAGCGTTGGCCTTTATTCCTCTGGTACTCACGATGATCATCCGCTATCGGCATTACTTTGTGCTGCTGTATCGGGCCGTACTGATCCGCTGGGTGCGAGACTGTTTAACAGGTCTCAGTCGTGAGGAACGGGCCTATCAGTACATTCTGACCCACGCCACACCTGGTGACTCACAGAGCATCCTGGACACATTTGACCAATGGTGCAGTCAAGTTGAGTTTATAAGTAACATTGGGCCAAAGAAAGGTACACAAACTACAAATGAATCATTAAAATCATTATTCAGATCTATAGAAAACAGACAGTGTGTCTGTTCAGGAATGAGCTTTAGACTGAACACTTATTATGTAGTCATTACTGAATTCATGTCTTGTGTTTGAGCAGGTAAGATTCTGGATCGGTTAATTCAGGCTCACTGTCCACTCACTATTCTGGAGTTGGGTACACACTGTGGGTACAGCACCGTACGCATGGCACGTCATCTGCCCATCGGTGCTCGAATTTATTCAGTTGAGATGGATGAACAAAATGCTGCCATTGCAGAAAAAGTCATTCGGCTGGCAGGTTTTGATGAAGACATGGTGAGAAATGAGAGCTGATTGATCTGAAACACATTTCATCAGAGGCACTTCAATTTCAACAAACCACTATTATGGCGATCAGTGTTTGCATTATCAACATTTTTGCTCACACCTAGAAAGTGGCAATTTTAACATCTTATATACGTACTCTGGGGACACCAAAGGTTTATTTTACATCTTAAAAAAACTTGTGAAAATTAGGTTTTGCAATACTGGCGTATTGGTTTTTTCAATTCAAATGTATTTTATATAGCAGTTTGAAGTCCATAACAGCTTTATAAATCAACTTTAAAGCAACCATAGTGAGCAAAACCTAATAGAGACACAAGCAGTTTTTAAACGTATGCATGAGAAATGAGCAGGACATGTGATGTTGACTGTATTTGTGTATCCATGACTTTGTACAGAATGATAAAAGATAATGAATAAATGTTTGGGCAGGTGGAGCTGAT
Organism: Misgurnus anguillicaudatus; assembly: GCF_027580225.2. Taxonomy (NCBI): domain Eukaryota; kingdom Metazoa; phylum Chordata; class Actinopteri; order Cypriniformes; family Cobitidae; genus Misgurnus; species Misgurnus anguillicaudatus. The sequence goes on along the minus strand of NW_027395283.1, from coordinate 4,497,906 downwards.
CGTACGTCCATCAGATGAAGTGATCCCACGTTTACGTGAGGACTATGGCGTTGAACACCTTGACCTGGTGTTTATGGATCATTGGAAACGCTGTTATCTGCCTGACCTGCAGCTGTTGGAAGGTTCTGGTCTTCTCGGTGAAGGATCTCTCATTATTGCAGATAATGTAATTTTTCCAGGAGCACCGAATTTCCTGCGGCACGCCCGGCGCTCGGGCCTCTATGAGCTCCGGGTTCACCGTGCCACGCTGGAATACATCCGTGGAATCCGTGACGGTATGGCCGAGCTGACTTTCCTCGGGATCAAGTGAAAGATGTTTGAGATAGACGAAACTATGCCTATACAGCTCTCAGAAGGTTTTATTTTGGACTGGATAAGGATTTTTTTATCATTATGATTCAGACTGATTTGCTCATGAATCATTCACAATATTTTTCAATATTAAAATAAAAAACACAAGACTTTAACTAGGACACACTGAACTGGTAATGCTGTTAATTTATAAGGGACAGAAAGATAAATAATTGACCATTTGTACAAAATGAATAAATCAATAAAAGTTTATTTACAGGCACAATTTGGATTTTCAAACGAGCAATAAGAAACATTGACACAAATATCATAAATATATGACAAACCTGTTGTAACTTCATGAATCATCAGAATCATAGTTCAGTGTTTACCTGCCTGACAAAAGACAAAGTTCACAGCGATGATGAGAGATACTGACTTCAGGTTTAGTGTGTAGAGGAAACAACGCTTTACACTTCAGCATAGTGTCTGTGTCCTGAATCTCCCTTAATACAAAGACTCCATAAACACTTAAAGTGATTTCAGTAGCCAGCAATGCTTCATGTCTTGACTTCATCCTGTCTTGAACAACAAACACGTTGAGCAGAGATCAGAAGTTCTAGGCAGATGTTTCCAGAAGATGATGGATGGATTGATGTGTGTCTAGATCATCCACTGGTCCTGGTCTTGATCGCCTCCTTCCATGTCGACCTGTCAGTGAGCGATACTCTCATTTACCTAAAACCAAAACTCAAATCTCTTCAAAACTGTTTTAGAGTTTAACAATCAAATCAATGATTATCATGCCAACAGAAAAAAAACTAAGACTTAACCCATAGCCTGTGTGATGAAGATGACAAAAGTGGAAAAAGAAAATAATTTTAGATCCTAAACACATTATCACATTAAATTAAAATGTATTTAGCCAGAAAATCCTAAAAGATCAAATCAGATTTCTGCACATTTTATGTCAACAGGTACATTTGTTGAGAAGTCTGCGTGTGTGCATGTATATCTGTGTGTATGTGTGTGTCTTTGACCTCATTGATTTCTCCATCATCAGGAAACTCGTTGTAGATGTTCATATCATCCATGTCCTGCATGTCTTCATCATCCTCTGAATCTTCCTCACTGTCCTCCTCGTCTTCATCATCTTCTTCCTCTTCCTCATCAAAGGTCTTGCAAATGATACAGTAAGAGAACATTTAATCTGGAAGAGTCTGCAAGTTATAAAGGTCTGTATGTGAATTGTGAAAGTGAGAGAGACACTCACCTCAAAGATCGGCCGTCCAATGGGCATCAGATTGTTGTCTTTCTCTGCAATGTTCTGTAACTGAAGACACACAAACAACAAAATAATCAACACAAACACAGAGAGGGAGAGAGAGTCCCTTACTAAAATTAACTACAGCAAAAAAACATGGTTACTGTAGTAAAACCACGGTAACCACAAAATAACCATGGTTTTGACAACCATGGTTTTCAAAAAGCATAGTTAAACCATGGTTAGTGCAGTAAAACCATAGTTTTGCTGATAGTAATTAATACACCAAAAATAAAACATGGTTACTACACTTTTACCACAATAAAACCATGGTTAATTTTTGTAATGGGTCACACACACACACACACACACACACACAGAGTGTGTTACTGACCCAGGTTTGGTGCTGTTGTTCTTGCTGGTGTAATTCTGCTTCATCCACACACGGTCGGTCCAGATTAAACCAAAGAGACTCGGTCACGCGTGGAAACAGAGATGGGAAGAGCGTGGACATATCTGTCACACACACACAAGTTAACTTTTTTGTCAATTCTGTTGAATGTAACGTACAAGACATACAGAGTATCGAAATTACGTTACCTCAACCCCGCAGTGTACAACAACAACAACAACAACAACAACATTACCCAAAAGTAAGTTTTACAAGATTAAAAATAAATAATATACAGTATTTGTATACAGCCGGTGCCAGTACTTCGTGAAATACCGAAAAATCTCACAAACAGAATCGTGTGTTGGTTCCGTGTTCATACAGTAATAAACGAATTCAATCATTTAAAAATTGCTAATGATTTGAATTGAATTGTATTATGATTTACCTGCAGGAGGGATTCAAGTTCAAAAGTAAACACACAGCGGAAGCTGCTGCTGCACTGAGTTCGTCAGAAACAACAACTGATGCTTTTAGTTCCGCCTGTGTGTGCGCGTGCGTGCGTGCGCTCCTTTCCGCCCCTCCCGGAAACACTCTGACACACATTCCTACACTGAAGCACCCACAAGAATAGAAAAGATTAAAAAAATATATATATATAATAAATACTTAAAGGTTTTAAAACATCTAAAGCTAAATCACCCATGAAATTAAAATGAAAGTTTTTTCATTTTAGTATAAATACGTTAGGCTTAAGAATAAATAAAGAGTTTGGTTCCAAAACGATATAAATCCGTTTTTTTATTTTTTAAAAATTACGTTTTTTGATTGTTCATTCCAATTAATATCAATCAAACTGCAGTTGATTTTATTTTTTTAAACTAAAAAATACAACAAAGTAGAACAATAAAACACAATAAAAACATGATAACATAATATTAAACATGTTTTGTCATTTGAAATTTTTAAAATTGAGTTATCTCATTTTGACCAAACTTTTCAAATATAAACTAGTATGATTTGACAAAATTCTCATACAGAGTATATAAGCATGTCCTAAAAAAGTATAATTTTATGACATCACTCTACACTTCAACTTCTCATAAAATTTCCTGTCCAATCGTATGCTTTTAAGATGCTGAAGTGTCCCGCCCTCTATATTTTGTTACATAATAGGCTTGTTCGACTTCATGCGGCGCCACAAGAGTCGATAGCCGAATGACGTCAAAATACCGCGAGAGCAATCCGCGAAATCATACGGAGAAGTCTGCTTTTAAGTCACTCTCACGGAACTTTGACGTCATCCGGCTATCGATTCTTGCGGCACAGCATGAAATCGAACAACCATTACGTCTTCGCTGGACTGTGCCATAAATGAAACGCTATTGGTTATTTTAAACAAGAGGGAGGGTCTTCTCCATAGTTCCATTCTAACATTCTGTTTTAGTTAAACTGATGTCACCACATCAAAAATTGCTGCACAGGCACTTCAGTGGGCCTTTAACTACAATCAACATATCACACAAAATGTTTACTTTGTTTTTATAAAGACTCTAAATTTAACAATGTGGTAGAAAAAGCAGGCGTAATGTTTTTCTCTGTCATTTTTCGATCTGTCCTAAAAGCGCTTAACAATAGTACAAACATACAGCCAAAGTTAAATTAAAATCAATGACTATACAGACGTATGTGTTAGTTAAATGCTAAATCGTGTGAATATTCAAAGAAAACATTGAACCCCAAACTCACCACACAAAACTACTGCAGGTCATTCTATCAAATCAGTGCCTTAAGAAATAATCAGACATAATAATCAGTTATTTACAAACATATAAATATGCTGTATTGTTTTATTAATATTATACCAAAGTAAAGTCAATTAAATATTTTTTTAAATAATAGAAATCGCTTATAAGGTTTTTGGCCTGTCCCTTGCTGATTGATCTTTTTCAACAAGACATTTATGTTTATTTTTTCAAAGTTTAAAAGGCACCAAATTCAAAGAATGTATCTCACAATGCAGGTTATTTTAAATGTATTTACTTAACTAAACCATTTTCTTACTAAGCAGTTTCCGGTGTTAAAGATTAAAAGTGTTATATTTATGATCCAGCAGTCTATAAGGCAAGGTCAAGGTGACCGTATGGCTCTTATTGGCTGTGTAGTGAGAGAGGGACGGGCGTCCCATCTCTGTAGACTTTGGTCGAGCTGAAGCAGCAGGTTTCTCGCACTTCTGCTCGAAAGACTTCTAGAAAAACTTTTCAGAGACACCAGCTGGGAGTTTTAAACAGAAAAATGGAAGCGTTTCATTCCAGGTACTGTAAAGATACTTTATTTTTTTGTTCAATTTTAGTATTTAGTTTTATATTTAGTCTTCATAGCTTCAGTGGAAACATCTGACCTTCTAAGTTAAGGAGTTAAGATAACACGCTTGATATCATATATTTGTTTTCAACATATTTCTTCTTCCATATCATGTCTTTGTATTATAATGTTGAGGCGGTTTCCCAGACAGGGCTTAAACCTAGTCCCAGACTTACTTAAATGTTAGCGTGGTCTTGATAAAAAACAACTTGACATATCTTAAAATATATACAGTATGTGCGAGTGTTGTGTCTCAAGATAAATTATGCTTTTAAAATGACTTAAATATCTAAATTTAACTAAGGCTTAGTCCTGGCTTAGGCCGGCCACCCCAATATTTTGTACAGGCTAATATTAACAATAGGCTCTATAATAATGCATGTAATAATGCGCTTAATAATAAGCTTTAGACTCTATATTACAGTGAGAAAATAAGAGTTTTCTCACTAACAGTAAGAAGGACATGAGAACAAAATCTTAGTTACCTTGAAATAATCTGTCATGATTTGTCTGTCTCTCTCTCTCTCTTTCTCTGTTTCTTTTCAGGCTGGAGTTGTTCCTGGTGTTTCTCATAGCTTTGCCACCTTGTATCTCTTCTGTAGACAAACTCAACATGTGTATGGATGGCAAACATCACTTAACAGATCCCAGACCAGAGGGAGAGCTCTATAAGCAGGCGCGAGTCACAATATCACATCAGAAATTTCAATGTTGACCGGATGATGCAACAGACACATGTGATCTTGTAATGTAGACTATTAAAACAAATCATCTCTCTCTGTCTATCTTTCTTTCAGTGTGAACCATGGAAAGACAACGCCTGTTGCACAGCAAACACAACAGAAGAGGCTCATCAGGATAACTCATACCTGTATAATTTTAACTGGAATCACTGTGGCATGATGAGCGACAAATGTAAGAAACATTTCATTCAGGACACGTGTTTCTATGAGTGCTCACCTCACCTGGGACCCTGGATACAGCAGGTATTGACAATATAATCACAGTCCATTCTGAATCTGTCAATCATTGTAGTCATATATTGTTTATAAACTATATTAATATAATAAAGTTATTTGATTTATGACAATTAAATAATCAGCATTCAAAATCAACCAGCGATTATATCAGCATAATATTTATGAAATACACTCATCTAAAGGACTATTAGGAACACCTGTTCAATTTCTCATTAATGCAATGGTGTAATGGTGTAGGGTATGTTTTCTTGGCACACTTTAGGCCCCTTAGTGCCAATTGGGCATCATTTAAATGCCACGCCCTACCTGAGCATTGTTTCCATCCCTTTATGACCACCATGTACTCATCCTCTGATAACTACTTCCAGCAGGATAATGCACCATGTCACAAAGCTCAAATAATTTCAAATTGGTTTCTTGGACATGACAATGAGTTCACTGTACTAAAATGACCCCCACAGTCACCAGATCTCAACCCAATAGAGCATCTTTGGGATGTGGTGGAACGGGAGCTTTGTGCCCTGGATGTGCATCCCACAAATCTCCATCAACTGCAAGATGCTATCCTATCATTTCTAAAGAATGCTTTCAGCACCTTGTTGAATCAATACCACGTAGAATTAAGGCAGTTCTGAAGGCGAAAGGGGGTCAAACACAGTATTAGTATGGTGTTCCTAATAATCCTTTAGGTGAGTGTATATATTCTTCATCACTTTTATGGAGAGTGACTTACAGTGCATTCAATGCAATACTTTCAATCAGTGTTTGTGTTCACAGGGATTCAAACACTTTAACTTTGCATTATTGATGAAATGTTGAGCTACATGAACACTTAAAGGGGACGTATGATGAAAATATGATTTTTCATGTTTAAGTGCTATGATTGGGTCCCCAGTGCTAAAAAATGTGAAAAAGATCAACCCAGTAACTTAGTTTTGGTAAACCATTCTCTGCAAGCATGTGAAAAATAGTTTATTGAAATTTGGATCCCCTTGTGATGTCAGAAGAGGATCTTATTATAATAATACTGCCCCTTAATCTGCACTATCCATTCACATCGTTGCCATTTAGTGCAGAAAGAAAGAGAAAGATAGAGAAAATAATTGACAGCACAATTGAGTTTCAACAAACCACCATTATGGTGATCAGTGTTTGCATGATCAGCTCATTTGCATTTTAAAGTGCACACCCTAAAATGGCACATTTTTGCTCCAAAGTGAGAATTTTAACATGTTTTAATACATTATCTGTGGGGTAATTTGAGCTAAAACTTCACATATATACTCTGGGGACACCAAAGATTTTACATCTTAAAATGTCTTGTAAATTTTCCACTATAAAATATCAACTTTGTTTTTAGATGAGAACAAGGTGGTGGTGGACATGTGATAAAGTTATCTGAGTGAAACATACACAATCACAGCTGTTTCAGATGTCTAAAGTTCATTTATGACTGTGTGATATCCATTATATTGAATCATGTTACTGTTTAGTGAGTGATCTGTTGTTGTGAATGTGTTTAAAGGCAGATGAGTCTTGGAGAAAGGAGAGAATCCTGGATGTGCCGCTGTGTTTGGAAGACTGTGAGAGCTGGTATGAGGACTGTAAGGATGATTACACATGTAAAGAGAACTGGCATAAGGGATGGGACTGGAGCAAAGGTCATTTCTCCTTTCATTTATAATAAGATCTTTCTTTATTCTTCGTGCATGTCATTTGGTTTGGTCTGTTTCTGTGTAATGACTTCTGACCCGGTGTCTCTGTCAGGCACTAATCGGTGTCCGAGCGGATCTCAGTGCAGCCCCTGGTCAGAGATTTTTCCCACCGCTCAGAGTATGTGTGAGAAAATCTGGTCCAATTCTTACAAGTACACAACTTTCACTAAAGACAGCGGTCGCTGCATGCAGATGTGGTTCGATCCTCCAAATCCCAATAAGAAAGTGGCTGAATATTACCTGTCTGGTGCCGTGGAGACCTCCACGCTGTCTATGAGCCTGCATCTGATTTCATTTCTCATGATACTGTTGGCTTGAGAACAAACAATGAAGTTCAGATGAAAAGGGCCATGAACGGACTTACTTTGCATTTCTGTCACGATCCTGCTTTTATTTGTAAATGAATGTGTGTGACTACTACAGCAGATTTGTTTACAGTACCATTTTCATAGAAGTTAATGCAGCGTCATACATTAAGTGTCACGTGTCCAGCAGATGTCAGTGTTATGTGTCTGTATTGTGTAGCAAACTCAATACTGTTCACTACCCTAAATTAACCACAGTGTTATCACAGGACTACATTACATTACATCTTTAATTTAAGAGAAGTTATCATCAGAAATAAATATGATTAGTTTAATGTTAAATATTTTTAATCTAATCTTTTATGAAAACCATTGACATACTAATGTTTCTTTTAATGTTTCTTATGTTTATTCACCACTGACTGTGATTGAATTTTATCAAAGCATCAATACACAACAATTAAAAACAAGTGAAAGTCTTTTTGCAGTGATAAAAAAATACTAATAATAAAATAATGACCTCTCTCTCTCTCTCTTTCTCAAATACTGTAAATACTTTTACTAAATGTTTGGAGAATATTTATATTGCTGTGTTTTAAAACATTGAAATAACTCGAATGTCTGGTGATGGATTTTACACTTTGATCTTTTACACTTTGATTTGAGTTTCAAAATTTGATCCAAAGAGTCAGAAAATATGAATTTATGAATATGATTTTTGCTGATATTTATCTTAGATTTGTGTAGCCTATATGGTCACGTGATGAGATAAGGAGTAAAACCACAATGTTTAAGTCTTTCTGTTTAGGAGAGATAGGGTTAGTTTACTCAGTTTCCTCTTTTTGAGTCTATTGACATAGTTTTACGTACTTCATTTGACATCATATATGTGTGCATACTGTGTATAATTAATTATATATAAATACACACACATGCATGTATAATTTTAAGAACAAAAATATGTGTATGTATTAATTATTTATATTTATATATAATATGTGTACGCTCACCTAAAGGATTATTAGGAACACCTGTTTAATTTCTCATTAATGCAATGGTGTAATGGTGTGGGGGATGTTTTCTTGGCACACTTTAGGCACCTTAGTTCCTACCTGAGCATTGTTTCTGACCATGTCCATCCCTTTATGACCACCATGTACTCATCCTCTGATGGCTACTTCCAGCAGGATAATACATCGTGTCACAAAGCTCGAATCATTTTAAATTGGTTTCTTGAACATAACAATGAGTTCACTGTACTAAAATGGCCCCCACAGTCACCAGATCTCAACCCAATAGAGCATCTTGGAATGTGGATGTGTCCTGGATGTGCATCCCACAAATCTCCATCAACTGCGAGATGCTATCCTATCAATATTGGCCAACATTTCTAAAGAATGCTTTCAGCACCTTGTTGAATCAATGCCACGTAGAATTAAGGCAGTTCTGAAGGTGAAAGGGGGTCAAACACAGTATTAGTATGGTGTTCCTAATAATCCTTTAGGGGAGTTTATGTTGTCATTTACATAATAGATGTTAGAGGCCAAAATGATAGTTTAATAGTTTTTGCTGTTGTTAAAGGGAAAGTTCACTTTAAATGAAAATTCTGTCATAATTTATTCATCCTCATGTTGTTTTAAATCTGTATGAATTAATTTTCTTCTGATGAACACAATAGAAGATATTTTGAGAAATGATGGTAAACACACAGCATATAGTGTCCATTGACTTCCATAGTAGGAATAAAAAATATGATGGAATTTACTGTCAACTGTGTGCTTTCCCTCAGTTATCAAAATATTTTCTTCATCATTTATCATTTCTCAAAATATCTTCTTTTGTGTTCATCAGAAAAAAGAAATTCATAGAGGTTTAGATCAGCATGAGAATGAGTAAATGATGACTTTCATTTTTGGGTGAACTATCCCTTTAAGGATTTTTTATTTATCGTGTGCATCTGAAGGTTCGGCGGTTTTTATATCACTGTGCTTTTTTCCGAGAAATAGACTAGTAACTTAACCTTAGTGATAGTGTGTGTGTGTTAAGTGTTATTGTGTGTCGGGATCGCGCGCCCCGGCTGTCGTGCACGCGCGCGTGTTTTCTCTCGTGGAGGTTTTTCAGGAACTGTAGGGAAAGCAGGACAAACTCTGAAACTGCGCCTTCTCGAGCGCTGCGTTTGACGCGCGGCCCGCGGTTTCTGGCGGGTCACTGGACTTTATTCGGGAGTGCATCGGTTGGTCTCGTGATGGCCGGTGCTTGTCCGGTTCCACCGCTGTGGTATCACCGGGATCTGAGTCGCGCGGCGGCGGAGGAGTTGCTGGCGCGCGCGGGGCGCGATGGGAGTTTCCTGGTGCGGGACAGCGAGAGCGTGAGTGGCGCGTACGCGCTCTGCGTGCTGTAAGTCCCTCATAAACAAGTATATATCGCGTTTTATTGATTTTATTGACGGAGGAAAACTCTTGTGTGTAAATGTGAACTTTTTCATACTTTGGAGAGCGAGCGTCGCATCGCGGCGCGTCATATTGCGTGACCGAAGCGCAGACAACCCGCTTTAACGGGAGCGATGTGTTTTTTTGTCTTGTAACTTACTTTATACAGCTTAAATGTTAAAGAGTTGTATTATTGTGTTAAGTGTGTGGTTTATCTCATCTCATGTGTTGTGTTGTGTTGTTTTATTGTGGTGTGTGTTGTGAACCAGAACTGTGTAATGTTAATGTACAGTAAACTTCACTTCACTTGTGTAAAATCCAAACACATTCATTTGGCACGCGGGGCCACAAAGATCACGTGACCAGTATGACCTCCACCTCATGCATAAAAATAACCACAGACACACAAACTTACTCACTCTCTCTCTCACACACACAAACACACAAAACACACTCACACAGACAGACACAAAAGCCATGTCCTAAAGTAGAAGCTATCATGTGTATTTTTGGACATGTACTATGGTATTCATTGCATGTTTATCACGGTCATGTAACCCTGGCACTACTGAGAGTTTAGTGAACTGAAAGTGATTTCTATAAAGATAATGTGCAGTGTTGCTCATGTAGACTATTAACTGCAAAAAGATTTGCATGTACAGGATAAAATTTGTGGTATTGGCATTGCATGCGTGAAATATTTTTTGTAAATAAAAGTGCAAGCATAAGAAAACAAGTTTTGCAACATTGTACTGTTAATCGTAAGTGTAATTAATGTCTTGTAAAACTGAAACTTCATATTTACGCTAAATAAGTATGAACTGTATTCAAAAGCAGTCAAACTGCAACCAAGAATACGATTTATGAACTTTTAAAAGACATTAATTTTGCAGAATCTGTCTCTGTGTGTAAAATAAACCAATATACTGAGACAGTTACTGGCGTTATTGAACCAATCGGAAAAGAGAAAAAAATGGGGCTGTTTACACTTTGTATTAAAGGGGACATATCATGAAAATCTGACTTCATGTTTAAGTGCTATAACTGGGTCCCCAGTGCTTTTATCAACCCAGAAAATGTGAAAAAGATCAACCCAGTAACTTAGTTTTGGTAAACTATTTGGCTCCCCTTGTGATGTCAGAAGGGGATAATACCGCCCCTTAATCTGCACTATCCAACCACAGCACTGCCATTTAGTGCAGAGAGAAAAAACAGCACATTTGAGTTTCAATTTCAACAAACCACTATTATGGTGATCAGTGTTTGCATTATCAGCTCTTTTGCATTTTAAAGGACACACACACAAACTGTGCATTTTTGCTCACACCTACAAAGTGTCAATTTTAACATGCTATAATAAATTATCTGTGGGGTACTGTATGCTAAAACTTCACATATGTACTGTGGGGACACCAAAGATTTATTTTACATCTTAAAAAATTCTCGTGTAATGCCGCCTTTAAGATGTATTTTCGTCAATCGGATCACAAGTGGACGATGCTAAAGATAGGTGTAAACGGTGTTCAAAACGTTTTGGGCTCATCCACTTTCAACCGCGTTCAGAGGTAGTCGAAAACACATTAGACTGGATTACTTTTGTAGTGTAAACGCACCTGTGGTCGAATGTGTTTGAACCGCCATATGAAACCGCCTCCTCTCCGCCTACCGTACTTTCCGGACTATAAACCGCACTTGAATATAAGCCACATCATTCAAAAATGCGTCATTAAGATGAAATAACATAAATCTCAGTGGACTATACGTGGCGTTTATTTAGAAAATTATTTCACAAAATCTAAGCTGAAGAATAGACATTTAATCTGGAAAGGCAAGTTATTCAATTAAACAATAGCAGACAGGACAGCAGGCTGAATAGATGTCTGTACGTTAAAGTAATATTATCAGTTATTTAAACGATAAACCATAGTATACAGAACTTACCTGGAAGGTTGAATAGTCAGTCCCTCCAGAAAAACGCGATTGTGCGATCGCGCGGTATATTGCATAATCAGCCAAAGTTCGCATATTTATCCGGGGCTGCATTTTTTCCAAATACCACGCACTTTCACCGCATTAATTACACATTTCCGCGCACAAAATATGCGGGGCTTGCATGATTTCATAATCTCAGCATTTTCGTAGCAAAAAGTCACATATATATTAGCAGAAAGTTGAAAAATGTTGCATTTACTTCCCAAAAGCGTAGCCGTGTCCTCTATTGCCATGGGAATGTTATGAAGTGACGTGATTATGTGACGTGAACATCATTGCAGCTTTTGCAAGTTTCCGCAGTTTTTGCAAGTTCCGCAATTTTCGCAAATTCCCGCAATTTCCGCAATTCCATCGCATAAATTGGATAAATATCCTGCATATTTTATCGCATTTTTTAAGAAAACGTGCCGCAAAATCAAGGATATTTGCCCGCAACAATCACAAAAAAACTCTGCAGTTTTCTGGAAGGACTGAATAGTCTAAATTAACTGAATAAGCCTGAACTAGCATAAAGTTTGGATACTCGTCATTCAACATCACTGAATCCATTGAATTACATACAGAAGCAGCATATAGCGGACTCTTGCGGCTGTAGGCGGTAATGATGTCTCTTGCCTCATAAATGTCAAAGTTAATTCATACTGACTTACAAGGCGCACCTGACCGTAAGGCGCAGCACCAGCCTAGTTATGAAAAAAACGTGGCTTTTAGACCAAAAAAAACTGTATTTATCTAATCTGAGGTGCTGAGCACTTCTAGCACTGAGCACTTCTAGCGTGAACACACGGTATACAATGCTATTTTTAGGGTTTCATTGATAAAACCTAAGTAGTTTCTCTGCGTCTTTCATTAGTTTCTTTTTGTGAGCGTGTGAAAGTTGCGCAAACTTATTTCATCAATTGCGTTGAAATATCAGAGAAAGTTCTAACATATTCATGTACAAAACAATGTGAAACATGTTTAGTTACAACACAAGCAGCAGACTCTGAGATAACATTCGTTTGCGTCATTTTAAACTTGTCATTACTCCCGCTCGCGTTTAAACGAAAGCAGAGAGACTCGCCCACAGTCTCCACAGACCACCCCCTCAGTAATCAGGACAGAAGGGGTCAAAAGTGGACAAAAGATTTACATACCAGATGTGAATGTGTCTCTCTCGTCCACTTGTGATCCGATCGACGAAAATACATCTTAATACCAAGTGTAAACAGCCCAATAAATCGTCAGGAGCACAGAGGTCAGATAAACACAGTTCATACTTATTTAAGGTGAATATGAAGTTTCGGTTTTACAAGACATAAATTACGATGAACAGTACTATGTGCAAAACTTGTTTTCTTAATACGCTTGATACTTTGATTTACCTTTATAGTAGTCGTATGGGCGTTTCACACAGTATGCGTCATAATCGCAGCACGGCTACAGCTTTTCTCGCGTAATGGAAGCTTTTTGTGCAGCATTTAGTGCAAATATGTTTATTTTCAATGGCGCTTGCCATGAAGAGCTGTGTCCGAGAAGGGACATGATTTTGGGTGCATGAGCAAGGCGTGTGGACCGACTCCGCTTCACCTCTGTAACCGTCCCCGTTTTGTACGTCTCCTATTGATAATGAACTAGACAGTTGTGGTTGCCATGTATTGTGTTAAACCCCCATTACAGTGATTTAAAATCAAAGTCATCGCAAACAACTCAAATATCAATGCAAAGATACTCTACTGTACACAGTGTTTGTTTGTTTGTGTTGTTTATAATGTCAGGACACACGAGTCTTCCTGTCTGTAACACAGTTTTTTTTACAGCGGTCATACTCTTCTGATGTGTGTGAAAGGGTTCAATGGTGGGATGGAGTATTTTTTGGGGGTGTTTTTGTCAGTGAGCGTGTCAAGGCACGCATGCATTTCTGAGTGATGGCTGGTGTGTGTTTGTGTTCACTAGAGAGGGAATGAAATGTTTCATACAGACGGACAAAATCAGGCAGAACTCAACTAACACAACACACATGATTACATGCACGTACAGGAATACTGCAGATCACAACACGTTGCTTCAGTCGTGTGTGTGTGTGTGTGTGTGTGTGTGTGTGTGTGTGCATGACTGATGAATTATTTTAAGACGTGCTGTGTCACTTTTGTGTCATCTGTGTCTGGTTTGTGTTGGAGTTCTGCAGGAGACATAAAACCTCTGTCTGTTTTTATCTAAAGTAAATATGAGAGGTTCATATCATGTGGTGAATGGTTGACATGTCGTTGCTATGTGCGTGTTATGGTGGTTTGAGTGTTGCTAAGTGGTCACTATGAGGGTTCTGGTTGGTTGCTAGGTGATTAGTGAGCATCTGTGATAAATTTGCTGAGTCTGGTTGTCACGTGATGATGTAATGATGGTTAATGTGTAACACAAACACTGCAGGATGAGTTACACAGTAGATGCGTTTCCATTGCAGATTTGCGCAAAACTTTAGCGTTATTTTCTAAATGTCGACATTAGACTCTTGCAAAATGACGGCGTTTCCATTAATCAATGAGGTGCAACTGAAACTTTTTCACTGAAACTCATTTCAATCATCACGTCAACTGATGTCGGTAGGTTTACTAATATCACATCCACTGCACTAGACATTATTTTTAACCAAAGGAGACTTAAGAGTATTATCCAAATATTAATGCCAAGAAAAGCCCCTTATACTTAGGAGTGGCAACGTATAGGTTGGAGGTAATAGTAGATTAATTTAAATCATAAGAGATGTAGGAGTGTTATTCAAACATTATTGGCAAGGAAATCCTCTTATATTTGGGAGCAGACCTGTATTGAGGTGTTTCTGGAGGTTTTAGTACACGTACTGGGTCATCTTCAAATTATAATTATGTGACTTACTTGCATTAGGTGACCTGAAAATGAATATACAGTTTTGCGAAATGCACCTCTTTCGAATTGCCTAAAAAACCACATCATGCAAGGGTAAAAACGTTTTTGTGAAATTGATGTGTTTCTATTGGCCGTATTTTCTATTATTTATATATACTTATTATACACTGTGTACGCACACATATATGATGTAAAAAACTCTTATTCTGCAATCGATTAGTTGCGTTTAATCGTTATGCAGCCCAGACATTCACAAATACACAAATCAAAATCAATTATACATTTAAATGTATTGCCGTATGCAGCATAATATAACTATATCATGTAGGTTTCAGTAACTGTTATAATGTATTATTGTTTGTGTGCGTGTGTGTGTGTGTTGTGTTACATCTGTTACCCATGTCACTCATGTTTGTATAGACAGATAATGATCTTGGGTTTGTTTGTCTATGTGTGATGTCAGTGAATAAATATTGATATGTTGACATGATTTATTATTTAAATGTTTAATGGAGAGTCACACAAGACTAAAGTTCACACTAGCATTTTCTTCCATAGTATTATTTTTCCTACTATGGAAGTCAATGGGGCCTCTGGTCGGTTTGGTTACAAACATTTCTAAAAATATCTTCAGTCATGTTCATTAGAACAAAGAAATTGAGGAGATGTTATGTATTTTAGTTGATCTCTTTTACAGTACTGATGCTGAAGTCTAATAGAGTTTATAAGCTGAACTCTTATACTCAGATGTTGTGTTTTAACATTCATTGTGATGTAATATATTTCCTAATAGACCTTTATTATATGTGTGTTACTGTATATAAACTCTGAGTTTAGTTTAAAGTAAAAATCCAATTACATAAAAATCTTGATAATTTCACTCCCATGTCCTCCAAGATGTTTTTGTCTTTCTTTGTTCAGTCAAAAAGAAATAAGTTTTTTGAGGAAATCATTCCTGTATTTTTCTCCATATAGTGGACTTTAGTGGACCTCAACCGTTTCATTGCAGCTTCAAAGAGCTCTAAACGATCCCAACCGAGACATAAGGGTCTTATCTAGCAAAACCATCCACATTTTCACCAAAAAACAAAAAATATGTACTTTTAAACCACAACATTCTTGTCTAGCACTAGCCGTGTGATGCACCTGCGCAGACAAAGCTGAAGCTTTATTCATGGCATCTATGATGAAGATCTGTATTACACAAACATACAACAGTCTTATCTCTTCATCATCATCATCAGTCATTTTAGTATGAAAACACACTTTGTAAATTGAGTTTGTCAGATGTAAACCTGTGTCATGTAGCTATAAGATCACAGATCAGAGCTCTGGAGATGATGGTCGGATCCATGTGATGCTCTCATCTGATGATGGTCCGATCCGTGTGATGATCTGATCCGTGTGATGGTCCGATCCGTCTGATGGTCCGATCCGTCTGATGGTCTGATCTGTGTAATGGTCTGATCTGATGATGGTCTGATGATGGCTTGGTCTAATGATGGTCTGATCTATGTGATGGTCTGATCTGATGATGGTCTGATCTGTGTGATGGTCTGGTCTGATCTGTGTGATGGTCTGATCTGATGATGGTCTGATCCAATGATGGTCTGATCCGATGATGGTCTAGTCCGTGTGATGGTCTGATCCGTGTGATGATCTGATCTGATGATGGTCTGATCTGATGATGGTCTAATCCGTGTAATGGTCTGATCTGTGTGATGGTCTGATCTGATGATGGTCTGATCTGTGTTATGGTCTGATCTGATGATGGTCTGATGATGGCCTGGTCTAATGATGGTCTGATCAATGTGATGGTCTGATCTGATGATGGTCTGATGATGGTCTAATCCGTGTGATGCTCTGATCCGTTTGATGGTCTGATCTGTGTGATGGTCTGATCTGTGTGATGGTCTGATACGACGGTGGTCTGATCCGATGATGGTCTGATCAGTGTGATTGTCTGATCCGTGTGATGGTCTGATCTGGTGATGATCCCATGATTGCCTGATCTGTGTGATGGTCTGATCTGAAGGTGGTCTGATCTGATGATGATCTGATCTGATGATGGTCAGATGTGATGATGGTCTGATCTGTGTGATGATGCTTCACTGATATGTTGTCCTGATATTAGATCAGATTGTGTAAGGTGCAGCAGATGAAATAATAAAAGTTCACATGCTTTTAAACGTTTGGCAAACACAAACTCTCTTCTTTCTCTTCTCTTCTTTTAATGTGCTGATGTGTTTATTGATTTATTTTCTGTACAAAGATGAATCATTTTGTTCTGTTGTTGAGTCTTGTGTGATGTACAAAGTAAAACTACAACACACATCTATAAAGCTGAAGATAAAACATCACAGCTCAAACTGAAATTATACAGGGAGGAGTCACAGGCTTTTTCTGTCTGTGGTCACGCACAGCACTGACACACACGCACAGACACACACACGCACACACACACACGCACAGACACACGCACAGACACACACACACACGCACACACGCACAAACTACAACACAGACACACACATACACAAACACGTGTGTTTCTTTTCCCAAATACAGAAACACTAACAGATATAAACACCTTTAATAAACAAACTTTGTGTGTGTGCTTAAAAACATTATAAAACACTTATTTGTCCATCTGTCTACCTCTCTCTGTCTGTCTGTCCATTTTTCTGTAGGAACAGGAAGTAGGACATAGAGCGAGGAAACACACACACACACACACACACACACACACACACACACACACACAGAGAGAGAGAAAGAGAGAGAGAGAGAGAGAGAGAGAGAAAACAGAAAGTATAATGTTACTAGACATGTTTACTGTATTACATGTTCATGTCCAACCAGCATCACATGTGCGTTTGTGTGTGTGTGTGTCGGTGTGTGTGCGTGTCTGTGTGCGTTTTATGTGTGGGTCCGTGTGTATGTGTGTGTGTGTGTGTGTGTCACGGTTGCAGAAGGTTTATAATGTGTTTGACTGACAGCTGTGTGTGTTCTCTCTTCACATTATTACTAGTGTGTTGAACACACACACACACACACACACACACACGCACACACACACACACACACACACACACACAGACGCACACAGCTGTCCAGCGCTCTTGAACTTCTCATCACTGTGTGCCAAGCAGCGCCACGTCACAGTGACAACCGCAGGCATTAACACACTCACACAGTTTGTTTATCAAATGGTGTGGGGTTTTTATTTCTGTCTGTGTTTCTGCATTTGGGAATAGAAGCACGCACACACAAACACGCACACACACGCGCACAGCTACACACACTCTCATTGATTTGTTAGTCAAAACTCAATGAGTAATTGTACCTCTATGAGTGTGTGTGTATGTGTGTGTACTAAAACATGTTTATGTCAGTCAATCACACACAGACACACACACTTTTGTATTAGGAAATATTTGCAAAAAATTGTCTGTCTATCTTTGTACAAAAATGTTAGAAGTAAAGGAAGAGGATAAAATAGTCATGTTTTTGTTTCTCTCTCTAAAGGTTTCAGAAACACGTGCACACATACAGGATTTTACCTGATGAAGAAAACTTTCTGGCTGTACAGGTACTGTTGTGTTTATGTGTGTGTGTTTGCGTGGGTGTGTGCGTGTGTGTGTTTATGCATGTGTGTGTGTTAGTATTAGAGGTGTTTATTCTGGAGATTGCTTGTACCTTTGACTCGAGTGTGGAGGACGCTTTTATGACCAAAGTCATTAAATATCAACCACTACTAAACATAATCTCAGACATAGGTTACCAGAGTAGACTATTTGCTTTATATTTGGGAGTTTAGGACATGTACACAAGCTGGTTGTATCAGCAACTTAGGATGCACAAAAAGAGACTAACAGTTACCAAAATACTCTGCCTTGTCTGCTATTATAGACAGCCGCCATATATTGCTAAGACGATGCTAATAATATGCATAGCAACCAAGTGTTATGCATAATATGTGAAGATTTGATGTATGCAACTGATCCATGATTATGTTTATGCATTTAACTGCATATTTACTATTTATGACCCTGGAATTACTTTTAATGGACTTAAATAAATTATTAAATGCGTGCGTGCATGCATGTGTGTGTGTGTGTGCATGTGTGTGCATGTATGCATGCATGCATGTGTGTGCATGTATGCATGCATGCATGTGTGCTTTTGTTTTAATGTGTTCACTGTCTTCATTTATATCATGACAATAGTTTATTTGTTCAATAAATAAAGTAGATGAACAGTGAGATTTTGTGTTTATCAGTGAATCAATGAATGCTAGATAAACTGTGATTGATACTTTAACACCTCAACATCTACATAACATGAACTAAATCCCTTTCACTTTTCCTCTTACAGTTCTCATTTCCCTGTATTAGGGGTGAGGAGGGGTTATTGTAATGCACACAGGGTCAAGTCATTTGTGCTTTTGGTCTTTTTTTTCAAAAAAATGTATGATTGTATTTAAAAAGTGTTTTTTTGTTACACAGTGTTTGTTTAAATGATGTGTTTATCTGTGTGTGTGTGTTTCAGACGTCTCAGGGAGTTCAGCCCAAACGTTTTCAGACTCTTCCTGAGTTAATTCAGCTGTATCTTCAGCCCAGTCAAGGCCTGGTGACCACATTACTGTTTCCAGTGGAAAGAGAAGAAACCACAGAGGAGAAAGATTACTCTGGTACACACACACACACACAGACACACACACACGTGCATTTATATATATTATAATTTGTGTGTGTTTAGATGGTGAAGATGAGAAGCCTCCTCTTCCTCCCCGCACTGCTTCTTCTGCTGGGAGTCCTTCAGGCTCCGCCCTCACCTGTCTGGACACTCCCACTGAAAAGTAAGCCCCTCCCTCTTAAAGTCATCATGAATTAAAAACGAATTGAGTGAAGTTTATAAATGTCTTTCTCTGTTTGTAGTGTAACAGGGTCAAATGGTTTGAGTACAGTGTCTCATGAGTATCTGAAGGGAAGTTACGCTTTGGATCTTGAAGCTGTTAAACAGGGTGCAAACAATCTGCCACATCTCAACAAAACACTCGTGACATCCTGCAAGCGTCTGCACGGGTACATATACACACAAACAACCACACGGAGAAACAAACATAGACAATCAGTCACAGTGGGGTAAATAAATATAATCTTTGACTCTTTATGTCTGTCTGTAGAGAGGTGGATAAGGTTTTATGTGGACTGGAGATCTTGTCTAAGGTCTTTGATCAACAGAGTGCCTCTATGGTGTCCAGAATGATCCAGCAGGTATGACATCATTTCCTGTCTGCTTGTTTTGTGCTTCTATGCTCATATTGAAATACCTGTCTGTCTGTCTGTCCATCTGTAGTCAATGTCTCAGGGTGGAGATCAAGAGTTGGAGCATCTCGTCACTAAACTGGCCATCCTGAAAGATCTGCTGTCCTCTATAGAGAAGAAGGTAAATACACAAACAGACAAATCATCAGATCTCAGTTTATATTCTCACTGAGCTGTGGAAATATCAGACATCATATAAATCATTGGTTTGTCAGATTTAAATCTGATTTTCTGAAGATGTGTCAGATCCTGTAGGTTCATGAGAAGATTGTGATGATGATGAATGTGTTTCAGGCTCTTAAAGCTCTTCAGGATATGAGTACATCTGGCCCGCCCCTCTCACCTCTGGTGTCCATCAGACACAACAAAACTATACCAGTACAAACCTTTGAGGTGTGTACACACACAGACACATATAAAGATTATATACACTTAAAAATGCCTAAAATCAGCCATTGTCATAATCATTCTGATTGTGTGTATCTGTATTTTTTTGTGTGTGTGTGTGTGTGTGTGTGTGTGTTTGATGTTGTGTGTGTTTGTGCTTCAGGTGAAGTTGGATGTGTATCTGGCAGATTTGACAAAGATTGGTAAGAGTCAGAAATATTCACTTAGTGTGGACGTGGAGGAGGGAAAACTGGTGGTGATGAAGAAGATGAAAGATGCTCAGGAAGACTGGAACACGTTTACGCATGATAAGAGTGAGTGCGTCTGTGTGTGACTGTGCATGCGTGTGCCTGTGTGTGTGTCTGCGTGTGCATGTGTCTGTGGGTGTCTGTGCCTGTGTCTGTGTCTGTACCTATGTCTGTGAGTCTGTGTGTGACTGTGCATGCGTGTGTGCACCTGTGTGTGTGCATGTGTTTGCACCTGTGTCTGTCTCTGTGCCTGTGTCTGTGCCTATGTCTGTGCGCCTGCGTGTGGCTGTGCATCTTTTGTGCCTGTGCGTGTGTTTCTGTGCGTGTGTGCATGTATCTGTGCATGTGTGCACGTGTCTGTGTGTGTGTATCTGCGTGTCTGTGCGTCTGTGTGTGACTGTGCCTGTGTCTGCGTGTGTGTGACTATGCCTGCGTCTGTGCCTGTGTGTGTGTCTGCATCTGTTCATTTGTCTTCATCTGTCTCTGTGTCTGTCTCTATCTGTGCCTTTGTCTGCGTCTGTCTCTGTGCCTGTCTCTGTGTTTGTCTCTGTGTTTGTCTCTGTGCCTGTCTCTGTGTCTGCTTCTATGTCTTTCTCTGTGTCTGTCTCTGTGTCTGTCTCTGTGCCTTTTTCTGCATCTGTCTCTGTGTCTGTCTCTGTGCCTTTTTCTGCATCTGTCTCTGTGTTTGTCTTTGTGTTTGTCTCTGTGTCTGCCTGTCTCTGTGCCTTTTTCTGCGTCTGTCTCTGTGCCTGTCTATGTGTCTGTCTCTGTGTCTGTGTGTGTCTGTGCCTTTTTCTGCGTCTGTCTCTGTGCCGACCTATGTGTCTGTGTCTGTCTTTGTCTGTGCCTTTGTCTGCGTCTGTCTCTGTGCCTGTCTCTGTGTCTGCTTCTATGTCTGTCTCTGCATCTGTCTCTGTGTTTGTCTCTGTGTTTGTCTTTGTGTCTGTCTCTGTGTCTGCCTGTCTCTGTCTGTCTCTGTGCCTTTTTCTGTTCTGTCTCTGTGCCTGTCTATGTGTCTGTCTCTGTGTCTGTCTGTCTCTGTGCCTTTTTCTGCGTCTGTCTCTGTGCCTGTCTATGTGTCTGTCTCTGTGTTTGTCTGTGTCTGTGCCTTTTTCTGCGTCTGTCTCTGTGCCGGCCTATGTGTCTGTCTCTGTCTGTGCCTTTGTCTGCGTCTGTCTCTGTGTTTGTCTCTGCGTCTGTCTCTGTGCCTGTCTCTGTGCCTGTCTCTGTGTCTGCTTCTATGTCTGTCTCTGCATCTGTCTCTGTGTTTGTCTCTATGTTTGTCTTTGTGTCTGTCTCTGTGTCTGCCTGTCTCTGTGCCTTTTTCTGCGTCTGTCTCTGTGCCTGTCTATGTGTCTGTCTCTGTCTGTCTCTGTGCCTTTTTCTGCGTCTGTCTCTGTGTCTGTCTCTGTGTCTGCCTGTCTCTGTGCCTTTTTCTGCGTCTGTCTCTGTGCCTGTCTATGTGTCTGTCTCTGTCTGTCTCCGTGCCTTTTTCTGCGTCTGTCTCTGTGCCGGTCTATGTGTCTGTCTCTGTGTCTGTGCCTTTTTCTGCGTCTCTGTGTCTGTCTCTGTCTCTGTCTTTGTGTCTGCATGTGACTGTGTCTTTGTGTAACTTTGTCTGTGCACCTTTCTGTGTGTGTGTCTGTGTTTGTCTGTGTGTGCGTCTTTGCATCTGTGCATGTGTGTGTGCGTGCATGTGTGTGATGGACAGATGCATCTCATGTTTTCCTGCTATTATCTGTGTGTGTGTTTATTGTCACATGATGTGAGCTTTGCAGATTTATTCACTACCATTCACTGCAAACGTATTTTTCTATTTCGACAAGTTATTTAATAATGTGTTTGTGTGTGTGTTTGTGCAGTTCGACAGCTGATTAAGTCCCAGCGGGTCCAGAATAAACTGGGAATCGTCTTTGAAAAGGAAAAAGACAAAAGTCAGAGGAAAGACTTCATCTTCGCCAGTGCAAAGGTGAGTGAAACGCACACGTCTGATTTTCTCCTCATCATCTTTATTTTTCCTTTTTCTGTTTTTCTCTTTCTTGTGTTTCTGTATGTATACTGTATGCATGTTAGTATGCAGAGCAAATTTCTTGTGTTTGTGTGAATAAAATTACTTCAAAACAAAATCTGATTTCTGTAGAAAAGAGAAGCGTTCTGTCAATTACTGCAACTGATGAAGAACAAACATTCCAATCAGGATGAGCCGGACATGATTTCTGTCTTCATCGGAACATGGAACATGGGTGAGACACACAGACACACACACACAGGGGTATAATCGGCATTAAACTTTGATTTTACCGCTCATTGTTTTCTCATTGCAGGCAGTGTTCCTCCTCCTAAAGCCATGGCTTCGTGGATTTTGTCTCGGGGTTTGGGGAAAACTCTGGATGAGATGGCCATCACGATCCCTCACGACATCTACGTGTTCGGCACTCAGGAGAACTCGGTGTGTGATAAGGAATGGGTGGAGAGTCTTCGCTGTGGGCTGAAGGAGATTACAGAGATCGACTACAAACCGGTGAGAGATTCACAGACATTATCAGAGAGTCTGGTGTCCAATCTCATGTTCTCTTTATAGTGAGATCAGACCTACATCAGATCACAAACTGTGTGTCTGTGCTTTTTTTAGAGTTTAATTTAATAGTTTGGTTTCTCTGTAATGTTCATCTGTGTTTCTCATTCTCTCCACAGAAAGTTAACTTAAGTGAATTAAAGGAATAAAATGAAGAAATCGCTGCTTTTAAATCTTTTTCATTTCTCTCTGCAGATCGCCATCCAGACGCTGTGGAACATTAAGATTGTGGTGTTTGTAAAGTCAGAACATGAGAACCGCATTAGTCACGTGGGAGTATCCAGCGTCAAAACAGGAATCGCCAATACACTCGGTCAGAACACAACACACAAACACACACAAACACACACTTTTGTTTCTCTCTCCATGTTTATAAGAGAAGTCTTGTTTATTTGCTTCTGCTTTTGTTGTATGAGTAGGAAATAAAGGTGCAGTGGGCGTGTCCTTCATGTTTAATGGGACATCATTTGGTTTTGTGAACTGTCACCTGACGTCCGGCAATGAAAAGATTCACAGGTGTGACAGAAGTGATGAATGCTCAATCCTTCATTCAGTTCTTAGTGAATACACGCTTTCATGAATGACCTTTGACTCCCGGCAGGAGGAACCAAAACTATCTGGATATCCTGCGTCAGCTCTCGCTGGGTGACAAACAGCTGAACTCCTTTGACATTTCTCTGAGGTTTACACATCTCTTCTGGTTTGGTGATCTTAACTATCGGCTGGATATGGACATACAGGTACATACATCTGTCATAAACACAGACACCACATCATCTGAACACTAAAATAATTACTTTCTTACTTAGGATTTTTGTCTTTTTATTCAGTAGAAATATCTAAAATTATTTTCTTGATGAGCAAAATGACCTAAGAATATAAGTCTAGTTTTTAGACAAAACATATGAACATTAAGTAAATTTACAAGCAAAAAATAATAATAATCTGCCAATGGGGTGAGAACAAAATCACTTAATTTAAGAATAATACAAGATTTTTACCCCATTGGTAGATTTTTGTTTGTTTGTTTTAAGCACTAAAATTCTTTATATATTTTTTTTCTTCTAAAAACTTATTTTCAATTTTTTTACAACCAAAAATTAATAATAATCCGTCAAGGGGTGAGAACAAAATCACTGAATTTAAGAAAAATGCAAGATTTTTTTTACCCCATTTGGCAGCTTTTTGTTTGTTAGTTTTAAGCACAAAAAAATCTATTTTTTATCTAAAAACTTGTCAAATTTTTTTTCAAGCAAAAAATAATAATAATCTGTCAAGGGGTGAGAACAAAATCACTGAATTTAGGAAAAATGCAAGATTTTTTTTACCGCATTTGGCAGATTTTTGATTGTTAGTTTTAAGCACAAAAAAATCTATTTTTTATCTAAAAACTTTTCAAAATTTTTTTCTAGCAAAAAATAATAGTAATCTGTCAAGGGGTGAGAACAAAATCACTTTATTCAAGAAAATACAATATTTTTTACCCCATTTGGCAGATTTTTGTTTGTTAGTTTGAAGCACAGAAAAATCTATTTTTTATCTAAAAACTTTTCACATTTTTTTTCAAGCAAAAAATAGTAATAATCTGTCAAGGGGTGAGAACAAAATCACTTTATTCAAGAAAAATGCAAGATTTTTTACCCCATTGGCAGATTTTTATTTGTTTGTTTTAAGCAAAAAAAATCTATTTTTTATCTAAAAACTTATTTTCTAATTTTTTTAAAAGCAAAAAATAATAATAATCTGCCAATGTGGTGAGAACAGAATTACTTAATTCAAGAAAATACAAGATTTTTTTACCTCATTGGCAGATTTTTGTTTCTTTGTTTTAAGCACAAAAATTTATTTTTTTATCTAAAAAATTATTTTCTAATTTTGTTTTAAAGCAAAAAATAATAATAATCTGCCAATGTGGTGAGAACAGAATTACTTAATTCAAGAAAATACAAGATTTTTTTACCTCATTGGCAGATTTTTGTTTCTTTGTTTTAAGCACAAAAATTTATTTTTTATCTAAAAAATTATTTTCTAATTTTGTTTTAAAGCAAAAAATAATAATAATCTGCCAATGTGGTGAGAACAGAATCACTTGATTCAAGAAAATACAAGATTTTTTTTACCTAATTGGCAGATTTTATTTGCTTGTTTTAAGCACAAATTCATCTAAGTTGTTTTTTATCTAAAAACTTATTTTCAAAGTTCATTTTGCAATGCAATGTGCTTGACTTGCCCATCATCTGTGGCATCAGATTATGTGAGTGTGAAAGTTTTGGTGTTTCTGTGTTTGACAGCTGATAGCAGAGATGTATTGTGATTGGACACATGAGCTATGTGTTTCTGACTCTCTCTCACTTACAGGAAATCCTCAACTACATCAACAGGAAGGAATTTGAGCCTTTGTTAAAGGTGGACCAGCTAAATCTGGAGAAAGAGAAGAATAAGGTCTTCCTTCGTTTCGGTGCGTCTTCACATTATTCCTCGTTTATGTGCCCAGCTATTGAGATTTGTGTCTCTCTGTGTTTCCTTTCTTTGACGTGTCATGTCCTCTGTGTGTGTTTGTGTCCAGCGGAGGAGGAGATCACCTATCCCCCCACGTATCGATACGAGCGAGGTTCACGTGACACATACGTGTGGCAGAAGCAGAAAGCTACGGGTGTACGTGTTCACGTGAAGTTATTTTACACATCAATGCATGCTTTAAGAAAACCTCACACCTTTAAATAAATAAGAAAGATATCCTGTGAACATGTTTTGACCCCTGAGAAAAGTGCGCACTTCCTGTCATGTGACCTTTGCCAAAGGAAGTGAAACATCCTGATGGCGTTCATTAAATTCTCCTTCTCTGTTGTCCTGTAGATGCGGACGAACGTGCCGTCGTGGTGCGACAGGATCCTCTGGAAATCTTATCCGGAGACTCATATAGTTTGCAACTCTTATGGTACGCAGTCACCATGGCAACCAGACAGATTACTGTGGTAACCTACCCATGGACTAGATTTTCAACTAAATCGATCCAGTCAGATGTGATTTTAATGGTGTAGACTGTGATAATGATGATGATGAAGATCAGTGAAGTGATGTGTATGTGAATATATTATTTATTTCTGTTTGTTAGGTTGTACAGATGATATCGTAAGCAGTGATCATTCACCTGTGTTTGGTACGTTTGAGGTGGGCGTGACCTCACAGTTTGTATCTAAGAAAGGTATGACATCACTTCCTTCAGTGTTTTAGTAAAGAGTGTGACGACAGGTGTTCATGACGTCTGTCTCTCTCCACAGGACTGCCCAAATCTTCAGAGCAAGCTTATATTGAGTTTGAGAATATTGAAGCTATTGTTAAGACTGCCAGCAGAACCAAATTCTTCATTGAGTTTTACTCCACATGTCTAGAAGGTAAGAAACTAACACACAGATGCATGGACTGGTCCAGACCAGATAATCATTTCTGAATAAAAATCTCTCTCTAGAGTTTAAGAAGAGTTATGAGAATGACACACAGAGCAGTGACAACATCAACTTCTTGCGTGTGGGTTGGTCATCTAAGCAGCTGACGACACTGAAGCCCATCCTATCTGACATTGAGTATCTTCAGGACCAACATCTTCTGCTCACTGTCAAATCTCTGGATGGTTACGAATCCTACGGTACGTAGTTATTATTCAGGTAACTAGTTTTAAATGTTGATTTTAGTTTGACTTTTGCTTAGTAAGATTCAGCCTCGTTGAGACTCGTTGACCTGGAAGTATTAGCTAATATTTGCTGTAGCTCCACCTGAGGTAGATGTTTGTCACATCACATAGACTTTGATTTGTGTGTTTGTAGGAGAGTGTGTATTAGCTCTGAAGTCCATGATCGGGAGCACAGCACAACAGTTTCACACATATCTGTCTCACCGCGGAGAAGAGACGGGAAACATCCGCGGATCCATGAGAGTCAGAGTCCCATCAGAGCGCATGGGCACAAGAGAACGTCTATATGGTACTAACACTGTGTGTGCGTGTCCGTGTGTGCATGTGTATGCTTGTGGAGGTGTGCGTGTATGTGCAGGTGTGTGTGCATGTACATATGTGTGTCTGTGCATGCATGCGTGTGTCTGTGCGTGTGTGTGCGTGCATGCATGCGTCTGTGCATGCATGCGTGTGTCTGTGCGTGCGAGTGTGCATGCAGGTGTGCGTGTGTGTGTGTGCATGCGTGTGTGTGTGTGTGCATGCGTGCATGCATGCGGGTGTGTGCTTGTTTGTGCATGCGTGCGTGCGTGCGTGCGTGTGTGCATGCATGCGCGTGTGTGCATGCATCTATGCGTGTGTGCGTATGCATGCATGTGTGTGTCTCACTCCGATATTTTCTATCATTTATTCGTCTCTTGTTTGTCAGAGTGGATCAGTGTTGACAAAGACGAGACATCAGTATCAAAGGGCAGAAGTCTTCATCCCAGACCATCTCATGATTACGTCCAGTGAGTCCATCATTGATGTTATGTGTAATGTCATAACAGAACATCAACATTTATCAGCTCATTCTGTGTTTTTATGTTTGATTTGATGTAAATATTTCCTTGAATTTATGGGTTTACATCATATAGCATTGCTCATTATCATCGCTGAGGCGTTAAAGATCATAAATGGTGTTCATCAGGGTAAAATCAGGTTGTGTGTCTGTTTGTGTGGGTGTGTAGCAGGAAATTGGGGTCAGCTGATCTAAGTAAAGTGCCTGAAGAAGGAGATAAAAACATCACAGCTCGACATCCACACACACACTCCTGTAAAGACGACAACACACAGAGCAGGTAACACACACACACAAGATCTGTATTTTGTAGTCGTTTTCCAGAAACATCTTAGAGAATATACAGCCGAACAGAAAGTAAGGTTGTGTTTCATCATCAGTTTATTATATTTATATGAAACTTTATTTACTGTACATCATTGCAGTGATAAAAGCACAAATATCTGACTGCAGTGACATCTACTGGACAGAGAAACTCATGATAGTGTTTAATAGTTGAGTCCACTCATCATCTCTGTTTACATGTACACTACACTATACACTACACTATACAGTACTTTTAAATAAAAATTTAGGAATCTAATCAAAAACATTTACATGTTGGAACATATACACTGCAAAAAATGACTTTCTTAGTATTTTTGTCTTGTTTTCAAAAGAAATATCAAAAAATTCTTAAATTATGATGTTTCTTCTTTATGAGCAAAATGACCTTAGAAAATTAGTCTAGTTTTAAGACAAATAATATACAATTTAAGTGAAATTGTCCTTAAAACAAGCAAAATTATCTGCCAATGGGGTAAGAAAAAAACTGTGAAATAAGATTTCTTTTTTCTTAAACACTTAATTCAAGTAAAATTTTCTCACCCCATTGGCAGATATTTTTGCTTGTTTTAAGCATAAATTCACTTGAATTGTATATTTTTGTCTAAAAACTAGTATTATTTTCTTAGGTCATTTTGCTCATCAAGAAAATACATCTTGATTTAAGAATTTTTAGATATTTCTACTGAAAACAAGACAAAAATACTAAGTAAGAAAGTCATTTTTTTGCAGTGTATATATTTTTAGTAACAAAAGTCATTTCAAACATTTAACAAATGATTTTTATAAGATATTTAAGATCATCAGAAACATTTCAGTTGAGTGTTGTAAATGTAATGAATAATTGTCAACGTTGAATTATTCAACAATAATGTACGCTCAAAGTGGTAATTAGGGATGGAGATTTTTCAATAATGTAATATTGGAATATTCGTTATAATAATTTTTTTTTATTTATATTTTACATTAAAGTCTATAAAAGACAGTACAGATGAAGTGAAAAAGCATTAAATGAGCAAAAGCAGTATTAATAATAATAATTAATTGTATGTTATGGGAAGTTGAGACTGCTGACCTCTTTAAATAAAGTTTTGAAAAAATAACAAACTTTCTTTATTTTATTTTTTTCGGTTTGTCAGAAACAAACAGGATGCGTTTGATGGCGGGGGAACTAAAAACAGCTTCAATAATCCCGCCTACTACATTTTAGAAGGAGTTCCAAACCAATCAGCAGCCCTGGCCTCTGACATGCTCCCAGGCTCCGCCCACCCTCCAGTATCCAGTAAAACTGCTCCTCCTGTGGGCGGCGTGGGGAAGAACAAGCCGCCCAGCGGAAGCTCCGCGCAGAGCCGCAGGCAGACGACCGGACGCCCGGTTCGACCCATCAGCGAGGAGGGGTCCTCAGAAGACGACGGAAACATCGGGACACACGTCGGGTCTCTGAATCGCCCCCCTCCTGATTTCCCTCCTCCTCCTCTGCCCAAAGGAGCTCTGGAGATGACAGAAAACTCATTTGGCAAACCACGAATGTTTCATGATTTAGCAGACGTCAAAATCCCACCTGCTTCTGCAGTTACGTCAAAGCCGCTTTCGTCCCCGAGCTTCGTATCGCCGACTGGAGGGGGCGTGGCATTCTGTATGGACACACCATCTGTGCTGAACTCAGGCCCCGCCCCGTTCCGTCGAGGAGGTGGGGCCTCAGGACTGGACGATCAATCATGTTCAGTGCTACAAATGGCCAAAACCTTGAGCGAGGTGGAGTATCCGTCAGGTCGTGAGCGTGGGTCTGGAGGTTCGGTTCTGAAGGTGGCAGCCGGACAACATCTGCGAGGTCTCACCTTCCCTCCACGCTCCATACAAGAGGAGAGCATCGCTGAAGATCTACCTGAGGAGGTGAGACCACCATCACCAACGCTTGTGTTGATTCAAACCTCTTTGTTGTTGTAATCTTGTAACATTTAAACTGTGTGTGTGTGTGTGTGTGTGTGTGTGTGTGTGTGTGTGTGTGTGTGTGTGTGTGTGTGTGTGTGTGTGTGTGTGTAGGGTTTGTGGCATGCTGAGAGCAGTAGCAGTAGTCTCTCTGTGGACTGCAGTGTTGGTGAATGGCTGCAGAAATTAGGACTACAGAATTATGAAGAGGGTCTCCTGCACAACGGATGGGACGATCTTGAGTTCCTTAGGTACACCTGTCTCACTCTTTCATATGTCTGAAATCACATGTCTCACTCTCATATGTCTGAAATCACATGTCTCACTCTCATCTGTCTCACTCTCAACTGTCTGAAATAACATATCTCACTTTCATCTGTCTGAAATCACCCATTTCACTCTATCATCTGTCTGACATCAACAGAGACATGTGATTTCAGACAGATTAGAGTGAGACATGTGATTTCAGACATGTGAGAGTGAGACATGTTTCACACTCACCTGTCAAAAACCACATGTCTCGCTGTCTAAAATCACCCATCTCACTCTATAATCTGTCTGAAATCACCCGTCTCATTCTACTGTCTGAAATCACCTGTCTCACTCTCTCCTATCACCTGTCTCACTCCTGTCTGAAATCACCTGTCTCACTCATCTGTATAAAATCACCTGTCTCACTCTGTCATCTGTCTGAAATCATATGTCTCACTCTCACCTGTCTAAAATCACCTGTCTCACTCTCATCTGTCTCTGAAATCACCTGTCTCACTCTGTCATCTGTCTGAAATCACATGTCTCACTCTGTCATCTGTCTGAAATCACATGTCTCACTCTTTCACCTGTTTGAAACCACATGTCTCACTCTCACCTGTCTAAAATCACCTGTCTCACTTTCACCTGTCTGAAATCGCCTGTCTTACTCTATCACCTCTACTTCTCCCACTCTTAACATTCTCACTTTCACCTGTCTCACTCTCACCTGTCTCACTCTCTTATCTGTCTGAAATCACCTGTCTCACTCTCACCTGTCTGAATCACCTGTCTCACTCTCACCTGTTTAAAATCACCTGTCTCACTATATCACCTGTCTCACTATATCATCTATCTGAAATCACCACCCCTCACTCTTAACTGCCTATCTCACTCTATCATCTGTCTGAAATCACCTGTCTCACTCTGTCATCTGTCTGAAATCACCTGTCTCACTCTGTCATCTGTCTGAAATCACATGTCTCACTCTCACCTGTCTAAAATCACCTGTCTCACTCTCACCTGTCTAAAATCACCTGTCTCACTATATCATCTATCTGAAATCACCACCCCTCACTCTCAACTGTCTCACTCTCTCCTGTCTGAAATCACATGTCTCACTCTTATCTGTCTGAAATCACCTGTCTCACTCTCATCTGTCTGAAATCACGTGTCTCACTCTCACCTGTCTAAAATCACCTGTCTTACTATATCATCTATCTGAAATCACCACCCCTCACTCTCAACTGTCTCACTCTCTCCTGTCTGAAATCACATGTCTCACTCTTATCTGTCTGAAATCACCTGTCTCACTCTCATCTGTCTGAAATCACCTGTCTCACTCTGTCATCTGTCTGAAATCACCTGTCTCACTCTCACCTGTCTGAATCACCTGTCTCACTCTCACCTGTCTAAAATCACCTGTCTCACTCTCATCTGTCTGAAATCACCTGTCTCACTCTGTCATCTGTCTGAAATCACATGTCTCACTCTCACCTGTCTAAAATCACCTGTCTCACTATATCATCTATCTGAAATCACCACCCCTCACTCTCAACTGTCTCACTCTCTCCTGTCTGAAATCACATGTCTCACTCTATTATCTGTCTGAAATCACATGTTTCACTCTCACCTGTCTGATTCACTCGTCTCACTCTCACCTGTCTAAAATCACCTGTCTCACTCTATCATCTGTCTGAAATCACCTGTCTCGTGCTCACCTGTGTAAAATCACCTGTCTCACACTATCACCTGTCTGAAATCACCTGTCTAAAATCAAATGTCTCACTCTGATCTATCTGAAATCACCCATCTCACTCTCACCTGTCTCACTCTTACCTCTCTCACTCTATCATCTGTCTGAAATCACATGTCTTACTCCCACATGTATGAAATCACATGTCTCACTCTCATCTCACTGAAATCACCTGTCCCACTCTTACCTGTCTCACTCTCTCATCTGTGTGAAATCACATGTCTCACTCTCACCTGTCTGAAATCACCTGTCTAGCTCTCACCTGTCTAAAATCACCTGTCTCACTCTCACCTGTCTAAAATCACCTGTCTCACTATATCATCTATCTGAAATCACCACCCCTCACTCTCAACTGTCTCACTCTCTCCTGTCTGAAATCACATGTCTCACTCTTATCTGTCTGAAATCACCTGTCTCACTCTCATCTGTCTGAAATCACGTGTCTCACTCTCACCTGTCTAAAATCACCTGTCTCACTATATCATCTATCTGAAATCACCACCCCTCACTCTCAACTGTCTCACTCTCTCCTGTCTGAAATCACATGTCTCACTCTTATCTGTCTGAAATCACCTGTCTCACTCTCATCTGTCTGAAATCACCTATCTCACTCTATCATCTGTCTGAAATCACCTGTCTCACTCTGTCATCTGTCTGAAATCACCTGTCTCACTCTCACCTGTCTGAATCACCTGTCTCACTCTCACCTGTCTAAAATCACCTGTCTCACTCTCATCTGTCTGAAATCACCTGTCTCACTCTGTCATCTGTCTGAAATCACATGTCTCACTCTCACCTGTCTAAAATCACCTGTCTCACTATATCATCTATCTGAAATCACCACCCCTCACTCTCAACTGTCTCACTCTCTCCTGTCTGAAATCACATGTCTCACTCTATTATCTGTCTGAAATCACATGTTTCACTCTCACCTGTCTGATTCACTCGTCTCACTCTCACCTGTCTAAAATCACCTGTCTCACTCTATCATCTGTCTGAAATCACCTGTCTCGTGCTCACCTGTGTAAAATCACCTGTCTCACACTATCACCTGTCTGAAATCACCTGTCTAAAATCAAATGTCTCACTCTGATCTATCTGAAATCACCCATCTCACTCTCACCTGTCTCACTCTTACCTCTCTCACTCTATCATCTGTCTGAAATCACATGTCTTACTCCCACATGTATGAAATCACATGTCTCACTCTCATCTCACTGAAATCACCTGTCCCACTCTTACCTGTCTCACTCTCTCATCTGTGCGAAATCACATGTCTCACTCTCACCTGTCTGAAATCACCTGTCTAGCTCTCACCTGTCTAAAATCACCTGTCTCACTCTCACCTGTCTAAAATCACCTGTCTCACTATATCATCTATCTGAAATCACCACCCCTCACTCTCAACTGTCTCACTCTCTCCTGTCTGAAATCACATGTCTCACTCTTATCTGTCTGAAATCACCTGTCTCACTCTCATCTGTCTGAAATCACGTGTCTCACTCTCACCTGTCTAAAATCACCTGTCTCACTATATCATCTATCTGAAATCACCACCCCTCACTCTCAACTGTCTCACTCTCTCCTGTCTGAAATCACATGTCTCACTCTTATCTGTCTGAAATCACCTGTCTCACTCTCATCTGTCTGAAATCACCTATCTCACTCTATCATCTGTCTGAAATCACCTGTCTCACTCTGTCATCTGTCTGAAATCACCTGTCTCACTCTCACCTGTCTGAATCACCTGTCTCACTCTCACCTGTCTAAAATCACCTGTCTCACTCTCATCTGTCTGAAATCACCTGTCTCACTCTGTCATCTGTCTGAAATCACATGTCTCACTCTCACCTGTCTAAAATCACCTGTCTCACTATATCATCTATCTGAAATCACCACCCCTCACTCTCAACTGTCTCACTCTCTCCTGTCTGAAATCACATGTCTCACTCTATTATCTGTCTGAAATCACATGTTTCACTCTCACCTGTCTGATTCACTCGTCTCACTCTCACCTGTCTAAAATCACCTGTCTCACTCTATCATCTGTCTGAAATCACCTGTCTCGTGCTCACCTGTGTAAAATCACCTGTCTCACACTATCACCTGTCTGAAATCACCTGTCTAAAATCAAATGTCTCACTCTGATCTATCTGAAATCACCCATCTCACTCTCACCTGTCTCACTCTTACCTCTCTCACTCTATCATCTGTCTGAAATCACATGTCTTACTCCCACATGTATGAAATCACATGTCTCACTCTCATCTCACTGAAATCACCTGTCCCACTCTTACCTGTCTCACTCTCTCATCTGTGCGAAATCACATGTCTCACTCTCACCTGTCTGAAATCACCTGTCTAGCTCTCACCTGTCTAAAATCACCTGTCTCACTCTCACCTGTCTAAAATCACCTGTCTCACTATATCATCTATCTGAAATCACCACCCCTCACTCTCAACTGTCTCACTCTCTCCTGTCTGAAATCACATGTCTCACTCTTATCTGTCTGAAATCACCTGTCTCACTCTCATCTGTCTGAAATCACGTGTCTCACTCTCACCTGTCTAAAATCACCTGTCTCACTATATCATCTATCTGAAATCACCACCCCTCACTCTCAACTGTCTCACTCTCTCCTGTCTGAAATCACATGTCTCACTCTTATCTGTCTGAAATCACCTGTCTCACTCTCATCTGTCTGAAATCACCTATCTCACTCTATCATCTGTCTGAAATCACCTGTCTCACTCTGTCATCTGTCTGAAATCACCTGTCTCACTCTCACCTGTCTGAATCACCTGTCTCACTCTCACCTGTCTAAAATCACCTGTCTCACTCTCATCTGTCTGAAATCACCTGTCTCACTCTGTCATCTGTCTGAAATCACATGTCTCACTCTCACCTGTCTAAAATCACCTGTCTCACTATATCATCTATCTGAAATCACCACCCCTCACTCTCAACTGTCTCACTCTCTCCTGTCTGAAATCACATGTCTCACTCTATTATCTGTCTGAAATCACATGTTTCACTCTCACCTGTCTGATTCACTCGTCTCACTCTCACCTGTCTAAAATCACCTGTCTCACTCTATCATCTGTCTGAAATCACCTGTCTCGTGCTCACCTGTGTAAAATCACCTGTCTCACACTATCACCTGTCTGAAATCACCTGTCTAAAATCAAATGTCTCACTCTGATCTATCTGAAATCACCCATCTCACTCTCACCTGTCTCACTCTTACCTCTCTCACTCTATCATCTGTCTGAAATCACATGTCTTACTCCCACATGTATGAAATCACATGTCTCACTCTCATCTCACTGAAATCATCTGTCCCACTCTTACCTGTCTCACTCTCTCATCTGTGTGAAATCACATGTCTCACTCTCACCTGTCTGAAATCACCTGTCTAGCTCTCACCTGTCTGAAATCACCTGTCTCACTCTCTCATCTGTCTGAAATCACACACTCCATTTCCACAGCTCATCCAATCATCTCTCTTCTCTGCAGTGACATCACAGAGGAAGATCTAGAGGAGGCGGGCGTTCATGACCCCACTCATAAACAGATCCTGTTGACCAGCCTGAAGCAGCAAAAATGAGTCTCGTCCAAACCGGACCAAACCAGAGCAGTCTGGTCTGAAGTGTTTTTCTAAGGGAAACATTGCACTGGTGTCATTTTACCTGAGAAAGTCCTTTTAATTTCATTGGCTGGTATAATCTGGTCGTCCACAATATTTTGCATCGTCACTATGTTAAAAGGATGTTTCACTACAAACTCCACCCACATACTGAGAATACTTCCTGGTTTTAGGTTTGGAGGAAGTGACATCATCAGAACATTCCTCAGTTTTGCTTTGAAAGATGACTGACATGTTTATTATTGACAGCAGTTTGTTTTTTGCATGTTGAAAGATTTTAAAGGGAAAAAGCCAAAATCAGTCCTGACTGATACACACAGATAACTTGAAAGAGTTTTGTGTTTTGTGTGTGCATGCACGTGTGTGTGTGTGTGTGTGATGTTGATTTCTTTTCATTGTGTCATTTGTACGAAACTGAGTTTCGCTGTATATCGTTGTGTTTTTGCTGTTAGAAATCATTCATCAATCTTCCTTTAGCTGCTTTTATCTTTTCTAGTGACCTCTACCTTTAAAATCTTCATTTCATATCTGTCTGAATGGAGCGGACAGTGAATTTTTTAATGTTTGTTTGGTAACCAGCAGGGGTCGCCGATTGATCAATAAAGACTTCAGATCTGACCAATCCTCTCCTAAGTCTTCATACATTTCATTTTTTTCAAGAGTTTTACAGAAACTTGCTGGATTAATAGTTAAACACTAGTCAATAGTTAAACTCTTGGAGTTTTAGTTTCATTATGAGAAGTCAGGGAGTTTCGAGGAGTTTGAGTTTACCTCATGATTTACCTGCAGCTCCTTTACTCTCTTGTTGGATCATTGACAGAAATCATAATAACCGAGGTCTTATTTAACAGTGTCTTTAATATTATTATGGGATGTTTTCCTAAAATGCATGTTGAAGTTTCAATTATTATAAATAATCTTTTTGTGTACAAAGTTTTAACTTTATATGTTTTTTGTTTGTCTTTATGTATTTCTTTGCTATAATAACCTTGAATATTTTGTTAACGCTGAACCTGTTTGTGTTAATATTTAACTGCTAAATGACTTTGTGTTTAAAAAGTTAATAAAAACTCAAATCTAACATTCTGACATCATATCCTTCATGGATCCTTCAGCTGAATCAAGATGAATTCATATACATTTCTATTGGATTATATGCATACATGTCTGTCTCTTGCCAGTGTAATTAATGCCAAATTAAAGGGGCTAAAAATATGAACTGACCAGAACTGATTTCAGGTCAGTAAATGTTGAGATACAATACAAAACTCTTGTGTTCATCGGTATCTTCGTGCTTTGAGTTTGGTTTGTAAATTAAAAGTTTTCAACATGTCTTTGGATTTGACACTGATGTCATCAGAGAAAAAATAGACAATTCAGGGTTCCCCAGTCATGACATTTCTGGAATATTTTCTGGAATATCATGGAATTTTAAAAAGTATTCCAGACATTGAAAGTCAGGGATTTTGTTTGTCGCTTTAAATTTTACTTCAAAATGTAATCTACTTG
Organism: Misgurnus anguillicaudatus; assembly: GCF_027580225.2. Taxonomy (NCBI): domain Eukaryota; kingdom Metazoa; phylum Chordata; class Actinopteri; order Cypriniformes; family Cobitidae; genus Misgurnus; species Misgurnus anguillicaudatus. The sequence continues at coordinate 4,460,851 of NW_027395283.1, read as the reverse complement.
TTAAGTTGTGACATAAGCCTCCATTGATTTTCAGTGAGACTAAACAGATGTTTATTGGAATTGTTTATTCATTTTATGCATTTAAGCAATTTTTTAAAAAACTCACAGTGTAAAGTACATTATCAGACTCACGACATCTCAAACATAGGTCATGAAAATTTAGCTTTTTAGTCAGTCAAAGTCTACTGCTTTATTCTATTATTTAACTTTGTGTTTAGCTTTTGTTCTTATCTTTTATTTTATTTCTATAACTTACCATTTTAATTTTGCACAGTATACTTTGTTTCATTTTTACTTTTATTTGCAATATTTTTACGCAGCCCAGCTGCAAATGCTTTGACAATACAAATGTAGTTTTTTGTCATGCAAATAAACCACAATTAAATTGAAAAATTGAAAGTAAGGGAATTTGGCTTCGAGTGAGAACCCCGTTTAATTTTAACCCGTTAATTGGCGCTGTCCCGTGAGCGGGACACCTAAATTTGTTTCCATATTTTCTATGTAAATGTTAATCTATCACGACAAACTATATATTGTTGGAAAGGTCTAAGAATGTAGTTTTCATATTTCAAAACCTTTTAGCAGTAATAATAATGCAGTAACTGTAATTTATTCATTTGTGACACAAGTATGCAGCAAACCTCACAGCAAACCAGCACAGTTTTTTGACAATTTTATGTATTAAAAATAATACTATATTGCATTTTTATTTATTACAAATAAATGTAAACTGCTTTAAAAATATGAATATTTTCACCTCCAGACACTTCCCTAAAAAACGTTGAAGTGTCTTCTTTAATACAAAAAATCACCAAAATTAAAACCAAAATTAGGCTTCTATACCAGAGTTATACTAGTTTAAAGGTGTATATCACCTTTTCACCACCCCCCCCCCAAAAAAAAAGGGCTGCGACAGTTAAAGGGTTAAAGCTCAAACACATTTAAAAGAACAGAAAAAGAACAGAAAACAAAATATCTGCACAAATATCTGGATGTTACCAAATGAAATATTGAAGTAACATCATCGCCAGCTGAAGGTTTGAGTTTTATCAGTGATTTTTAATCCATTAGGGGGCGGTTTCCCGGACAGGGATTAGACTAGTCCTAGACTAAAACATTTTTAAGAGCTGTCCAAACTGAAAACAACTTGCACGTATATATCTTAAAATGCATCAGTGCCCTTTGTTTTATTTCAAAATGCACACAGGTAATGTTTTTAGTAAGATATGTTTGTTAAAACTAGTTATTTTTCCTAATTAAACTAAGACCTAGTCCTGGATTAAGCTAATCCCTGTCCGGGAAACCGCCCCTTTATGTATGAAGTCAGTTTTGTCGAAGTGCACACAGATGAACACTAAAGGTCAGTTTCCCAAACAGGGCTGAAGTTTAGTCCCAGACTAATGTGTCTTATCTAAAAAAAAGCTTGCAATGAGATCTTAACATATATCAGTGCCAGTTTTATTTCAAAATGCACACCAGTATTGTTTTTTGTAAGGTTTGGTTGTACTTAAATGTCCTAATATAACTAAGGCCTAATCCTAGATTAATCTAAACCTTGTCTGGGAAACCACCCATAAAACTACAGACACACTAACATCTGATAAACACACACAGTGTCTTAATACTTACATCCTGTTTTTCTTGAACAGGGTGTTTGTTTAACATTAATCGCTGTGATGTATTTGATTTATGAATCTGACCTTCATACACTTCTGTGACTTGAATAGTATTTGTGCTGCCGCAGTGATTCGTGAGGTTTTTAAATGCACACAGATGCCAAGAAACACGGACAAGCTTGTTTTTGTTGCTCTTTATTTGTCTAGATTATATACAGCAGTCATTCATTAAACACATGGCGTGCACTGAGCCAGATTACCTTAAAAATAAAAAATAAAAGAAACTACAGAGTATTTATATTAATATTTACAAAATATGTTTGTTTCATTTTAAAAGGCTTAAAAAAATCTTCTGACCATCCCAACATTTTTTTTTCTTTTAATAAATAACTACAAGTGGCTTGACTAGGCTTGTTTTTGGGGTCACACACAAACAAACAAACAAACAAACGCACACAGTTTGAACCGCATCAAGACAAACCTTGAGAGCTTGAATAAAGATCTGCATGATGACACAGTACTGATCCTGCGCACACATCATGAGAATGAATGAATGAATGAGTTATTATAGTGAGATCTGGCAACAAGCCCCTCTTTATATTCAGGACTGAGAAACCAAATGATTTGATCATTAATGAAAACATCTGAGATCTCTTTCATTGAACAAATGAATCTCGATCCAAGTAAAAATGCTTTCATTTAAGCGGTGGATCTGTAAGGCGTCTATGGTTTGACAAATTCTGCACTGTAAAACAGAAGAAGAGATATCACACAGTCCCAAATATGACATGAACAACAAAATCTATCCACACACATACATGAAGCGCTCACAAGTTAAACATGACAATAAATTAAAGAACAGGAGTCCAGCTCGGAACAAAAAAAGAGAAAAATGAATGCAAGAATAGATGAAGTGACAGAGAGAAAGAGAGAGAGACATTCAGATGAAGCCGAGTCTCTAGAAGAGGTTGGTCTTGATTGTGTTCGGTTTCCTGTGAAATGAAGACAGAACCCCAGCAAACGGACCGGCTGCCATACTGTCTGCGGGCTGCCAAGCTTTCAGCAGGTCTGGGCTCTGGGTGACGCCGCCCGCTCCGGACCCGATGCTGGGCCACGGTGAGGTCTTGAGACCCTGATGGATAGAAGGAGAGATGGAGGAGTTGGTGAAGGTGGAGGAAGAACCAGAGACCGGGCTGGGACTCAGACTGCTCGCCCCGGGGCTCCCCATGTTTCCAGAGCTGGGGAGAGACGCCGTGCTGTCGGGTGTCGGGCTGCATGTGGGCTCCTTGGACTCGTCATCATCAGATGAAGAACGGTTCTCTCCAGATTTTTTGCTACTGGAACTGCTGCCAGGCGCTCCTGCTTTAGAATTGGCTGCACGTTCTTGCTTGCGAAATTTGGCCCTTCTGTTCTGGAACCAAACCTGGAAAGAGAGAAAGAAATGCTTTAAAAGCTCCTCCAGCATATAGGTAGACTACACAAGTTCAGAAAAAAATTAAGAGAAAGGATTGATGATCATATACACACATGAAAATTAATTGTAGTTTTTTTCATTATAAATAGAATGAAATAAAGTACAATGAGTCTGTGCCACCTGTAATATAAATGAATGAAATACTGAGGACAGAAATGATGTTGTGAAGATGATTCAGACCTGTACTCGGGCCTCAGTCAGGTCGATTTTGAGCGCGAGCTCCTCTCGGGTGTAAATATCCGGGTAATGCGTCTCTGCAAACACGCGCTCCAGCTCCTTCAGTTGCGCGCTCGTGAATGTCGTGCGGATCCGCCGCTGCTTGCGCTTCTCATTCAGTCCGGACGGGTCCGAAAAAAACTTATAGGGCACTGAAACATTAACAGCAACAAATACATTATATATATATACACACCATTTATTATATTTTAAAAGAAAGAAATTAAGAAAGAAAAAAAGAGAAAGAAAAAGAAAGAAAGAAACAGAAAGAAATAAAGAAAGAAAGAAATTTGTTTTGAATAATTATTAATAGTTTACTGTTACATTTAAAATAAAAAATTATAAATATGTCAATGACAGCCGCGCGCTGAGTAAAAATCCAAAACATAAAAATGTATACTTGTATTAAATTAAGTTAAAACAACATTTATAGTTTATTATTAAAATGCACTACATGCATTTTATTATAAACCCAGATACTCTAGTGTAAAAAACAAATTAACACAATAAATTATCTGTTTTATAACAAATCTTCAAGACATAATTATATTAATTAAATTGATTTAATTTGCGGCAAAATCTAAATTAAATTACATTAATTCAACGCTTTAAAATGAAAATTTCGTTTTCTTTTATTTTGCAATTAAATTACTAATTATTCAAATTAAACACAAATTATTTCAAACACTCATATACATTAAAAACATGTTTGATATTTAGATAAATAAAAATATGTCGTAAGTGGTGTAAATGTCAAGGAAAATTTGGAAATTGAACGTGCACTTAGTTTTAACTCTTGACAGTCGTTATAAGTTTTATATAAAGGCCTATTTATTTTTTATATAGGTGTGTGTGTGTTTTTCACCTGTGGAATAAGGCGCTGGCTGGTGTTCCCTCAGCGCGCCCAGTGTGCAGCTGGCCGAGGCGAGCGGTGCGCATCCCGGGTTCGATCCGAAGCCGGTCCGGATGGGGTTGTACTGAAACGTGTTGGTCTGACTGCACGAGTTAAAGTCCGCGTACGCAGACGCCTCCATCGCCGCCATACACGAATCATAAGTGTTCAGATACGAGTAATCCATTTTGTACATGTGGAGGACGGATGGAGACGCCAGGTGCTCCGGGTTCGAGATGCCGTCGGTTCGGTGAACAGTAATAACGGAGCGTCACGGGTGTCCTGTATGTGTCTCTACTCTCAGATCCAGCTGTATATTCTCTTCTCTTCTCTGGGCTGGTGTCTTGTCAGCGCGCAGTATCCAGTGTGCGTCCCGTCGATGTCGGTGAGCCGGTGCTCTGCTGCGCCCGGGCGGGTCGTGGTGTGTTTATAATAAAGTTGCTGGCCGCGAGACAATGGCGAGGCGGTGGTCTCTGTTTGCATGACAATGTGCGAGTTTAGAGAGCCTCCTCCCCTCTGCTCTGAGCGCGCATCTCTAATGCACCTCTGCATTAAACTCTATCCATCTGCATCTGCCTGCGCGCGCGCCCGTGAGATATTGCTCCACTACAAAGATGCTTTCGTGGAGTTCTTCTGGTCCATTTGACGTGTTTTTCTGCTAGCTGCCCACTGGACATTTAGATCAATCCTGAGCGTTTGTTCATATTTCTCTTGTGTTCCGTTCAGCAGAGTATCGGTCACGCGCTGAATCACACAACAAATACAATTCTAAATAAATGACTATTAGTGGCTATTAAAAGTAATTTCATTAAGGCGAAAATGGGCAACTTTTCATGACTGAGTAAATAGGTCCATTCCAGCTGATGGTAAATGAATTGTGGGATTGTTTTAGCTTTAATCTGGCTCTGGTGGTAGTGTGAGATGAACTTTAATTTAATTTCAGCAATAATGGCTTTGATTTCAGACCACGAAGAAAACACAACTGCATCACCTCGTGCAAGCTTTAAATGGAATAAAATCAAATAAACACGAGTAGTTTAGATTTAAAACATCAGATGAAATATTGATGATTGTCTTTGTTGATTTGAACAGGAGCAGTTAGTTTTTATCAGAAGTGACACGCGTGAAAACCTGCTGTTCATAATCGGATTCTTCACAAATCAGACCAAATATCTTTGGATTATTTAGCCGACTATTAAATATGATTAATTGATAGATTTTTTTATGCACTTTTGTTTAAAAATCCTGTGCGTACTGGCGCGTTTGTCAATTAATTTAATAATAATGCTCGTGGCATAAAATTAAATATAAACGCATTATTTGTTTCATGTCTATTACAATCATCACAAATAAAAAATGCAGGCTATGTGTGTATGTATGCATTTGATATAAATCATGAATAAAAGAACATGGTATTTGTTTGGGGTCTCCAAGCGCGTTTGACTTCTGACCCTGTAACCCCTCTCTCTCTCTCTCTTTCTCTCTCTCCGTCTTTCTTTTATTTCTGTCTGCCGGTGCAGATCAGCGGGAATTTGCGCCTGCTGTAACCTGGTTATCCCGGAGCGGCCCCGGGCGGCTGTGTCACGGTGCATTTGGTTAATTTGAGGGTGAGCGGTGGCGGAGCTGATGCGCCTTTCAAACTCCATCCATCAGCGGCCAAATCATATGCATCACCCGCGCATCTCCGCGCACATTAACGGCTATGTCGATTGCCGAGATATGACGAGGTGACACGAGACTGCAACAAGTCGCCACGGACACCGGGATGCTTTGAGTGAAACATTTATGACATTAAAACGCTTTCTGAAGTCAAAGAGAATCGAACGAACGAATAAACTTGTTTGAAGTTTTTAGAGAGAGTCTATAAAGTGTAATTAAAATAATAAAATAGGCATATAGCAATTAAGAAAATAAGGCAGTCAATATTTTGGAGCCTAAACTGACGAAAAAATACGAATGGAAAATACAACAAAGTGATTATTATATATAACATTGATTTAAAAAATACGATATAATAAATGAGGAAAACAAAATGAAAATGAATTAGCCTAACAAATTTCGAATTGAATGTAATATTTGTTAAAAACATTTTATTTATATCTAGGCTATATTCTAAAAAAAACAGCGTTACGCGCTATTTAGGTTAGCCTACTAAAAAAGTTTTGTAAATTAATTGTTTTAACAGAACAAACCTATGTGTAAAGACTCGGAATTATTGCTGAATATGAATGTTTTTTAGCTTAGCTACACTGACTAAATGCTCATGTAAATGACGATGCAACCTAAATATCCCTAATCTTGTAATGTCAATTTAAATAAAGTTTCAATTCAAGTTTTTTTTGCGGCTAGCGCAGTTTACACTGTCAGTCACTCAATTCCGATTAAATATCGTCATATAATCGTACAGACTGCGTGGACGGTGTTGTGTGTGGTTTGATCTCGTGAGTGTCACCCGCTGTCCGCCCGACGGGTTACAGGAGCCACGACCCGTTTCCATATTTCCCTCAGACGGGTCGCGTCTCATCCTTTTCTCATCCTTCATCATTCATTCTTTCTTTCTCTCTCTCTCTCTTTCTCTCTCTCTCACTGCATCCGTCACCCGGGCACCGGCTCTCTCTCCTCTCATCAATCTTTCTCCCTCTCTCTCCTTCATTAGCTCAATCTGCATTCAGCAGCGATCGGTCACCGAGCGTCGGGCGGGAGACGCGCGCCTCGCTTTAATGGCCCGACCATCGGATGCGATTACTGTCAGCCAAACCGAACCCAAAACACAATTCAATTAGTCCCGGAGAGCAGGAGAGACCCTACGGATTCACTTTATTTATTTATTTTGGCCCAGGAAAATATCTGTTTTTGTGATGGCAAAGCAAAATACGAGCGTATTTTAAAAACTAAAGTAGAAATTAATCGAGCCACTTAGACGGTAAGTGCTTTAATGTCAAACTCCACTGCTGGTTAGTGTAACTATCGATCACGAGCCGCGTGCCAGGATCTATAGGTTTTAAAAAAATGAAAATCATGCGAGCTGTTTGAGAGCTGTCAATCACGGGTCTCACTTGTCAATCACAGCAGCTCGCTCGGACCCCTTCCTGTTATTTACTCAAACTCAAACATGAATGAGAAAGAGCCTCGTTACTGTTTCCGTTAATGGCCAATGAATTTTAAAGGTGCTGTTAGGGTCGGCCCAGGATTAAAGCCCATTTTCAAGACAAACACTTTGCGGATTTGAAAGTCAGATGTGTGCGCGAGAGGCTTTGAAGAGATTAACGTGGCCGTGTGTGCGCTGGTTAACACGGGTGAAACGGGTTAACTCGTCCAGCAAACTCACCCCTGACACCCGAGCAGACGGGACCTGAGGCTCTCCGGGTGTGACTTCTGATCCCAGAACAGACTCCCATCTTTAAACAAAAAACAGAAATAGTTAAAAACCGGATTTACGACAACACATTCGCGTCTTAAATTGCGTAAAAGCAGCACAATTCCTATTTAAATTCAGGAAACTTTGACTTTACACTTCTTTAAAAACTGACACATTTGTGAAGACAACAAACTCCAAATGAAACAGGCAATTACCTGTCTAAATTCTCAAACCAAACGAAATTCACAGGCTGAAAATGAGAGATGGACATGGGGCTCTAAATCCATGAACTGATTTTCAAGGGGATACGGAGTTGCAGTTCAATTGTAAAGCATCTTTTAATTGCCTGCAAGCGTTATGCAAATATCATACATTAATAAAGTGTGATTTTCTGCATATTAAACATATAAAATACATCCCCAATTATATAGTCCATTAGTGAATCTCAAGCATTTTCACATGCACATTTCCACAAAATGCGGCAATTATGTTAGTACTCAAAAATTGTAAAGTAAAAGGTAAAAAAATATTTTAACAAATTGCTATATTTGAAAAACTATATTCCCAAAAACATCAAACTAAAACTAAGATAAAAAAATATAAAAAGACGCACACGTAAGAGCCATTATATGTGCATTACACGCGAGTTGTAAATAAAAGAGTAAAAGGTTTTGTGATTGTGATGTTTTTGTGTCTGTGGACAGATCGCGCGCGTATGCAGCAGCTGCGCAGCCTCGTCTCTACGCGCGATAATTAGATCAGCGCTCCGCGCGCGCTCTCAGAGCTCGACCCACCCGGCGCTGCGCGGGACCTGTGGAAAGTTAATCAAATTAAATTCTCCTCTAAACTAATTAGCCGGCAATCTGCCACGCGAGCTGTCCCACAGCAAGCTCTGAATTAGGCAGAATGGATTTTTCCCCGCTCGCGCTTTTAGGCTCTTTCATCTTCCCTTTACGCGCATGTAAAACTGACGCTACTGGATCCCAATGTCTCGGTTTCCAGTGTTGTGCTGGAGCTGTACTGGCGCACAGATGTTTCCCTTCAAACACACATGATGGAGTTACACCTGACACACACACACAATCTGGTACCTGATGGGTAAAGGTAAATGGCTAAAGGTTAAAAGACACACAGTAATGTGCCCAATCATTTCTTGCCATCACTCTAAAATATATTGGGTTGTTTTTAACCCAGGGCTGGGTAGCTATTGGACAGAACACATTTCTGGGTTAAAATAACCCAAATAATGGGTTGTTTTTACCCAATTGCTGGGTTATTGGTAATCAACCATGTTGAAATAACTCAGCAGCTGGGTTAAAACAACCCATTATTTGGGTCATTTTAACCCAGAAATGTGTTCTGTCCAATAGGCCTAGTTACCCAGTCCTGGGTTAAAAACAACCCAATATTTTTTATTGTGTATAGTTAATATCATTTTTATTTTTAACATTTTAATTACTCTGTTTTTGTTGTATTTGTGTACTGGAAGCTTCAATACCAAGAAAAACACAATAAAGCTCTTTCTGAATCTGACTATATAATATAAACAATAAAACATACACTGTACAATACTTTTTGGGGTTTGCAAGTCAATTCAACCTGCCATTTTAAGTTTTGGCCAGTAATACATTGACATAACTTATAAAAACAAGTTGACATTGTTTAACTTAATTGTTTACAGATTTAAATTATTACTTATTTAAACTGTGCACACTATACCTTCTTATTTATTTAACATTTTCTCCATTGTATATAACAAGCCTGTACATATTGTCTATTTGTATATTGTGTATTTTTAAATATTTGTTTCTTCTTTACTTAATCTTTAATTATTTTTTTGTCTTTTTTATTATCTTTGCCTTGTCACTGTCACCAAAACAAATTCATCATGTATTGCACACATCTGGCAATAAAAGCTCCTCTGATTTTGATTAATAAAACACAAAGTTTATTATTAGTGCTAAAATAAAGCTCGCATTCAATTACAGTTGTTCACTAGGAGCTAAAAATATTAAAAAGATAAATCTGCTCTGAAACTGTGTGTCCCAGACAGCAGACGACTTCGGACCAGATCCGCACCGGAGCTGCTGACTTCGGCTTAGGTCCAGTACGGATCTGGCCCAGAGTCGTCTGCTGTCTGGAGTGTTATGAACAGTACAAACAAGTAAAGTTGAGTGGTTAGTGATCATAGTCAACATAAGTTTAGAGATGGAGACACAGACAGGGTCTCTCTCTCAGTGTAATTTCTCTTTCTCATAGATGCAGAGCTACAGGACTGTAAATGATAAATCAATATTTCTCTGTTCCTGCTGGTTTGTCCGGAGGGACTCCAGCAAAAGAGAGAGAGAGAGAGAAACAGCCGTTAAAGCACACAGACACACACGATAATGGACGAGAGACATTCACAGCTGTGTGCGTGAGAGAGGCCGGATCATCATTACACACTCATGCTGTCATTACTGTGTGTGTGTGTGTGTGTGTGAGACAGACAGACAAAAGCTCCGGTAAGGAAAGCTGTCTCTCTCTCTCTCTGTTTATAATTGAATTTAACTCTGTTTCAGAGGTTGAAGGACATTTTCTCAGTAACATGAGATGTGCTGTTACTGCGTCTCTGTTCCTCCATCTCAAAAAACATCAGGACACAAATATCACTCAAGAGTCTCTGCTTACCGCTCCAGCAGTCTTAAACATCTTCTGTCTCTTCAACTCACTTCACACAAACTCAAGTATGGATTTAACACTCATCCTCCTCCAGTTCTGTTAAGATACGGCATAGACAAAATTAGCAAATGCCAAGCAAATAATTTGGCTTTTCAAACTATATAAAGAATAATGCACACGCAGGAATTTACTGACAGCATTTTATTTACAACAAAACTGAAATAATTGCTGTAAAGTATTTTGCCATATAAAATAATTACAAAGACAAAATATGTGCCAAATGTACATAGAGACACACACACACACAGCAGAAAGTATGTGTGTGTGTGTGTGTTGTGGGAGGTCTCATGGGTCCGCCTCTGTTTTACGATGCTAATTTTGTCCCCACAGGAAGTGAGTGAATCTCTACATGTGTAAAATAGGATGGAGAGAATAAGAGGAATCTCCCTTATGCATTCTCTCTCTCTCTCTCACACACACACACACACACACACACACACACACACACACACACACACACACACACACACACACACACACACACACACACACACACACGCTCCAGATTCTTCAACACATTCCTGCTTCATGTTTTCTTGTGTAAGAGCCGAACACAACATTCCCAATTACAGATTCACAGAATTCCAAACAGCAAAGAGAATGAAATGATTTGACCTTTGACTCTTTATTTGATCTTTGTGTACAGAAATATCAACATCAATCACTGTAAAGACACAGCAGGACGCGTGATGTGTTCAATGATCCGGTCTGACTTCACCTGCTCTTATAAACCAAACACATCAACTGGAATATTTCAGACCGTTTTATTTCAATCCTCTGATTTGTAAGAAAGTTTAGTTTGAGTCTAATCACGTATGGCATGCATGAATTTATGCTGTTTTTTATTTCTAAGGGAATCAGAATATTAATAAGTACAGGGAGGGAGGGAGGAGGGCTTTAAAAGTTTATTGGGGTGGAAGATGATGAGGAAAGTCATTTGAGTGATTATGAAGATACATTAATACATTCAGATGGAAGTTTTTCTTTGGAATATTGAGGAATGACGCTCATTAAGAACAACAACACATTATTACAGTAAAGTATTGTAACAATTTTATATTTCAAGCCCTGCAAATGAAAAAAATGTGTTTGCAAGTATAAAATAAACTTTGATGACCCGCTTAATCTGTGATTTAATTTACATTCATGCATACACTTTGATCCAAACAGACTAACACTGAATCATACACTCTAAAAAATGATTCATTTTTTACATATACTTTGTGTCATGCAATTTAACACATTTATGTGTTATTTCGTGTTAAAATAAATGAAATGCACAACACAAGTTGTGTTAAAAATAACACAAAATGTGTTGTTCCAATAATAACACAGAGATGTGTTAGTTAGGGACAACACATTAAATGAACACAGAATGTGTTGTTTTTAACACATCTGTTTTAAGAGTGTAAGGTTTACATTATTATTTATTATACCACAGGGCTGTTGGATGCTTTATTTTGATTGGTTGAGAAACTTTCCACAGGTATGCATTATTTTATGCTGTCAATCAATTAATCGTGATTAATCGTATACAAAATAAAAGTTGTGTTTGCATATATATGTGATTCCTGTGTGTAAGTATTCTGTATATATAAATACACATTCATGTATGCGTTTAAGAAACATTTATGGGCATATATAGGATAGGATACCGATAGGATTTTTTGGGCTGATACCGATTTAAACAGACAACTTCTGGACGATACCGATGCCGATACCGATATTAAACACTTGTATACAATACTATACAGTTGGTCTATTAGCTAGTTTATTTCTGCATCAAATTATTTTTACTGAACATGGATTGGATCTAATTAACATTCAACTGACCAACATAATAAGAGAGGCACAAATTAAGCTAAACAAACAAATATAATAAGACAGCATGACAACCTTCAAAGGTGGTTTTAGCTATTCAGCATTTATTTTATTAACAACATTAACTCATTTTTTACATATAATGGATTTCTTTATGCAGTTAATTAATAAACAATCGGTATCGGCCTTTCTCGTGCTATTGCCGATATGCCGATGGTTTCAAATTCATCAATTATCGGCCGATTAATATCGGCGGCCGATACATCGGTGCATCACTAGTTTTAAGCGTACATATTTTATTTATATTTATATATATAAATTGAACGCCTTTATTGTCATTGTATTTTCCTACATACAATGAAATTAAGAGTTGAAGACAGCACCTCCTAAAAACATTTTATACATACATTTTAAAAATTTATATTTTAAGAACATTTTTCTTACATGTATTTATATATTAGTGCTGGTCAAAGATTAATCGCGATTAATCGCATACAAATTAAAAGTGATTTTTTGCATAATATGTATGTGTGTACTGTGTGTAATTATTATGTATATTTAACCACACTCACATACATATATTAATTTAGAATTTATATATATATATATATATATATATACACTTTTTTAATTTTATATATCATATATAAAATATATAAAAATAGAAATAAATATATATAAACATGTAAATGTTTCTTACATACATACATGAATGTGTGTGTATTTATATATACATAATAATAATATGCAAAAAAATCACTTTTATTTTGTATGCGATTCTTGAATTGTTGCCTAGCACTAAATAATAGTTACTCACAGGACCCTTTTATTTTGCATGCGATTAATTGTGATTAATCATTTGACAGCACTACATTATTTTCTGTAAACTGCACACCTGACCTGTCAAATGTCTTAAAATAACAACCCGAGCAATGTCTGTGGTAACCGTGGTATAAGAGGAATAATTGACTCCGGTCCTTTGAATTTTTTGAAAATAATGCACATCCGCGTTGTGCCGCATTACCACCTTGGGTGTGCATTATTTTCAAATGCTCGCTGTCAATTATTCCTTGCTTATTATGCTGTGTGTTCCCGGGGTTGGATCCTATGACGAGTATATACACCATCAAGACATAAAGATTGATCTCATAAACTTTAACTTTAGTGAACATAGACATAGATAGTTCTCTATACACACAGATTCTCCGTATGGAATCTGGACATATTTAACTCTATACATCTATATTTGTGAACAATAACTCACTTTATTAATAGACACAAAACAACATTAAGAGAGAGTTTTGTTTTTGAATACACAATCGTGTCAGTGTTTGGTGTAATGTGTTGTGAAGTCTTACGAGTTCCTCTCTCTCTCTCTCTCTCTTTCATCCGTCAGGTTTTTAGTGGACATAAGTCACATCATCTGTATTCAGAGGAGGGCGGATGTCCAGTTTTCGTGAGGTGCTGTCTTCACCCATCACCTCGAGACGGAGAGCAGGAGCTTCATCTTTCTCTTTGAGTCCGGCGTCCACCGTGAGACGCAGCGTGCAGCCTTTCGGCAGTAGATCCTGTTCGTACGCCGCCGCTAACTGATTCACAACCCGACGCTCCACCTGAACAACACACAATATACAGTAACACACACACACACAACAACAACACACATCTCTACATAGTTTTTTAAAGGGGTTACAACACTGCATTTTCTTTTTTAACATGACAACATTTCTAAATGAACGAAATGTTATCTGTCTAACACATTTAGGTTCAACTGGTTTGACTTTCAGTCCAGTTAAACCGTGAAAGACTTCCAACACAAACCAGTAAAAGTATTGATGACTGATTAGAAGATATTGATGATTACCTCATGTTTGATCGATCGAGCGCCGTAATGTAGATTATATCCTCTGGCCAGCAGCTCAAGCACAGGACTGTCCCACAGCAGGGTTATATTGTGTCTCTGCATAGCCTGAGGACAAACAAAAACACTGAATCAATTCATTTATAATAAAAAAACATCCGTGAATGTTGAGTAATAATGTTTGTTAAAATACACACACACACATGCACAGACAGAAACACACAGTCAGATGAGCGATACAATGTTTTATACATATTTAAATATTTATGATTAGACCACATGTTAACTTCACTAATATGATTATAGTCATCAGACAAGAGCTCTGTTATTGATCCTGCTTTGTGTCTGTGTGTGTGTGTGTGTGTGTGTGTGTGTGTGTGTGTGTGTGTGTGTGTGTGTGTGTGTGTGTGTGTGTGTGTGTGTGTGTGTAGCTGCAATATAGTTACACAGAAAAAAAATGTATTCATCTTTTTGTCTACAATCTTGATTTCCACCATAAAATATATATATACCCAAGATACTAAGTCTTGTTTTCTGAAAAATGTTTTTAAAATCAATTAAGTTTATGCTTAAAACTTAGAAAAATCTAAGAAAAATAAACCTAATTCAAATAAAATGTTCTTACCACACTAGCAGATACTTTTATTAGTTTTAAGTAGGGATGCACCCGATAGGATTTTTTTGGACCGATACCGATTTAAACAGACAACTTCTGGCCGATACCGATGCCGATACCGATATTAAACACTTGTATACAATACTATACAGTTGGTCTATTAGCTAGTTTATTTCTGCATCAGATTATTTTTACTGAACATGGATTGGATCTTATTAACATTCAACTGACCAACATAATAAGAGAGGCACAAATTAGGCCAAAACAAATATAATAAGACAGCATGACAACCTTCAAAGGTGGTTTTTGCTATTCAGCATTTATTTTATTAACATCATTAACTCATTTTTTACATATAATGGATTTCTTTATGCAGTTAATTAATAAACAATCGGTATCAGCCTTTCTCGTGCAATTGCCGATATATGCCGATGGTTTCAAATTCATCAAATATCGGCCGATTAATATCAGCGGCCGATACATCGGTGCATCACTAGTTTTAAGCATACATTTTTTTTCCAGAAAACAAAACTTACTTGGGTCATTTTGTGTATCAAGTAATTTAATAATATTGAAACTGGCAAAAAGAAAAAAATACTAAGCCATTATTTTTTGTAATGCTTTCAGAGAGTTTAATGTGAGACTAATGTCTCTCTTTCTCTCTTTTGTTGTTTTACCTTCTTGGCCCAGTAGTTGAGTTCTTTAGTGACGAGTTGAATGAGTTCAGAATGACAAAATGGTAAAAAATATACGATCTCATTTATCCGGCCCAGAAACTCATCCCGTCTGAACTGAGCCTGAAACGCACCAATCAGATTCATTTATAAAGCAACCAATCACAGCATTAAATCAGACATTATAAAGAGATGTGTGATGTACCTTCAGTATGGGACGAATCACCTCCTCTTTAAATGTGCTGGAGATGGTGATCTTCTCACTCTTCTGAACATCATCTGCATCAACACAGTAACATGAGGTTTTACTTCATTAAAAGCACTCATAACAGGTTTCCTGGACAAGAATAAACTAGTCCTAGACTAAAATACATTTAAGAGCTGTCCAAACTGAAAACAACTTGTTACAAATACATCAGTGCCCTTTGTTTTGCCTCAAAATGCACATAAGTAATGGTTTAAGTAAGGTTAAAACTAGTTATATTTCCTAATTAAACTAAGGCCTAGTCCTGGCTTAAGATAATCTGTGTCCGTGAAACCACCCCTAAAGGTTTAAGTAAAGGGTTAAGTCTGAAGTTTAATCCCTCACCCAGATTTTCAGCGAGACGTCTGCGACTCTGTTCCTGAGCTTCTCGTCTCAGCTGCAATGCATGATGGGCGATTTCGTCACTTGCTACATTGGACGTCATAATGAAGATGGCATCTTTACACTCGATTGTCTTCCCCTTACCGTCAGTCAAACGACCCTGACAAAGAGATAAAGAGAGAGACTATCTAAGACTGTGTACAGACCATGTGAGCAATGCAAAGTGTAAAGCAGATTTTTTTTCGATGTCTGAGCTTTCATGCGTTTAAAATCACTTACAGACTGATAGATTATCTTAAATACACAAAAATATAAATGAACCTTAAAAAGTAACGACGGTTTAATGTAAAGACATTACAGCTACTGAATGATCATTCTGGAATCTTTAAAGTCAAATAACATAAACCAGCAACCTTTATTCAAAAGTGAGTTAAACCCTAATGGTGCATTCAAACCAGACACAAACGTTAAGCGCGTTAAGTGTGAGTGATTTACATGTTAAGTCAACGCAAGGACATGATAGACATTCTGCAGTGCAATGCAATTTGCACAAATGAGTGTTTTAGGTGTTTGATGCACCTAACGCATGATTCGTGCGAGTTGAAAAATTTCGTAGCGCATGAACCAATCAGGAACTTGCTTTAGTAGTGATGCAATTATGACTTAGCGAGCTGAGGCAGAAATAAGAAACAACAATGGAGGACAAAATCATCATCGCTGTATGCGGACACCCGGAGCTGTACGACACATCTTCGTACTTTTATAGGAACAAAAATAAAAAGATCTTGCTTGGAAGAAAGTAAATGAGGAGATTGGAAAATCTAGTAAATTGTAAAAATCGCTCTTTACTCAATTTGAGCTACAGAGCTGGGTAGATTACTTATGAATTGTAATACGTTACTGATTACGAATTACATGACAAAATGTAATATAATCTCTTAGACTACACATAGTTGGTAACGTAATCTGACTACTTTTGGATTACATTTAGATTACTTTTGACAAATCTTATTTGATTTCAAATATATAAAGAGGGGAAAAATATATTAAATTTTATTTCACCAACAAAGAAACTTAAAACTCAATTTTAAAGTGCAATGTACCGACAGTTAATACTTCACAATACTAACCCTGATTTACTTTGCTATAAGTGTCAACTGAGAGTAACACACTGAATAATACAAAATCTACCCAAATCAACACCTTTGCATCCAGTGATCATTCACTGAGTGCTCCAGATTTTGCATCTTGTCTCGTCATTGCTTATCTCCTGTGTGTTTACACCTCCAAAAAAAACTAGAATAATCACGAACGTATATATGCGCTAAGTGGTAAATACATTTATTATGAAAAATGTAAAAAAAATACTGCCATAGTGTGAATAATATGTAATCATGTAATCCATAAAAAAGTAACAGTATTTTAAAATGTAGTTTAATCTAATTACAAGTACTTGATTTTTGGAATCTGATTATGTAATCCAGATTACATGTAATCCGTTACTACCCAGCTCTGGCTATATATTTATAAGCCACTACAATTCGCGTCGTACCTAACAATGCCATTCAGCCGTTACTTATTCACAATACAGCACCGCCTCTCGTACCTTATTGTTTACATATATTTATACATATTGAAATTACAAGATAGCTGAAGCCGGCAAATTGAGCGTATTAACATATAAATTTCACATGCAAATGACACAAGTTTATTCGCTTGTTCAAGGGTCCAACCATGCAAAATAGCGTGATTTATTTGCTTCATTCGCCTCTGGTGTGAACACACAGTAATGCAGCGTTTCTAAAACTGTGGGTCGATGGTGCTGGGTGAGGGCAGTTTTCAAAATATTATATTTAAAAAAAAAACATTAATTTACACTGCAAAAAAAGATTTTTTTATCTAGTATTTTTGTCTTGTTTTCAGTACAAATATCTAAAAATTAAAAAATAAAATTAAGATGCTTTTTCTTGATGGGCAAAACGACCCAAGAAAATAAGTCCAGTTTTTAGACCAATAATATCAAATTTAAGTGATTTTGTGCATAAAACAAGCAAAAAAATCTGCCAATGGGGTAAGCAATTTTTTTCTGAATTTTTCTTGAATTTAGTGTTTAAGGAAAATGGTCAAGATTTTTTGCTTAGCCCATAAAGCAAGTAGATTTTTGCTTGTTTTTATGCACAAAATCACTTAAAAAAATTTTCCTTGAAAATAATTGTTTGCAGTGTAGAAAATCTATTTTCTTTGGTCTATTTTTAGACCAAAAATATCAAATTTAAGTGAATTTGTGCTTAAAACAAGTGGGAAAAAAACTGCCAATGGGGTAAGACAAAGAAATCTTGAAATAAGTTAACTTTTTTCTTAAACACGCAATTCAAGAAAAATGATGTTAACCCATAATGAGATTTATTTGCTTGTTTTATGCAAAAATCACTTACATTTTCTTAGGTCATTTTGCTCATCAAGAAAACATATTGATTCAATTTTTTTAGCTATTTGTACTGAAAACAAGACAAAATACCAAGTAAGAAAGTGAGGTTTGTGATATTTCAAACAATAATGAAAATGTACATTCCAGTCGTACTTAGCCACAGATTTTTGTGATAGATGAAGAAGGTAGGGAGTAGCTGAAGATGATGAAACGCATGAATCTAAAGCAGAAAGTGTTTAGCGCTCATATTCTCAGTTTGTGTTTACCTCATCAAAGAGCTGTAACATAACCGTGAGCACATCAGGATGAGCTTTATCCACTTCATCAAACAAAACCACAGCGTTCGGACACTGTCTCAACTGCTTTGTTAAATGGCCTCCTTCCTCATGACCAACATAACCTGGAGGAGAACCGATGAACTTCGCCACCTGATGGACAGAAGAACGAAAGAGAAAAAACATGAGATCTGACCTCTGAAGAGACTAAACTCAGCACAACACAACACAATGATTGGATTACACACGCACACACACAAACACACACACACAGTTCATCCCACCCAACAAAGTGACACTGACAGTCCTCTACCAATACAATAAGATTGTGTGATTGAATTGTGTGTGTGTGTGTGTGTCAGTGTAAGGTCACAGTGTAACTGTACAGTTAAATGGTTTATAAGAGAGAAATGACAACAGAGGCCAAACACAGAGGAGAAAACACTGAAGACTTAAAACAGATCAGATTTATTCTGTTAAATAACTTTAGTTTATATTTATGACTGGATATTTACTAAAAATATCTCCATTCTTTTACAAGAAATGTTTTTGAAATGCATAAATCTGCTGCAGTGAAAGTGAACTTTGTACTTTGAGGAGTACATTTACATAAAGATCAGCTTGTTTTGCTCAAACATCAACTAGATCTCATTTAGACGACTCATTTATAATCTTTATTAGCATATGACATCATATTGTACATTAACCAACTCAAGGCAAGTCGTGGTATAGTCACAAAAGATTTTATTTATTTAATTTGTGTTCATGGACACGATTTTCCACTTTTTTTCCTGTCATTGAGCACGAATGCGTTCACGAAAAGAAAGTGGCGTTACGGAGACGAAAAATATGTATAGAAATTCGTGCTCAATGACACGAAAAAAGCGGAAAATCATGTCCATGAACACGAATAAATAAATAAATAAAATATTTCGTAACTATACCACGACTGACATTAATATTAACACCTGTTCTGCTCTGTAAAGGGCTCATTATAGTTGTATGTAGGTTCTTGGTGTAACCTTGACGCGTTGGGTTTCATACTGTATATACTTCTGTGCCATCGTCCGCGTCAACATGCAATTACACATGCAGACCACTAGTATGCAGTATCCACACGTGTAAAAACAGTAGCCTATGCGGAAATGCGACAAAAAAAATGTGATGGGAGGGGTTCTTGTGGACCAATCACAGCACTTACAGTCAGCATAGGATAGACGCGTTGTAAACATTTTGGCGAGGTATGCATCAGGCTACGCACAGCCTATGCATAACCTACACCGTTGAATCTACGCACAACTTTAAATTACACTTAAGGACCAAACAACATGGCTCGAAATTGCGATCATTATAAACGCATATGCTCCTGAATTTTACTTGCTGCAACCTTAAAATATATTTGAGAGCATTTGTGCAAGTGCAAATGATTGTTATGGTGCAACTTGTTTTGATTTCTTTACCAAACATTTGCATATACGGTGAAATAATTAGTGAGTGTCTTATAGAGACCAATAAAACTTTATACGAATGACAGTTTCATGCTGTTTTTAGCATCTAAATGATGAAGTTTATCATTTAAGAGTTCACACAGATTTCAATGTTTCATTGATTGTCACACTGTAATACACACTGACAACCCATCAAAATAAAAGTCTGTTAAATGTAATTAAGTTGACAGAAATAAATGACTATTGTATAGTAAAATTTACATTTAAAATAATGCAAATTTTCTTAAGTAATATAATCACTCTCAAAAGATCAACAAAGTTTATTAATATAGTTTTAATTTTTAATTTAAACAAAGTTTTATGCAGCACTTTGACAAAATATAAAAATGCAATGTTTTCATTCAAATTTATTCGTTTTATTTTTATTTGATCATTTAAAAAAAGATAAATGATAAAATGTTAAGAATTCAGTTTATAAAACATGCTGTTTGATAAGTGAAATGTAATTTAACATTAAAGAAAATTAAAAGTGAAAATACAGAAAAAATGGGATTTATGAAAATAAAAAGGCACAATAACATTAAATGTTTTTATAGGGCCCCATGAAGCTACATGGATATAAGAGCTTGTTTAATAATGAGCCAAGTGTGTGCAAATAATTTAAGATCAAGTTTGATTGTTCAAGCTTTTAATCTTAAAGATGATGAATCTGTGGTGCTCCTATCACTTTCAATGCATGCACCTAAATATTTGACAGTGATACAAACTAAAAAAGTTAATTTAAAGCAACTGCAAAACATGTTTTTCAAGAGAAAAAAAATGTTCTTAGTATTTTTGTCTTGTTTTCAGAAAAAATATCTAAAAATTCTTAAATTAAGATGCTTTTTTTTCAAGAGCAAAACGACCCAAGAAAATAAGTCTAGTTTATATCAAGTTTAAGTGATTTTGTGCATAAACAAGAAAAAAATCTGCCAATGGGGTAAGGACATTTTTCTTGGATTTAGTGTTGAAGAAAAATGTTCAAGATTTTGTTGCTTACCCCATTGGCAGAATTTGTTTTTTTTTTTGCTTGTTTTATGCACAAAATAACTTACATTTGATATTTTCTTGGGTTGTTTTGCCCATCAAGAAAAAGCATCTTAATTTAAGAATTTTTATATATTTTTACTGAAAACAAGACAAAAATACTTACAGCATTTTTTTTGAAAATCATTTTTCCAATGTGTACAATAATATGAATCCACTTCAAGAAAAATATTAAATTTATCATAAATCTATGACATGAGCTCTAAGAAAATCACTTCACAAAGTGTGTGTGTGTGTGTGTGTGGGTGTGTGTGTGTGTGTTTGTCACCTCATGTTTCTCTTGAAATTCTGACATGTCCATTCGGATGAATCCCTGAATAAAAGAGAGATTAATGATGAATCTCTTGATGACAGTAAACAGATATTGAGATGTCTGTATGGACTGACCTTCTTAATATCTTTATGCATGTATCGAGCCACCTGTTTAGCCAGTTCAGTTTTACCTGCAGATCAACACACATTGACAAACAATAACCACTAATGGATTTCACCTGAATGACAACATTGATCAGTTTGTCAGTTTATTAGAGATGTATAAAGTCTTGGTCTGTGTGTATATATATAAGAGAGGAACATAAACATCTGGTGTCAAGTTGAAGGGCCAATT
The DNA here is from genome assembly GCF_027580225.2 of Misgurnus anguillicaudatus. Taxonomy (NCBI): domain Eukaryota; kingdom Metazoa; phylum Chordata; class Actinopteri; order Cypriniformes; family Cobitidae; genus Misgurnus; species Misgurnus anguillicaudatus. The sequence continues at coordinate 4,439,172 of NW_027395283.1, read as the reverse complement.
CTTCACATGAAGGAGATTTATTGCTGTCAGTGAGTGTGTTTATTTATCTCCTATCATTACTCGTCTGTTTTCATTCATCTCTGAGGGTTTATGTAGTCCGTGAGAGTAAATATTGCTCTTATGAATTTTAATAAACACATATATGGTAAGTGTTGGGACTAGTTGAATATTGATGGCGTGATAGCACATGCCTTCGGCGAGAAGGAGAAACATCTCATCATATATCAAACCACAACAAATAAAACACGCAAACAAACAAATAAACAAAGACGTGCGTCACTGCTGCGGGCTGACAGAACTTCACTGCAAGCTGCTTTATGGGTCATTCTACAGAAACGTCCACTTTTGGTATGTTAAGATGTTCTCAAATTAAAAACTTAGACCACATTATTAGATTACTCTTTGACTTTATGAGTACACATAAATGACAGCTGAATGATTTTTTAGTTTTTGTGTGCATGTACTTAAAGACTGCATACACCATTTTTTGTCAGTGGTGTTACCTTACTTCTTTAGCAATATTAAAGGTGTTAAGGAAATATTATTTAGAATTTTTTCAGCTTTAAAGCTTAATTCTTAAGTGTAGCAGAATTCAATGCATTTAAAATTATCATCATGTCACATGTGAAAGATTTTATTTAATGTGACAGAAAAAAAAAACAGTAACACCACAAATGGACTAAAATACTTAAATTGTCACTGGTGTTACTGATCTTCACTGGTGTTACCCATAAGGAAGGTGACACCAGTGACAGTAACACCAGTGACAATTTTCATGAAAACTGCATTTTACAAAATGAATGCTTCAAAGTATCAAACCACACGTTGTCAATCATTGTATACTCACTAAATTAAGTTGTTTAGTCCATTTGTATTCTAGTTTTTTGCAATTCCCAAACAATAAAGGAGGTCATACCAGTGACTTAAACTAAAAGCTTCATATGAAATCATGATATAAATGAAAAGATTTCTGTTAACTGAAAAGAGACAGTGGACTTATCATGGACTCTCTTCAAAGATCTCCAGGAAATTGAAAGAAGGAAGTGACGTCATCAGTGTGATTTTTATTTAAGAATAAAAGCTTTTTGTTAAATGGTAACACCAGTGACACAACCCCAGGGGACCACTACTTTCATTATATATTTTATAATATTTATTTAGCATTTTGTCTTTTAATGTAATTTATATCATATATTTGATAGTTATGGACACATTATTGTACATTAAATGGAAGAAAACACAGTTTTTGATCTCAACTTTGGGGACGAGCACTTCTGTGGTGCTTGGAATTCTAATTAATTAATAAAAATCAAATATTGCCACATTGATGGCTCACGAAAGTGTAAGTGTTCAAATTACATATTGTTTCAATTTAAAATATTTAAAAAAATGTAACCCTAAAGTGTTTTTCAAGTGTAATATTTCTGTAAAGGCTAGGAACAGAAAAATAGACATTTCTGTAGAATGACCCTTATGTTCTGTGTTTATAAAACACGATTCACGTTTCTCTTAAAAATACAGAGATACACTGAAAATAATTATTCATTCAATTCACTATTTTTTTAAGGTAAGTGGTTGCAATCAATTTATTTAAGCTACATTAAAAAAATATTTTATATAAAATAAAAAAACTTTTGTTTTAATGTAGCTTAAATAAATTGAGTAAATTAAATGAATTATTTTTTTCAGTGTATTTAAAACTAGTTACACGATAAGCAGTCTAGAGTTTAAAAAAAGAGGGCCTGCAAGATAAAGCTCATGCCAGAGGCAGCTCACGCCAGAGACAGCTCACGCCAGAGACAGCTCACGCCAGAGGCCTGTCTGTGTGCATGTGTGTGTGTGTGTGTGAGAAGTTACCAATTCCAGAGGAGCCCAGAAATAGAAAGACGAGCGGATGTTCTTCATCATACCAGCCGTTCTCTTTCCTCCTGATGGCTGAGGAGAAAGAAGACAGACAGTTATTAACTCGAGAGAGAGAGACAGACAGACAACATCAGGCAGATCTCAAAGATTGAGAGAAAATGTGAAATGATTTAAGACAATCAGACAATCACTGAAGAAAGACAGAAACACACACACACACAGAAAGAGAGAAGAGAGAGAGAGAGAGAGAGAGAGAGAGAGAGAGAGAGAGAGAGAGAGAGACAGCGAGAGAGAGCGAGCGAGCGAGGGGGGACGGCTGTAGACTCACTGCACCATTAGACAGACAGTAATTTCATTACACTGCTGCACGCTGGAGAAACTAAATCAGGTTAGAATAGATCCAGCAGAGAACACTAGCAAGATAACACACTGTTACCATGACAACCAGTACACACACACACACACACACACACACACACACACACACACACACACACACACACACACACACACACACACACACACACACACACAATATCATAGCAGTTCTGTGTGTGTGATGATTACACATCAGACATCATTACAGTGAGAATATCTCTGTTATTTGTGTTGTCTTGCATAACATCAATAATTTACTTCTGAATCTAAACATGTCTCTCTCTCTCTCTCACACACACACACACACACACACACACACACACACACACACACACACACGTGTCACATGTTTTTATAAGTGTGTGAAGCGTGCTGTTGTATTCAGGTATGATGTGTTGATCTCTTTACTACACAGATGTTTAAGAGGAGATCATCATAAGACTACATCATAGATATCTGAAACCCTCCAGACGTCTCTGGTGTACAAAAGTTTACAACAAAACACAAAAAATGTTTAAGAGTGTGTGTGTGTGTGTTTTATCTTCAAGATGAGCTGTAGGTGACTTTTCTTATGTGCACAACACATCTAACACACACATAGAGAGTGACGTCTGAAGTGTGTGTTGCTCTTTGTCTATCTCAGGGCAGAAGCTGTAATGACATTACTGAAGATAATCACCACCAATAACTTTCAGCCCCTGAGAGCAGAAACCAACATCTATCCACAGCTTCCTGTGTGTGTCTGTCTCTGTGTGTGTGTGTCTGTCTCTCTCTGTGTGTGTGTGTGTGTGTGTCTATACCCCCACCTCAGATGTCATTAACTGATGATGAAAATAACTAAATTATAAACATACTAATTATAAACGTTTGGCTATGAGACACTAAACTGACAGCATTGAAGTATCGTCAGTGAAAGCAGACTGTGAGGTTTGTTCACATCGGCTGCATCTGAGCCCTGACAGACCAAAGCCAACGTTTACCACCTGACAGTCAGGTATCACATCTGTTCTGCACCTGCGTCAGATGACTTTAAATACCAGCAGGTGGCAGTAGTCAAGATTCATTACTTAAAACAGGAAACTGGAAGAGCTATGACTGCTGGGATACAAAACATCAAACAAAGCTGGGACCGCTTAATAGTCAGATTCATGTCTTATGAGCCATAACCTTTAAAAGCTGATGTTTCTTCAAGCTGATCACTTTTTTTACTTTAGTTACTGTGTAATGTTGCATAAATAATACCTTCATTAAAATTAAAATAAAGCTCAAGAGCTTTCACTCAGAATTTACATTTAAGGACTACAGAAAACAGCTGGTTTGAACTACAACCCTCTACTTCCCAGTTAGACGACGACAATATTCTGAGTTTTTGACTCCGCCCACAGGAATACCCAAAAAAGGGCATAAGACGACATAGAGTTGGGTTAGTAGAGTGCCATGTCAGTGTTTCATCCCGGAGTCAAATCCTCTGTTTGGCATTTGCTGAGGACAGCTTCCTCAATCTGACATGACCTTTTCAAACATGCGCTAAACTGCTGTCGAATCACAACACACTGAACCAGGTACGCCAGTGGTTCTCAAGGGGGCCGCGAGATGGTGCCAGGGGGGCCCCAGTTTTATGAGATTTCATAAAATACATTAATTTATCATGAATTCTGTGTAATTAAACAAAAAAAAGTTTTAAAAATAAGGCTACTAACCAAAAGCACTACTTTGAATCATTTTATATGTTTGTTTCATAAAAATGTTACATTTTAGCACAAATTTGTCATACATTTTCTTTGGGGGGCCGCGAAGAAATGCACTGGACACAAGGGGGGCCGCACGCTGAAAAAGTTTGAGAACCACTGAGCTCCGCAACACAACTCATTTCGTATTTATCAATGAAGACTTCAGCCATTTTTAGGAGACATTGGTGTTTTTTAGGATACTGTTTTTTTTCACACAGGAAACATTAACGCGTGTTATATTGTGCGCCGTAAACCCAATCAAAGCTTTTAAAAAAGAACCTGGTCTCAAAAAAGAACACAACTTCTGCTGGCATTATTTCGGGTTTGGACCGAACGAGAATGGAGAGGTGGTAAATACGGATGAGGCAAAGTATGCAAATTGTGCAACAAAAGGTGTGATTTAATTTAATTGATTTGTGAGCATGTCTCTGTGCAAAAACTGTTCTGGATGTTTATAATAATTCAATTTTGTTTGACTGTTGTATTTGTACTTTTTTATAAACTGCTACTTGTTGCTAATAAAAGTTGTTAATATTGTTGTGCGTGTTATTTTATTATTGTTTCAGTATTAGTGTTTAGTATTCAGTTTCTGAAGGGTTTAGGCACAAGCCAACATTATGGTGACGCTGTCTGAGCCTTTTGTCATAATTTTATAATTATTCATGGTAACACCGTATAGCAAGGTAAAATAGGGAGGAGGTTTGACGGTATCAAAATGTGGATACCGCCCAAGCCTAGAGCCCATCCATACTATGTAGGGAGTAAGAAACAATTCAGACAGTGTAAATATGCACTTGAGCTGCTACAATGCACACACATACTCGTATGTGGTCCGTTTGGTGAAATAATATAGGGAATAATATGGAATTACTTCCAAAAAACCTTTAGGCATAAAGTAAATTCAAGCACTTTCAAGGGCCTGTGTCTATGCATGTTTATTTTCAAAAACTTTCCAGGGCCTTGATAACCCCCCCCCCCCCCAAATTCACAAACTTTCAAGGACTTTATGGACTCGTGGGAATCCTGAACACAGGAAAAACGGGACCTCTAAATAATATTTACGTATTAAAATGAGAGACGCAACGTTCTGTGCGTTACCCTCATGACTTCCGTTTTATTTCTTGTGCACTGGTTGGCTATGCCGAACAGCCAATCAGAATGATCGACTCCCAGATGAGTGCAACCGCCATGCTGAATCTACCAAAAATGGCGGCGTGACTTACTTTAGCCGATGATGCACAACACAAACTGAGACAGATGATGCTCAAAACCTCCCTGACCATGGACCTTGATGTGTTCAGCCGCAGTAGAGGCGTCAGGCGCAAGTGTTTTCAATGTTAAGTCAATGTAAAGACGCGTTGACGCACGTCTGGAGGTCTCGCGGCACGAATGAGGTATTTAGCGTGGCGAGGTAGACATGATTCCACCTCATTTGCACATCTAGTTCGCATTAATGCCGCGAATTGAGCATTGCCACAGGAAATGCGTGAGTTGAAAAATGTGAACTTTGGCGGGAAAAACACGCTGCGTTAACCAATCAGGAGCTTGCTGTAGTAGGGACGTGATCACTGGAAGCGAGCGGAGTCGCAGAAGCCCCTCCCATGATGCGAATTTCCGCGTGAATGTCTCAATGACTAGAATTTCACGTGAAGCGAGTACACTCAAAATGTTCAAGCTTCTAACTACGCGTAGTAGACACGAATTTGACGCCTCAACCGCGTCTGGTGTGAACCCAACATAAAGGTGAAGCAAAAGAAACTCTCTGCATTCACACTGGATTCACTTCACATTCTGCTCCGGATCACTACTCGATATTACTCGTATATAACATTCATCATTATTATTGAATAACTGACTGTGAAAGTTCAAAACATACATTAACCTTAAACTGAGAAGTTAATATAGAAAACCAACACATTAACAATCCTCTAGTAAAATCATGAGGTGATTAATATTGAAACGAGTTTATTGTAAAGTTGAGCGTCTCATACAGGAACAGACACACACATTTCTCTGAAGCACTCTCTCTCTCTCTCATTCGCTCTCTGTCTCTGTGTGTGTGATGTATTCAGTATATTAGCTCTTACAGATCAATAACGCTGGTTTTATCACAGTGCTGATGGGATCCAATTGCTTTCGGGACAATTTGCCACAGCAGTAACTGTCCATTTATCAAATCAGAGCTGAGATCCGACTCGCTAGCCTTCACTCTTTACTCCACTGTCTCTCTCTCTCTCTCTCTCTCTCTCTCCTGACAGACAGACAGCACAGAGATTCATTTATCAGGATTGATTGACGTGTGAGATCCTCCTCAGGACCGTCCGTTCAGTCTGATGAAAAACACCTGACACTCATCACTGAATACAGTCATCATTACATCACATCAATATAGAAGAGATGATGTATAATAAACACATCATTATCTTGAGATAAACTCTGTCAGGGTGATCAACACCCAACACATATAACCTCATGAAGTCTACGGACACAAAAGGGTCTGAAAGTTTTTAAGGTGTCACCTGTGCACACGGCCTCACTGATCGATTAACAAAGCGTTTGTGTGTATGTGTGTGTATCCTGTATTTATTAAAGTTGTATGTTATTGTGTTTTAACTCATATCTGTCTCACTGTCCTGGGACTCGTATAAGAGAGAGACGAACCCCCGTGTGTCCGATCGTACACACACACATCGGAGAAAAATCAAAGAAAAGAAATGAAGTATTAGAAAACAACGATAAATGATGTTGTTAAATGAGGACTGGAGAGAAGCAACCGGTCGTAACGCAGACAACGACACAGTAAAAGATGAATGAATGAGTCGGGATGAGGAAGATTCATGTCATTCACATATGCAGCATCTTTCAGTTACAGTCAGTTTACAACTTGTTGTCATTTTGTTATTATTAGTTTTTCTCTTTATATCGCATTCTCAATGTCTTACATTTTGTGATGAGATTTCTGCAGTGAAGTATTTCTTTAGGTGTGAAATTTTTGCAGTGAAAGTGTTTCTTTAGGTATAAGGTCATTTTAAAATTTTGTGAATAACTTTATCAACTTTGGTTCAGATAATTGACGTTTCCATTAAGGCATTTTTATTCTTATAAGAGGGATTTTTGTAAGTACCTTAAAATTAAATGTATACAAGTTTTTTATGTGTCAAAAATATTTTCTTTTAATTTAAGCAACATTACTTAAAGGGTACATATTATAAAAATCTGACTTTTTCCATGTTTAAGTGCTATAATTGGGTCCCCAGTGCTTCTATTAACCTAACTTAGTTTTGGTAAACCATTCTCTGCAAGCACGTGAAAAAATAGCTCATTGAAATTTGGCTTCCCTTGTGATGTCATAAGGATCTCTTATTATAATAATACCGCCCCTTAATCTGCACTATCCAACCACAGCACTGACATTAAATACAGAGAGAAAAAGAAAAACAATTGACAGCACAATTGAGTTTGATTTGCAACAAACCACCATTATGGTGATCAGTGTTTGCATTATCAGCTTATTTGCATGTTAAATAACACACCCAAAATGCCACATTTTTGCTTACACCTACTAAGTGGCAATTTTAACATGTTATAATAAATTATCTGTGGGGTATTTTGAGCTAAAACTTCATATATGTGCTCTGGGGACACCAAAGATTTATTTGACATCTTTACGAAGTTTTGTGCCATGGCCCCTTTAATACTACAAAACATGATGTTTATGTTTATTTATCCTAAATATGTGTCATATATTTATTAGGGCTGTCAATAGATTAAAAAAATTAATCTAGATTAATCGCATGATTTCATGAGTTAACTGCGATTAATCGCAAATTAATCGCACATTTTTATCCATTCTAAATTTACCCTAATTTAACACTTTTCAGGTTTTTAATATTCTAATCATATATACATATATAGATGCTTTATGCAAATGTATGTTAACAACAGCCTGTTTACATTTTAACAGAATCACCAGCCATTGTTTTGTATATGAATTTTCCTTTCAGAAGATTTTTCTTTCTCCATTTTTGTTTGCTGCTGCATCATTTGTGACCTGTGCTGGCAAGTTGAGTCGGAATTAGCAAATTTTAAAAAAAAAGTTGTTCATATTTTGACATTCTCTATTTAAACATAGAACAATGCATGATTTGTTGAAATATAACAAAATATGACAGAACTACACGTGTTTAAGTTGAAAGAGTCAAATTACCACAAACATTTCCACATCCATACATTATATTACCACATCAATACCTTAAAATCACTGGTAAAACTAATAGATTTAGCACACACAAAGCAAAAACATCATCAATGTATGTTCAACTTTTTTTCCTTTTGTTTGATTGACATTGAGACAGACTGCTTAAAATCTAAGTGATCTAATATAATGTTACACATCAGATAGTTTTACCCAACAGTTAACCAAACATTTACTTAAAACATAACAGATTATAGAGCCTACCTGCGTGAATTCTTATCAAAACAGATATTTGTAAAACTGTAATTTTGTGTAGATGTCTATATATCCGGGTCGCGCACTTGCGCGTCTGTGTGCACGCGCTTCAGATATCAGTCAGTCAGCGTGAGGGGATCGCTTTTGAGTCTTGTCGCTCTTAATAACTCTTTAACATTAATCAGGTACCGAACTTTATCTCTCTTAATGACTCTTTTAACATCAAGCAAGTCCTGCAGTCTATTTTATAAGTCATGCATAAAAGCGAAACCAAAATGAATTGAGACGCATTTTTGTATTAGATTATGCATTAGGAGGACGGTAACGTTACACCTCTCAGACGTATAAATAAAGATCATATCAGATGTCCAACGAGCATTTAGAGCATTGGATTTGGTAGACGATTTGCTTAATGTTCTTGTTTCTATAAAAACCTTTTACTCATTAAGAGAGAGTCACATTTGCCTGCGTCTCTGCTCATTCAACTATGGGCTGGACCAAGGGTCAAACAGAAATTGCGCGTTGCGTTAATCTCCGTTAATAAAATTAGTGGCGTTAAAATGAATTTGCGTTAACGCGTAATTAACGCGTTAATTTTGACAGCCCTAATATTTATATAAGGAGCTTAGATGCAAAAGCCTCTAAACACCACCTACATCAAAAATTAGAAAATGACATGTAATGACATCGCATGTATTATACGTTCATCAAATACTTTTGCTTCAAATCTGCTTAATCGCGGCCTCAGGCCATTCAGAAATATAGATTTGTTGTCAGAATTCATTCCTATAAAAAAATGCTTATTTACAAGAAAACATCTTAGACGCACTTAGAGGGTTTTGCATCTGAACTCCTTATATTTACATACTGTTAAACAATTAATTCAAAGCTTTGATTTCATTTTAATTATAACAGGGGGGCGGTTTCCCGAACAGGGATTAGACTAGTCCTAGCCTAAAATAAATGTAGGAGCTATCTAAACTGAAAACAACTTGTCCTGACATATCTTAAAATACATCAGTGCCCTTTCTTCTGCCTCAAAACGCACACACGTAATGTTTGTTAAAACTAGCTATATTTTCTAATTAATCTAAGTTCTAGTCCTTGCTTGAGCTAATGCCTGTCCAGAAAACCACCCCAATAGGTTTAGTTTATTCGTGCATGGGCATTTTTTTTATCTTAAATGTGGGGATATTTTTACTTGTTAATTTGCATTATTTTTTGTAATAGTACAGTATTGATCATTATAGACACACAGTTTAATAATAACACAGAGGGATTTGACATCATTTGTAAATTCACTGAACCACTTTAGTGATTAAATAACAATTTAAAGGATCGAAAAGTGATCTGCTTGACCACATACTTTTTTATTCAGCCTATTTAAGTCTTTGTGGTAAATAAATGAACACACATTTTGGTTTTGAGAAGACCTTTTTTAAAAGCAACCAGTAAAAATAATAAATGTAAATCTTTGTGCGGTTGGTTGTGTTGCATTTTGTTTTATGTGTGAGGTCATTGGCAAATAAATTTGTGATTGTTTAAGTGTGTGTGTACCTGAGGCAACAGTATTGATGGCTCCTTCTTGTCCAATGATGTGCTCCTTTAATCTGCGCTCCAGAGGAAACCTGCGTCTCTCTTCAGCTTCTCTCTTCTTTTGAGACTCCACATACTGCAGATATACACACAAACATCATCAGACTATAACACACACACATGTTTCTATCAGTAATACAGGATTGTAATGTCAAGTTAAGTCAAATTTATTTATATAAAGATGCATTGTTTCAAAGAGTGATGAAAACAGAAAAAAGAAAAGAAGGAAACCACAGAAAACAGGAAAACTACAGTATTATTGCACATTTTTGTCTCTTTACAATTAATGATATAATCGGCAGATTATCAACTCTCCAAACAGGATTACTGTGGATTACATTAATAATCCAACTAACCATCTGTGTTAAGTACATGTGAGTCTCCTTTACTCTTACTGATAGCTGAAATACTGAATAAATAAACATGTAGACCCTTCAGTGTGTTAGTTTAGACAGCACATCATCTAAACACTGATCTCATAGATGTATACCTTTGTCTCCCACTCCTTTAACAGTGTTTGCATCTCTCCATCTTTAGCATAGGCGAGTGGAGTGTGTCCTAATGTATTCTGCTGTAAAGGGTTGGCACCTGCAAGCAGCCAGAGGCCAAAAGTCAAAGGTTAACATCAGGATCTGTGGTCAAGCGCTTGTGTCTCTGTCAGGGGTAAGTGTGTCATGAATGGACCTCAGTCGGGGGGTCTTCAGCATCCGGACATCAGCGTATGTGTCTGTATGAGTCACATTATTAAAACACAACAGTGTGCTGATGACCTTTAATGATCTCACACTGTTCCTCTGTGGAAACCACAGCGGGTCACGACTTCACCTGACAGAAGCTTTTCCGTTTGGACACATTGTGTGTGTTTGTGTCGGGGGGTCAGCGCTGATGTTTAGCAGTGCCTTTTGCCCTGACCCTGTCACGTACACACACGCGTGCCGATACAGCAAAATCACAACTACTAAGACACATAAAGCAGGTGGGTATCATCATTACTAAAATATTAAAGGGGACATATCACAAGACTTTAAGATGTCAAATAAATCTTTGGTGTCTCAGAGTACATATGTGACATTGTAGCTCAAAATACCATATAGATAATTTATTGTAACATGTTAAAATTGACACTTTGTAGGTGTGAGCCAAAAAGTGCCGCTTTTGGGTGTGTACTTTAAAATGCAATTGAGCTGCTAATGCAAACACTGATCACCATAATGTTGGTTTGTTAAAATTGAAACTCAATTGTGCTTTCAATTATTTTGTCTTTCTTTCTTTCTCTCTGTACTAAATGACAGTGTTGTAGTTGGATAGTGCAGATTAAGGGGCGGTATCATCCCCTTCTGACATCACAAGGGGAGCCAAATTTCAAATTATCTATTTTTTCACATGCTTGCAATAATGGTAATAGGTTGATCTTTTTCACACACTGGGGAACCAATTATAGGACTTAAACATGTAAAAAGTCAGATTTTCATGATATGTCACCTTTAAATAATAAGAGTCGTATCTTGCACTTAAAAAATGATGGGTTACTTTCAACCCAGAATTGGGTCAAAAAGAGACAAACCCAGCCTCTTGGGTTGTAATTCAACATATGCTGTGTTGTTTCAACCCATTGTTAGGTCAAATACAAAACATTTTTGGGTTAATTAGCCCCGGATGGCTACAATCATCCCTTTTTGACCCAATGCTGGGATGAAAATAACCCAGCACTTTTTATAGTGTAGTGTCATCTGCTGAATAAATGAAAGCGTCAAGTCTCTTTCAGTTGACACATTTCTACTGTAATGCCGTACCCGACCCTAATGCAAAGAAATAGACAGAAATAAAAACATCACTCCACATTAAATTAGACACAAACTCACTCGACAGAACAAACATTTCCTTCCCTTCCTCGAAAAATACAGTTTATCCACAAACACAGAATCAATATCTGTACAGAGGCGTCTTTACGGGGCTGTCGAGTCCCTGGGCATTGTGGGTAATCGCCCGGATTATTGATAAAACCTTAAACGTGTCTGTCTAACAAATCTCAATCGATAGAGGACGAACAAGAGGAAGAAAACTAATAAAGAAACACACGACAGCCGTCTCGCTGCTCTACGGCGAGTCTCTCTTTCCAACATAATAAATAGCATCATTTAGTGCCCTAATATCACACACGACTCCCAACAGGCTCAGAGCTGCAGGGTGACTATCTCTCTCTCTCTTTCTCTTTCTCTTTCTCTCTCTGTGCAGCTGGTGGCAGAGCAGTGAACTGTGGGGAGGTTTGACCCCAGGGGTCAGGGTTCACAGTTCGGGTGATCAGTCACGTCTCACAGCCGCCGGGAGTCAGGGGCAAACCTACGGATCTTCCCCGGGCAGGGTGAGCTCTTCTGGGGCAGCGAGCGGCCGAACACAAACCTCCAGGACAGCGGTGATAGATCGAGACGTGGACTGACCGCTCGCTCAGGAGGGAAATAAAGCGAGTCACCTGCCCGCAGGTAAGATGTTCGTACTCGTCTTTGGCCTCCCCAGACTAAAGCTATGAAATTGCTGAAAAATGTGCCCAGAAGTTAAATGGAAAAACATGTCCACCATATGAAAAATGGTTCATTAAGAGACAAACACTGTGTTTTAAAGAGGCTCGACACAACCAGACACCAGCGAATCTGTCTGCCTGCACCGCAACGAACCAATCAGAGCCATGCACCTTACAATCTGCTCAACATAAGGGAAGTATAATGTTAAACACTGAAAGAGAGAGAGTATTGTAATGTGCTGCTCACTCTCAATGCATTAGAGCAGAGCCGTCTCATGGTGATGATGTCATCGCTGTGATGGATACAGCTCGCCGTCAGATGTGGCGCTGCCCTGTCTGTGGGGGCGTGGCTTAATTCCACTAAGATTTCTGGGTAATGCGTTCCACACCGTAATCTAATTTCTCAGCATCAAAATAAGCTATCTTGTTCTTTGTTTTGGGTCATTTCTGTCACTTCAATCTAAAAATGCGTCTGCTTCCAAAAAACATCAAGTGATTTATAGAAAGTGCCGACATTTACAGTGAGAGTCTAACCACACACGAGAGAGAGAGAGAGAGAGAGAGAGAGAGAGAGAGAGACAGTGTATTTAAGGATTATATATTATATACTCTGTGTGTGTGCTATAGCTCAGCTGAGCCCTTTGGCTATAATAACAAACTCATGTAAATCACATTAGACGTGTCCTGTCATTTCACATGTGTGGGTCACATAACCCACAGTTTCTTTCCTCCAGAGGTCAAAGGTCGAGTCTGACAGCCTCAGGCTAACAGGAAGAGAACACAGCTCTGTATCTGTGCGAATCATCATAAACACACAACACGAGTAAAACTGAAACAAGGTTTACTGAAGGAAATGCGGGAAGCCTTGACAGAACCCTGAGGGTTTGTGTGGTTGTGGTTTCAGTCGCACCTGCCATGAACATCTTGTGTGTAAAGTGAACAACTCTTCATTAAAGCAGTCTCTTTAAAAGACGTTTATTTCGTCGTGTGACCTCACCTGCGTCCAGCAGCATACGGACGGTCCTCAGGTCATCGGCCAGAACGGCATAATGCAGCGCTGTACAACCACGAAAACTGGCCCGACTGCTCAGACGATTGCTGAACTCATCCTCTCTGCTCACCAACACTGACAGACAGACAGACAGAAGGATGAATCTCAAGATTATTTTTAGTGTGAGCACTAAAGATGTGGTGTGATAAACTCAGAACACATTTAATATCTGACTTTACAAGGACAAGGGACTTCTTAAGATTTCAAATAAAAAGTTGGTGTCCCAGAGTACACATGCGACGTTTTAACTCAAAATACCCCACAGATAATTTATTATAGCATGTTAAAATTGACACTTTGTAGGTGTGAGCAAAAATGTGCCGTTTTGAGTGTGTCCTTTAAAATGCAAATGCGTTGCTAATGCAAACACTGATCACCATAATGGTGGTTTGTTGAAATTAAAACTCAATTATGCTGTCAATTATTTTCTCTCTCTACACTTAATGGCAGTGCTGTTGTTGGATAGTGCAGATTAAGGAGTGTTGTTATAATAAGATCCCCTTCTGACATCACAAGGGGAACCAAATTTTAATGAGCTTGCAGAGAATGGTTTACCAAAACCAAGTTACTGGGTTGATCTTTTTCACATATTTTAGGTTGATAGAAGCACTGGGGACCCAATTATAGCACTTAAACATGGAAATGTCAGATTATCTTCATAAGTACCCTTTAAAAAAAAAAATAATGCCTTCCTTTGATTTTAAAGTGATGTATCAGCTGGATTACTTCTTTATTCAGCTTTACAAATTTTTTAAAGTCACATATGTAGAGAAACTATGACAATAAATGCAGAAAATACATAAAAACTAAAAGAACAAGAGAAAGAGAGAGAGGGGGGAGAGAGAGAGAGAGAGAGATATAGAGATATTATAATAACAGGATGTTGGTGATAATATTCTACGAGCTGTTAAAATAAGACAAACAGTTTGAATTAACAACAGACATGTATAAGTGCTCATATCAAATGTACAATTATTCCCTGTACAAAAACGCACACAAAAATAAATCAGAGAACAGGAACAATGTTTTTCTTCTGTCACTGTACAGAAACATATTTTCTCTCTGGGCTGCTGTCAGGCGGGTCGTCACGGGTAAATAATGTCTAAGAGCCCGGATAATCACAACAAACTCAATAAACCGTCAGACGGCCGGAGCAGAGCAATCAATCACACACACACACGCACGCACACGCGCACACACACACACATACAGAATATTCTCATATTCCACACACAGACACACACATACATACACTCATTCATCACAGTGCTTCAGGGAAAGATGTTCCTTCAAGACCAAAAAACTGCCAACAAAACAAATGTGAGTAATATACATACAGCAGTGTGATATGACATCAGCTCTGCATGTGTGTGTTTGTGTGTGTAAACAACACTAACAAATAACACGCAACTAAATGAATCGAGTGCCGATATGCAAACAGCAAAGTGTGTGTGTGTTTTATGTGTCTTTGGTTTAAATTGATCTGTGTAATAACCCACACATATGCTCTGTCTGTGTGTGGATGATGCTTCATAACACATGATGAAGATCAGCCTGGTGGTGATGATGATGGTCATGTAAATGTGTCATATATGCATCTTCTCACCCTCTAATGAGTGAACACTCTTCTCCCGGGCGGTCTCATAAACGCTACTGAAGTCATCGCCCATGTTTGGATCAGCACCCATCTCTAACAAAACCTTCACCACACTGTAAGAGAGACAGACAACAAGTCACAGAATGAAGTCAGAGGAGATTCATAAGAAAAATGCAGGTGTTGTACAATAAATGTGACAAAATATTCATAAAACACAGAAGAACACACTTGAGAGAAAAAGACAAACTTCTCGGGTGCAGTGGAGTGTCTAGAGCAGGGCTATTCAAATCTTACCCTGGAGGACCAAGCACTACAGAGTTTAGTTCCAACCCTAACCAGACTTAACCACCTGTGATCGTCTAGTGATCATGAAGACCTTGATTAGCTTGCTCAGGTGTGTTTGATCAGGGTTGGAGCTAAACTCTGCAGTGCTCAGCCCTCCAGGGTAAGATTTGAATAGCCCTGGTCTAGAGAGTGTCTCTGGTGCACTGGAGTGTTTAAAGAGCGTCTCATGTGCAGTGGAGTGTCTAGAGTGCATCTCGGGTGCAGTGGAGTGTTTAAAGAGCATCTCTGGTGCAGTGGAGTGCCTAGAGAGCGTTTCAGGTGCAGTGGAGTGTCTAGAGAGCCTATCGGGTGCAGTGGAGTGTCTAGAGAGCGTCTTGGGTGCACTGGAGTGTCTAGAGAGCGTATCGGGTGCAATGGAGTGTCTAGAGAGCGTATCGGGTGCAATGGAGTGTCTAGAGAGCGTATCTGGTGCACTGGAGTGTCCAGAGAGCTTCTTTGGTGCATAAGAGTGTCCAGGGAGTGTCCCAGGTGCAGTGGAGTGTCTAAAGAGTGTATTGGGTGCACTGGAGTGTACAGAGAGCTTCTTTAGTGCAGTGGAGTGTCCACAGAGCGCCTCAGGTGCAGTGGAGTGTTTAGAGAGCGTCTCAGGTGTAGTGGAGTGTCTAGAGAGTGTATAGGGTGCAATGAAGTGTCCGCAGAGCGTCTCGGATGCAGCAGCGTGTCCAAAGTGCATCCCGGGTGCAGTTGAGTGTCAAGAGAGCATCTCGGGTGCAGTGGAGTGTCTAGAGAGCATATCGGGTGCACTGGAGTGTCCAGAGAGTGTCTCGGGTGCACTGGAGTTTCTAGAGAGTGTTTCAGATGCAGTGGAGTGTCTAGATTGCTTCTCATGTGCAGTGGAGTGTCTAGAGAGCTTTGCAGGTGCACTGGAGTGTTTAGAGAGCGTTTCAGGTGCAGTGGAGTGTCTAGAGAGCTTCTTGGGTGCAGTGGAGTGTCTAGAGAGCTTTTCAGGTGCAGTGGAGTGTTTAGAGAGCATTTCAGGTGCAGTGGAGTGTTTAGAGAGCGTTTCAGGTGCAGTGGAGTGTATAGAGAGCTTCTTGGGTGCAGTGGAGTGTCTGGAGCTTTTCAGGTGCAGTGGAGTCTTTAGAGAGTGTCTCGGGTGCACTGGAGTGTCTAGAGAGCGTCTCGGATGCAGCAGAGTGTCCAAAGAGCGTCCCGGGTGCAGTTGAGTGTCAAGAGAGCATCTCGGGTGCAGTGGAGTGTCTAGAGAGTGCATCTGGTGCAGTGAAGTGTCTAGAGAGCTTTTTTAGGTGCAGTGGAGTGTTTAGAGAGCGTCTCGGGTGCACTGGAGTGTCTAGAGAGCGTATTGGGTGCAATGGAGGGTCCACACAGTGTCCCGGGTGCAGTTGAGTGTCAAGAGAGCATCTCGGGTGCAGTGGAGTGTCTAGAGAGTGCATCGGGTGCACTGGAGTGTCCAGAAAGCGTCTCGGGTGCACTGGAGTTACTAGAGAGTGTTTCAGGTGCAGTGGAGTGTCCCTAGATTGCTTCTCAGGTGCAGTGGAGTGTCTAAAGAGCTTTTCAGGTGCAGTGGAGTGTTTAGAGAGCGTCTCGGGTGCAGTGGAGTGTTTAAAGAGTGTCTGGTGTAGTGAAGTGTCTAGAGAGTGTATCAGGTGCAGTGGAGTGTTTAAAGAGTGTATCGGGTGCATTGGAGTGTCCAGAGATGTATCGGGTGCACTGTGCCTCTCTAGGGTGGCTTGGGTGCAGCAGTGTGTTTATTCATGAGAGGGTAGGGAGTTCCAAAAAATGGACCATATGTGTGAGAGCAAAGTTGTGACCCTGAGCAAAGCACAAAGTCAAACACACCAGGGTAAATGTGTGCTGAGTCTCCAAAAGAATTGAACAGCACAGAATGCTGAAGACTAAAGTTACAAATCATGGGATGAAAAAGAAAATGATTCTTGGTTATAATAAAATAGATTTCTCGTGGTTAGGTCTATTAACCAACTAAATTAAAAAATACAACACATTAGATAGAAAAAGAGACCACGAAACTCACCAATCACCCAATAAATACTTCATCCCATAACTGAACTTAATCATTACAGCTGTTTTTAAAATCACAATTTCTTGTCATTTGATTGGATGAGAAATGCAGCTTTGTATGCCTCAAAAGCATATGAAAAAATCTCAGGACACTGAGTGAACACAGAAACAGACAGAGCGATAGATCCAGGAGTGTTGTTTACAACACGATATTCTTAAAAACAAACAAACAAAATAAATATATGATACATGATTTCAGAGATGACTGAAAACAAGCTGATGTCAGATCAGACGATGAGCAAGACTGTGCTCTGTGTGAGGAACATACGGACACACACCTGCCTCTGTCTACCTGTGTTTACAAAACACACCTCAGACAGATCGCTTTTCCGCTAGAGGAACACCAGACCCAAAGTGTCCAGCTGTCCATTAATGTCTATCTCTATCAGACAGGTGGTACAAGCAGAGGTCAATGTGTGTGTGTATCTGATACTTTCAGAATGTATCTTGAAAAGCTCTATTGAAGCTTTATACAGAAAGACCTAAAATATATCATTGATGTCAGTAGATCAAAATTTTACCTCGAATAAAGACAACAAACACAAAAACACAAACTAATAAAACACAAACTAACAATGAATAATCATAAGAAAATAAGTGAAAAGAAAGTATAAAATTCAAAACTTGATGAAGAAATCTTACTGCGCATCAGTCAAATATTTTAGCAGGTTTGCTATCTGATTATTACTCAAGTTTGGCATCGTTTTGCATTCATAATGATATATTTTAAATCCTTACACAATATACTTACACTACAGTAGTTTAAAAACTGGTAAAATAAAACTTTGGTGTGTCTACATTAATTGTATGTTTTTCTTTTTTTGTTATGCTTGTGCATTTATAATCTGTTAAGTTTTATATCTGAAACCTACAAAGAGCATCATGTCTGTGAAGTGACGATCACGCAGATACATAACCAGTAAATGAACTTAATAAGACGACTTCTCTTCATATCATGACAGCCAGAAACGCACTGAAGATCTGAACTTGAGATATATTTCAAGGATTGTGAGGACATCAGTTTAGTAAATCTTGCACATTACAAAACATAAGAACAACTCTGCAGCCTCTCTCCCACTGAAGTTCATCCCTCCTGACTCATTAACATTACATGCACCATTCCCACTCACTCCACAATAATCCCAGCACATTCCCACCACCGCTTTTTAAACCCCAAATGAGGGATAATCCCCCTCTCCAGAAGCCCTCCTGAACCTGCTTTTGGCTCTTTCATTTCTCCTTTCTTCTCCCTGGAGTGAGGCGTTGTGTCGTTGGGTCGGAACGGTCAACAAGGGTTCCTCTTCATCGCTGCTCATTGTACACGTGAATGGACAGATGTGGGTGGTGTCCGGCACTGGGTTAAGAGTGCAAACAGTCTCACACACATCAAAGCTCAGCAAACATCTCTGTCTAAGGCACATCCTTTCCTTTAGAAGAGCAACAGTCTCCGACCTTCATCACGACGGGTCTCTGGACTCACACAACACCCAAATGAACCGCAAACAACCGATTCAGACACATTTTCTACAAAACTCACTGATGATTTACAAGATAAAAACCCACTGGTATGAGAAATGTGCAGGTATATATAACAGGTGTATAAAATAGATTTTTTTTTCATTAATTAAGCGGCATGTTTAACAAATTAAAGACGTTTGAGATGCTGCAGTCACTGACTAAACATCAATCATGTGAATGTCTTTGTGCAAAACTTTAGATGTTTTTCTTTAGATTCTGCAGGAAGACATTAACTACAGCGCTGATGTCATTAAAGCTTAACATAATACTAAAACATCATTAAATTTACTTAAAACCCTTCACTCAATCAATCAGGTACAAAAAAAACCATACTAAATATAAAAATAAAAGCACTGACATGCTTATAGTCTTTTAGTCCTCATGATATGTGACCCATGCTGGCAAAATGAGTCAAAATCTGCAAATGTTCAGAAATGTGTTATTTATATGTTTGTTTTATTAAAAAACTTCAAAACAATGTATGATTTGTTGAAAGCTGACACAAAATGAGCTATAGATGTTTGAAGTTGACAGAGTCAGCAAAGTTAAAGGGAAGCATTGAAAATACATTTTAGTCCAAAAATTATGACTTTATTCAGCATTGTCTTCTCTTCGCATCTGTTGTGAAGTGTACGACGCGGCTGACGTGTTATATGGTGCGCCCCCTCTGTTTTTTTTTTTTTTGGTTTGTTTGTTTTTTGTGCCCCCGGGCTTCGTTTACAATCTGAGGGAGATGCATGCTGTAAGTTTGAAAAAAAAAAAACGTTGCAAACATGTCTGAGGATAACACGTCATTCTTGTCACTGCATTCACGAGACGCGGAAGAGAAGACAATGCTGAGTAAAGTTGTCATTTTTTGTTATTTTTGTATTTTGTATATTTTTGGACCAAAATGTATTTTCAATGCTTCAACACATTCTAACTGACCCACCGATGTCACATGGACTACTTTGATGATGTTTTTATTACCTTTCTCTATATGGACAGTATACCGTTAATAGATTTTCAATGAAGGATCAACAAGCTCTCGGACTAAATCTAACATCTTAAACTGTTTCCAAAGATGAACAGAGGTCATATGAGTTTGGAATGACATGATGGTGAGTCATTAATGACATTATTTTCATTTTTGGGTGAACTATCCCTTTAATTCTGATAAAAATCCAGTTTTGAGGATTCAAAAACAAAATCACTTTATCCATACCTTAAAACTAGCTCTGACACACCATGGAGACGCATCTTTGTATTAGATTAAGCATTTAGGACATTACACCTCTCAGAAAACATAAAAATAAAGATCATTTTAGATGTTTAATGACTATTTAGAGCATTAAGATCGCTAGATGATGCATTCATTTCATGAAAACCTCAATTTGACTAAAATCTATATTAATACTTTCTTTTGCCTCCAGCTCAAAATTACACTGTATGCATTCCCACTTATTTTGCCAGCACAAGTCACAAATGGGTGATTCTCGCAAAATTAGACTTATGAGGTGTCATGAAACTTTTTGATAAAAGTAAATGCAAAGTAAGAGTATCAAAATAAGCAGCATGGAGTGCCAAACATCTCTTCATGTACTATTTTGCACATGATTTCAAATGACATCATACAAACAATTTTGTTCTTTTTTCCACATTTAAGGGGAAATTTTTCATTACCGCAACATGTGCATGACTGGATGGAAAATGTACAATTAAAAAATCTAAAAAATAAAAAGCTTCAGTGCATGTTATACTATAAACATTTACAGAAAGAAACATGTGGTATTTGGTGATCATTGGTAAATGTAGAGACAAAAAAATATTGTTGAAGGGACATAATTGACTGTGAGACTCAAGATGGCTACCAGGTAAGCAGTTCTTGTTTGTTTCTCTCCAGATAAAAGTTTAAATTTTGTGTCATAGTACCTAGACAACTTTTAGTTTTCATTACCGAAACATGAGTTTGTAAATGCATATATTTAAAGGAACAGTATGTAGGATTGTGGCCAAAACTGGTATTGCAATCACAAAACTTGTGGTTAAAACTGGTACTGCAATCACAAAACTTGTGGCTAAAACTGGTACTGCAATCACAAAACTTGTGGCTAAAACTGGTACTGCAATCACAAAACTTGTGGCTAAAACTGGTACTGCAATCACAAAACTTGTGGCTAAAACTGGTACTGCAATCACAAAACTTGTGGCTAAAACTGGTACTGCAATCACAAAACTTGTGGTTAAAACTGGTACTGCAATCACAAAACTTGTGGCTAAAACTGGTACTGCAATCACAAAACTTGTGGTTAAAACTGGTACTGCAATCACAAAACTTGTGGCTAAAACTGGTACTGCAATCTCACAACTGGTGGCAAATACATAATATACATCATAAACATCAGTTGAGGGCTGCAACTCCACTTTGCAGTGTGCAGTGTGTAATTTTTAAAAGAATCTCTTGACAGAAATGCAAAATAATATACAAAACTATATTATCAGGGGTGTATAAAGACCTTTTTATAATGACCCATTATTTTTTTATTACCTTAGAATGAGACGTTTTATCTACATACACCGAGGGTCCCCTTACGTGGAAGTCGCCATTTTGTGCCACCATGTTTCTACAGAAGCCCTTAATGGACAAACTTTTTCTGCTAAGTTGTCTTCATCAAAGACATGTTTTTCCGGTGACGGTTACCGTAGCTTCTCTATGCGTTTCAAAAGCAAGAGGTGAGCAGTGGACTGAGCTGTTGGTTGCAATTCGCAACCTCACCACTAGATGCCGCTAAAATTTACACACTGCACCTTTAAATGACAATATCCTGGCCGGACCACTGTTGTGAGTGATATAAGTATTTGAAATGAAAATGATTTCTAAATGTCTAGTGACATATCAGGGCCATTTTATGATTCATTGATATAAATTTCTTAAATACTGTCCCTTTAATGTAATATCATATTTCGGTAATGATCTTTTTTTTATAATGATAATCTATAAAATGTAAACTATTCTATAGGAAATATTTTTTAAATCCTCTAAAAAATAATGGTTATAGTAAGTTCAGACCTTAATCTTATATGTGCAAAAAAAAATTGGCTTCAATGGCTTTTAAAAAAAAACTGATGCTGGACACCTTCTAACTCTGGATTTTTTGAGAATCACCCAGACGTAAAAAAAGAAAATGTTTTAGTTTATCTAACTAGTCACATCTGAATACAGAGCTTCTCTGTCAGACACATCCAGACTTTAACCATAACGCAGTCTGTACATCACTTCTGACCAATAACAGATCAACAGACTGACACATACAGCAAACAATCACAACTGGTTTTATGTGATGTGTAGCGCAGTATGAACTGAGAATAAAGTCGGTCGAGAGAGAGACTAAATTTTAGTACAAAAATTCATTGATCTGATGAAACAAAGCATCATGCACATTCTTCTCTGGAGGTGAAGATATTTTGTATTGTATTGAGTTGTATGATCAGTGGTGGTAAAGATCCTTCATACATCACTGTATAGTGAAATATTTCTGTGTGGGCGGATCCTGATTTCCCCTACAGCTCTGATTGGTCACCAGGGGCTTTGAATGACAGGAAGACACAGAACTGTGTGTCACAGCAACAGTGAGTTATATCACTCATAACAGATAGAGAGGAGGACAACACACACACACACACACACACACACACAGACACACACACAGACACACACACACACACACACACACACACACACACACACACACAGACACACACACAGACACACACACACAGACACACACACAGCTCGAGCAATGAAGCGTTTGTGACAAATGATGATATTTTCAATGGGGACACTGATAAGAAGCAGCGTTAATCAATTTCCTCTGAATGACGGAGTGACATTTTCAACAATATGAGCGTCTGTTTTTATCAAAATCACTAGAAAAGAGCAATGTTGTGTTCAAGCACACATACACATACACAATCAGATATACACACTGATGCAGGCATGAGAATAAACAAATATATTTAATCTGTTTGCCAGAAGTTATTACTAAAATAGACATACAGTATATGATCGTATGTCATTTTATAGAACCACTTTTTTGGCATTTGTGCCGTTATATTTTATAATCAATTCTGCACATTTCTCCTAATATTGCACTCTAAATAAAATTGTTTGTTTTATGCCATGTGTGTCATTTTTTGTTCAAATAAATAAAAAGGACAACACAAGTTTTCTTATAGTATGAAATATAACACAGTAATGTGTCTAATAGATGAGTCTTATCTGTAACAAACATTATTAAATTGTAAGCAGATGCTACTATTTGTTGTACTTTCTTTAATGTGTGCTGGTTTATAGCATTATAAAAAACACAAAAGTGACAGTAATGAAAATCTGAGAGAAAAATAAGCAGAATTACGGTAAAAATAACCAGACAAAGCCTAAAAATACACCTTTATCATAGTGTAAAATATGAAATGTTGTTTGTAAAATCTCATCTGCATGACGGTGTACTGCTCTGTGTGTGTGTGTGTGTGTGTGTGTGTTTGTGGTAACACAGTGAAATGACTTTTGTTTCAAACGAGGAGTGACACTGACTCCAAAAATTGGATTTCATGACCCCCCTTCCTCCTTCTGTCTCTGCTCCGTCTGTGTATGTGCACATGTGTGTGTTTAGTGAGATTTAATTCAATTATAAGATCTCTGACACACTAGCTCTGGCTTGGCATTCTGGGTAAAGGGTTCACACAGACACACCATGAACACACACACGTAGAAGTGCTTCATATAAAGCAGTACAGGCAACAACCACTCAATGGAGAACATACAGAACAGCAGGACATGTCCTGAAAATATCAAGATGTTTATGAATGATGCAATCTCATGCATTTCTATATCACACACAGACACACACACACAGAGAGTGTTTCTCACTTGTGCTGACGGTTCATGGCGGCCACCATCAGAGACGTCCAACCCAAACGGTGTCGAATGTTCGGATCCGACCCCCCTGCCAATAACCTGACAGAGAGACAGAAAGTTAGAGGAAAGAAAGTAAAGTGTGTGTGTGTGTGTTTACAGTAAACAGTGAGCTGTGAACCTCACTCGCCCTCAGCAGACATCTAACTTAAAACACTTAACACATCTGCTGTTACTCACATACTATATACAACCATCTGCACACTTGCCTTTAGGGCTTAAAAAACCCAAAACACACACACACACACACACACACAGGTTTCAGTAATAGACAGATGTGTGTGTGAATTTATTCTCTATCTTACTGACTGATAGATGTTTAGTGTGACATCATCCATCAGTTCATTTCTGAGACAACATAAACTTCTCGTTTTTTCTCCAATCATCTCCACATGTTTATAATGGAAAGCATCACATACATCACAAGTTATCTCACACACTATTCTGACCATAAGTCTGTTTAAAGCAGTACAACGCCCCCTAATGGACACACGTCAGCATTACATTAGCGCAAGTGTGAGTGACGTCACTGCCCATCGATCTCATTCTCAAACACTGAAATCACGTCATGTTTGATCAATCCTTACTAACTCCATCGGAACTATATTCCACACACTTTTTAACTAAATAGTTGGCTTAGAATTGTGTTTAAGTTGTAACTTCAATATTTCTAAACTCCTTCTCAAATTACCTAAATATCAAAGCTCTTTTAACTCGGAAAATTGTCTACTTACATCATTTTTCCTCGCACTTCACTCATTTGGAATAATGGCAATATACTTATTACCAATAAAAACTTTATTTTTTGGAAAAGATTCATATTTTAAATATGTTTGATAATTGCGGTGCTTTAACTTATGAACAATACAGTTTTCTTATCCAGCTTAAGAAATTTAGAAAAAAATTCATAGCCTATTTATTATAACTCTACAGCAATGAACAAACCAAAGGTTAACATTAAAGGGTATATAGTTGATTGATAAAAAAAATGCAATAACAAACATATCTACTCCACCTTTTAAAAGCTAAATAAAATTATACCTAGAGGGATTTTTTTATTCTATTATTGATAATATAAACTGGAAGAATGCTTCGTTAATACACTTAAAATGTAACAATATAATTAAAGAAGTACACTTTTAATGTTGCATAATATCTACACTGTTAAATCATTCATTTCAAAATGCAAAAGTGATAAAAAGTTGTTGACTCATTTGTTTTTTGATTGCAAAATTGTCCAAACCTATTGGGTTAGAATGGCAGATTTTGTTTTTAAATTAGTTCAGGTCAAATATGAATTTACATTAAAGGATATTATTATGTATTATGAAAACAATGTTAACAAAGATCTTTAATACATTGTTCATTTAATAATATTGCTGGCAAAATTTAATATTCAGCAAAAACTGTTTAAATTCATAACTTTCTCTAAAACAAGAAAATCATTGACTTACTGAAAATATTATAAGAGAATCTTTGTATAAATGAATGTAATGTTTGTATTACACACTTGTATACTATGCTGACTCACTGTACATGTTATTCTCAATAAAAAAAAAACACTAAAAATCAGACAGATAAACATGAAAGCGCTGAACACTGAACTGTATTTGCTGTATATAAACATATATGAAACTGTGTGCTGTATTTAATGATTTCAGTTACTGAACCGCTGTCACATGACCTCAGGAATGAAAAAGATTTAATTTAAACATGAGCAGATATCTCACCTCATCACCACTTGTGTGTTACCGGACTTAACAGCATCTAGAAGAGCTTCAGCTGAAGAGAGAAACACTGAATGTTAAACTGTTTCACATCAGCATTAAAAAAAAACCTTAACCATAACTAACCCCTCAAATAAGAGCCCATAATCCGAATCCTGCAATCTGATTGATTGATAGAAGCATGTTCGAGGAACTTGGTAAACTTACATTTACTAAATCTTTTATTTAGCATATTGGCCAAGAATACATTTCTTGGCATATGGGTTGTATTCGCTTGCCCTTGAAATACATTTTGAAATAAATGTTGATATTTGAAGGTAAAAAAAAATCTATGTTCAAATTCAAAAATATATTTAATTAAGCTTTACTTTCTATAAAATGTATTTAGCATATATTTAAAACATTTTAGGCCAGAGAAATGTATTAATTTTGCCAAGGCAGGTTCCTCGACTTGTCAAAATTTAAAGGGATAGTTCACCCAAAAATGAAACTTCTGTCATCATGATGAACACGAAGGAAGATATTTTGAGCCCCATTCACTTCCATAGTAGGGAAAAAGAATACTACTGAACTGAATGGAATAATCGATTTGGTTACAAACAAAAATACCTTTGTGTTCATCAGAACAAAAAAATTATACAGGTTTTTATTAACATGAGTGAGCAAATGATGTCAGAATTTTCTTTTTTTTTTTGTGAACTATCCCTTTAAGTGTCTGAACAGAGAAGAGCTGAACGTTCCCTAGATAGTGAGCATTCACAGTAAGTGTGTACTGTACATCCACCTGCTCTGTATATGATGTGTGTTTGTGTGTTTATTGTACCTCCTCCGTCACTGTCTTTCTTTAAACAGAACGCGAGGGCGGCCGCTGAAATGACGCCCGCGGCGGTTGACGCGTCACGCCCGCTCCCATGCCCGTCACTGTGACGCCCCGCGGCGGTAAGCGTTGCCCAGCTGTTCCTGCGACCCTCCAGACTCACGCGCCACCTGGTGGCCAGCTCGTGGTACTGCGCGTGCGACCACTCGCTCAAAACGCTGTTTCTGGACGCGCGAGGTCCGCTCGTGACCGGACTCCGGTTCGGTTCGACCTCGCAAAGGTTTCTGAAGCGCGAGGCCTCGCCGCGACCGGTCTGCAGCGCGCGGCACGGCGACAGACTGCGCGACCTTCGTATCAGCACGCGCGTCGGTACTGCGGACAGAAACATTGCGAGCGTTTGATTTGACCCCGTACAGAGAGTTCAGAGGGTGTCAGATTAAACAACGATGTGTTTTAACGATCACCGGCTGCCTGTGAAAGCGTCTAATGTCATCAGAACACACGAGCTCAGAAACGTGTGTCCGGTAAACGGAAAAACATGTGATGTCATCAACTTTGAATCATGGGAAATGTAGTTTATTAATATAACTCCACTGTAGTGCGTTCATTTTCTGACCAGTACCATGCTCTAAAATACTAAAATTGTATACTAAATATTTTTGCAACGGAACCATGATAATTATATGAAAAATAATAATAATCGTCAATTACATTAATCTCCATCAATTTTCCTATCATCTGCCAGGGGGCGTCTGGAGTCGCAAAATATATGAGCAACATTTTACATCTGTGCAGTCAGCTAACAGTAAATTATACATAGGCTTTTGCATTTTTAATTCATTTCAACATTGAAATGTAACATAATATTGAATTATTTTATTGTTCATAGTAGACATTGTATTCTGAAGTAAAGAATAAACTCACCAACCAAACGTATAATCTCACACCCTCTTAAATATTTTCTGTAGTTTCATTTTATTTAAGTATTATTTTATATGCTTTAAAAAAAATTAATTCGCCATCTCAAATAAATGTAAAATAAATAATTGTTTATGACGTTCATGATAATGTTTATAATTAGAAGCCAGAGAAGGCTTTATCGACATCATATTCAATATAAAGCAAACGTTTTTATCTTACAAATATAACATCTAATCCACTTCATCTGCGAAATATAAGCAAAAAACGGCAAACAGCAAGTGTCTGACCTCCCCGTCTGCAACCGGCAGATATTCGGCTTGTTCGACTGCAAGAACCGACAGGAGTATGACGTCAAAAGTACCGCGAGAGCGATTTGAGAAATCATACGGAGAAGTCTCATTTCAAATAACTCTCGCGGTACTTTGACGTCATCCGCATCTCGGTTCTTGCAACGAGACATGCAGTCAAACATGAGTCGAACACACCTATGGCCAGTCGGTGGCTGCATTTTCCGGCGGTCGCATTTGTAGGCTGCATACGTCATCAAGACTGTCTTATTTTTAGAATATTGACAATTATAAAGTTGACTATTATTCTTAGTTAATCGTAAATTGTTATATTATGTTTATGACCTCCAATATAATGCTCAGTTAACTTAAATAAACCAGGCTTGATGACGTATGCAGGCTGCATATGCGACCTCTGAAGCTGCAGCCTTTTGATTGAGGAACGACCATAATTTAACTCGAACAACCTTAAAAACACGTCAGCCTTGTGCGCGTGCATTACTGTGGGCGGAGCTCAGCTGTCTGTCAAATGTGTTTGAGCGCGCGCGCACACCCGCATCTGCTGCTCTGATCATCATCATCATTAGTTACACGCATAGCCTACACACGCAACGGTGTGTAACAGCTGTTTGTGCATTTCACTCGGAAACACGTTTACGTCAATTATTTGATAGACACATATGACTTTATATACACTCGCACGCGTTTAATTGGACATTTAAACTCACGCTTCCGCACCGGAGCGCTGCGCGTCACACGCCTGCGGGGGAAAAAAAAACCCACTACATGATGAACATATGTTTGAACATCAGACCCATGTGATCTGAATTGCGGATCCGATACCGGAGATTCGGTTTAGGGTAAAGACAACCCGACACCGCCCGCGCGTTTAATGCGCGTTTTTGTGTTTTGCGCTTCTTTTTCCTCATCGCTAGTAATTATTAGGCGACGTGACGCTGATCGTCAGCTGCTGGAGAAATCAAACTTCACCGACTCCGTTATCTGCAACTCTCACAAACATCAGCGGAACTCTGCTATCACTGCGCACCGAATTCGTTTTCTCTCGGGTCCGGTTGTTGTTTTCTGCACCGGGAGTAAATGATGTCCGGGGAAGAGGTTCTGATACCGGATGACCGAGCGTTCAGCAGGTTTAAACATGAATGTCAGTCAGATGAAGGCTGGAGTCTCACCTACAACAAGAACAACATTACCGTTTGGATCCAAGTGTTGGAGGAAGAGAAGAGTTTACACAAGATAAAGGTGAGATGATGGACATGTGATGTATAGATATCTCTCTGAGGTTCTTCTGATGTTCCACACATCTGTAAGGGTTAATGTGATGTTTTATCTGTAGAGGTCATGCAGTGCATGTTTCTCCATATCTGTGAGATTCACCTTGATGTTCCTCTCATTATCATTTATCTAAAGTGACTTCAAGTTTAACATCAGCCTGTTGCACTTCAGCATCACTGGACTTTGTGTTCATATCGTCAGTCATTCTGTGATACTGTCAACACTCCTCAAGGGCTGTGCAATTAATCGTTTTTGATTTTCGATTTAAACATTTATCAAAAAGGTAAAAAATTATTTTGTGATCAAAATATCGACCCAGGAGTGTTTGTAAGGCACTTCGAGGAAACCACTGCTTTGACACCTGTAGCCTATTGCAACATTTATTTAATTAAACGGTTAAATAAATGAATGTTTTCAAAGCCACAGAGTTGCCGAGTTAAATAATCGCGATTATGTTCTGCCGAAATAACCGCGTTTATGATTTCCTACTAAAATAACCGTGATAATGGGGTAATTTATAATAATAATAATAATAATAAATTACAAAAATAATCGAGTGTTTTTTATTACTAAAAATACCCAACAATGATTTTTACGTAGATAATTGTGACTATGATATTGACCAAAATAACCGTGATCTAGAGGTTTTTAGTGTGTGTGTGTTTCTACAACCAAATAATCGCGATCAAGCCACAGAGTGACCATGTTAAATAATCGCGATAATGTTTTGCCAAAATAGCCGCTTTTATGATTTCCCACTGAAATAACTGTGAAAATGGGGTAATTTAAAATGATAAGTGTTTTTTTACTAAAAATACCCGACAACACGGATACACAGATAATTGTGATATTGACCAAAATAACCGTGATCGAGAATGTTTGTGTGTGTGCGGTGTTTTTTTTTTACAGCCAAATAATCGTGATCAAGCCACAGAGTAAACGTGTTAAATTATCGCGATTATGTTATACCAAAATAGCCACTTTTATGATTTCCCTCTGAAATAACCATGAAAATGGGGTTATTTTTGTCCAATATAATCATGATTGTTGTTTTTGTTTTCACACACAAATAAACGTGATGTTTTTTTTTAATCAAAATAATTGTGATTTTATAATTTTCCCCAAATAAACGCTTTTATGATGTTTACCCAAATAATCGTGATTGTTGTTTTTTTTTAGAAACTAATCCTGACTATGATTTTTACTGAAATAATAGTGTTTATGATGTTTAACAAAAATACAACGATCATGATGTTCACCAAAATAATCGTGATTTGTGATATTTTTTTTTAAATGAAGCATTAAGTGCGAGTGATTTACATTTTAAGTCAGTGCAAAGACGCAGTAGACATCCTGTGGCGTGGATTGAGCGTTTTGGGCATTTGGGAATTTCACACGCGAATGAAGCGAGTTAACTCAAAATGTTCAAGCGTCAAACTATGTGCGAATAATGTAATTTATTCGCTTTATACGCCTCTCGTGTAGTCACACATGCGTTTTGTTTTTAAGCAGTTCTCTTAAATCTAAATGGTCATGTTTATGAGGATACTTGCAAAGACAGGAATTTTGAGTGTATTTAAGGCCAATAAAGCGACAAAAATGCAGAACTAAAAAATGGTGGTTGACAGATATCTACCGATTTATCATATCTACCGGTTTATCGCCCACCCCTACTTGAAAGGTATACACTGATGATCAGTATGTGTGGACTTGAACCTACCACCTGTGTGTTGCTCATTCAGTGCTCTGCGTGTTGAGCTGCAGAAACACATCTATGATGTTATGCCATGCTTTTACTGTATGAGGTTTGTCCAAATTCAGATGCTTCTGGCAACTGTGCAGGTGTGGTGCACTTATCCTCGACAAACTCAAATGATGACCGGTTAGCTTTTCATGAGTGAAGTAAATAAGAACTAGTTAGTCTTGAGGCAGAAGTGCTGTACTGTTAGCCGTTTCCGTGTGTGTTTAGCGGACACATCCGGGTGTGTGCTGAAGATCTGGTTTATCCAGCAGCTGTTGACACATTTCACACGAGTTTGTTTGATCTGTCATTGAAATTCAACAGGATGTTAACGTGTGTTTATCTTCTCACACCCGTGTTCATACAAGAGGCAGAAAAACTTTAAAGTGTCACGTTGAGTTTTGCACTGGGCACTGATCCAGGCACAGCTGAACTTGCCAAAGAACCGTTTATAAAGCAGTGAGAGAGTGGCCAGATTGAACACCGTTCAGCTCACATAATTTATGTTTATACATTTGGCAGAGGCTTTTATTCAAAGTGACATTCAGGTTATACAGTTAATCAGTATGTGTGAATCAAACCTATGACCTCTTTCAGGGTTTGATATACTTAAAATTTTGTGGATGTGGGAAAAAAATTCCTGGAAAGTTTAAAAAAAAAAATAAACATGCATAGATACAGGTGATTAAAAGGCCTTGAATCTATTTTGTGCAAGAAGTTTCCTGGAAAAATTCAATATTATTCATGGTGTAATGTAGGATGACTTTTTTAACACGCATGCTAAACTGTTTTGTACGCTTATATGTTTTAAACCATACGAAAATATTTAGCATAGTTGTGTTTAGTGATATCAGCCAGCCGATATATCGGGCCGATTTTTGCGTGTTTTATGTGTATCGGCATCAGCCGATATGTGGCTGCTGTGTTCGCCAATAGTTTTTCCGGCATTATTAAAGCGATTGCAGTTCATGTGACTAAAAACAACTAACCTTTCCATGACAACATCGAAAACTCGGCCTAACAGCTGATCATAGCGGGACAAAGCGGGTTTTTATTTCTCATCTCTATATATGTTTGTAGCAGTAAAGTGCTAGAAATCAATATCCTTTGCTGATAGTTCCTAGTCAATGTGGAGAGCGCAGTTCATGGTTCCATAGCACCCTCACCTGTTTTTACTATTTGTTAAATATAGTTTTTTTAAGTTCATGTTACTTTTTTAAATTGAGACCTGTAACATTTGGCATCATTGTGTCATTTTTATGATGTAAATTGAGTGAGCAAAAGCAGTATGGGCTCCAAATATTGGCTCAAGAAAATCGGCAGGCTGTATCGGTCATTGGCTAAGGCTGATGAAACAAAAATCGGTAAAGGCATCGGCACTAAAAAAAATCCATATTGCTTGCTCTCACTTGAAATGTGTCCCAACGTTAAAGCAACACTATGTAGTTTCCATGTAAAAATGACTTACAGCTCCCCCATGTGGTTGAAAAGCGCAACAGTGCCTGGTATCAGACACTCTTCTGCAGGCAGGGGGAGGGGCGGGGCTGTGTTTCCTACCCTCCACTGCCACTTTCAGAGTGTGCTTGTAGCAGCTAGGAGGCTGCTCAGGTTGCAGCAACAGTAAAATTTGTACAGTTAAAAGTTGTTCTATCACTGAAATAATTTTAGAGACAAAAAAACTACATAGTGTTGCTTTAAGTCCTTGAATTTGAGGGTATTGGACCTGGAAAGTCCTTGAAATGTCCTTGAATTTGAAGTTAACTAAGGTGTAGGAACTCTGTCTTTGCTGTTATCGCAGTGCTCTATTAGTTGAGTCGGTTGTCAGCTTAAACTGCTTGCTTGGTTTATTTTATCACACCAAGAAAATCCAGTGGTTGGGTTTGTGTAGTGATGTAATGATCTGATGTGTTTTGCTAAAGAGAGTTCAGAGAGTTTACTGCTTATCCAGGTGCTTACAGCAGTCACCTGAGAGAGAGAGACAGAGATGCCAATTTATTTCTTAGCAGTACTACCTTAGTAACAAAACATTCTGTGACATCATCATTACGAAACACAATCCATGTACACCATGAGTGGCCAAACATTTTCCTACGAAGGACCAAAAATCAAACCTGACTGAGGGCTGTGGTCCAAAGTAAATGTTGCTGTGTTACATTAAAATTAAAGTTGCCCTGATCCTCCTAATTTATAATTTATAATATTTAAAAAATAAGCAAACATCACTCTGTTTATGCATAACTAATGCAGTTTCATTTTCAAAGGGAACTGTTATGTTTAATTAGTACTATGAGTATCTGCGTCAATGACGTTTTTCCTTATCTCACGTGGCATGACCGCCAAATTAAAGGTCATTGCGGGCGCACCTCTGATCTACACATACAGGATCTTTTTCTTGATGTTCAACATGATGTCACTTTAAAACTCTTTAAATGTTGAATTATTTTTCTTATTTTATTTTTTACCTACTGTAGCACCTTATCCTAATAACAACTTAGTGTTTGTTCTTATTGTGATATTGTGCATTTATTATTTGTTTTATGTTAAATGCTTTGGCAATATTGTAACTAGACACAATAGAGAGAGGGGAACCTCATTCACACAGCACCCAGGAAATTTCCGTAAAATTGACAAACGTCCCGTAAATGTTCTGTGATCTCTCCCGTAAAGATGATCTAGTAACATTGCCGTCACATTCACGGAAGGCTTTCTGTGTGAACCAGAGGCAGAAACAATGCCGTAAGAAGCGTGCAGTAGTAAGGATGCCTTGTCATAAACTAAAAAGCATACGCTTGGTTTCTCGAGGGAAAAATCACGAATGATTATCAAACTTCAGACGCTGTGGAAAAAAACCTACCAAGTGCAGGACTTTTAAAACATGACACGTCTTTGGGGATCTGTACAGTATGTGTGTTAATGCACTCACAGATTCTGGAAAATCATTGGCAGTGTGAATAAACCAAAAGTAAAATGATCACGGACAAATCCTGTGTGTTTTCCGTAATCTCTGTGTGAAAAGGACGAGAGAGAGAAAGAGAGAAGCTTCTTGTGTTTTCCATCACGTCACAATAAGAACAGCAACACAAGAGGAAAGATGTTAAACAAGGAAGAGAGTTGAGTTGAGTGAGTTTAAAAACAGAATTGAAGCACCTGTGAGAGGAACTTAATATAAACTCATCTTTATTTGATGTTAGCCTTCATGTTTAACAGAGCTGTGAATGTGTAACTCTGAATAAAAACACCAATCTCATTGATTTGGTGTGTGTCTGTGTGTGTCTGTGTGTGTGTTTGTGCAGGATGATAAAGTTTCAGTGAAGCAGGACTTTATATTTCACTTCCTGGTTAATAAAGACATACATTGTGTGTCTGTGTGTGTCTGTGTATTTGTACATGCGTGTGTATGTTTGCTTGCGTGTGTGTGCGCGTGCGTGTGTGTGTGTGTGTGTGTGTGTGTTAGTGCCTGTGTTTGCTGACACATGATTCTGTAAGGTAACAGCAGTGCATCACAATAACCCACAATGTGCTGAAGTGTTAGAAATACTCTCTCACAACAGACAGAACACACACACACACACACACACACACACACACACACACACACACACACACACACACACACACACACACACACACACACACACACACACACACACAATGTTAATACTAGATCCATTAACTCTGGATAGTCGTCATGTATAAACTTATGTGAGGAGGATAGACAAACATTCAGTGTACAGTTGTGTATCTGGTGTTTATCATTTAACTACAAACAAAAAATTGTGCTAAATAGCACTAAAAGCTTGTAATCATAACTGAACCATTTTTAGTGTGATATATAGTGCTATAAAGCACAGGTGCTATATGGCACCTAAAATGGTTCCTCTATGATTATGAGCAAGTGAACCACTTTTAGTGCTATATAGCGCCGTTTGTTTTAAGAATGTAACGCAACATAACAATATTTGATCAGTGAAACACAACAGTGTGACATCAAACGTCGCAACACACACATCTGTCTGTATATCACTGAATAAACCTGCCGTCTGTTTCACAACACTTTAGTATACACAAACAAACATTATGAAGATCATCATTGCTACACTTACTGTAACAGCCACTGCTCACATACTGTTGTGTGTGTGTGTGTGTGTGCGTGTGTGTTTGAATGAGTCATCCTGGTGCAATTATCTCTTGTGTGTTTGTTCTTCATGGCCTCATCCCTATAGACACAGCTCTCTCTCTCTCTCTCTCTCTCTCTCTCTCTCTCTCTCTCTCTCTCTCTCTCTCTCTCTCATCCACTTTTCTGTCTCTCTCTCATTCTCTATGTGTCTCCCTGGATAATCCACAGTGCGGGGAGCCTCTGCCGTATGTTTGACTCGAGTAGTGCGGCTAATTTTGGAGCTGTGTTTGTTTGTTGTAGTGTATGAGTGTAGTGCTTGTGGGGGTGGCTAGAGATTTCAGATTCTCCATAATGCTATTGGGCTTCCCCAGAGCGCACACACACACACACACACACACACGTGCACACTGTGTGCACCCACGCACTCTTTTTGTTGTCAGTGGAGCTTCAGTAAAATCTCACCCTCAGCTGCTTTAAAGAATTCATATCCCAATTCAGATTGTAGCTCATTCAGCTGTGATGTTCATGTTATTGTCATGTGACCTGATGAGCTGTCTGCCTCTCGCTTGCTCCAGCTGTCTGTCTGCTTCACGCTCATTCGCTCCAGCTGTCTGTCTGCTTCACGCTCATTCGCTCCAGCTCTCTGCCTGCCGCTCACGCTCGCTCCAGGTCTCTGCCTGCCGCTCACGCTCGCTCCAGGTCTCTGCCTGCCGCTCGCGCTCGCTCCAGCTCTCTGCCTGCCGCTCACGCTCGCTCCAGCTCTCTGCCTGCCCCTCTCGCTCGCTCCAGCTCTCTGCCTGCCCCTCTCGCTCGCTCCAGGTCTCTGCCTGCCCCTCACGCTCGCTCCAGGTCTCTGCCTGCCCCTCACGCTCGCTCCAGGTCTCTGCCTGCCCCTCACGCTCGCTCCAGGTCTCTGCCTGCCCCTCACGCTCGCTCCAGGTCTCTGCCTGCCCCTCACGCTCGCTCCAGGTCTCTGCCTGCCCCTCACGCTCGCTCCAGGTCTCTGCCTGCCCCTCACGCTCGCTCCAGGTCTCTGCCTGCCCCTCACGCTCGCTCCAGGTCTCTGCCTGCCCCTCACGCTCGCTCCAGGTCTCTGCCTGCCCCTCACGCTCGCTCCAGGTCTCTGCCTGCCGCTCACGCTCGCTCCAGCTCTCTGCCTGCCCCTCTCGCTCGCTCCAGCTCTCTGCCTGCCCCTCACGCTCGCTCCAGGTCTCTGCCTGCCCCTCACGCTCGCTCCAGGTCTCTGCCTGCCCCTCACGCTCGCTCCAGGTCTCTGCCTGCCCCTCACGCTCGCTCCAGGTCTCTGCCTGCCCCTCACGCTCGCTCCAGGTCTCTGCCTGCCCCTCACGCTCGCTCCAGGTCTCTGCCTGCCCCTCACGCTCGCTCCAGGTCTCTGCCTGCCCCTCACGCTCGCTCCAGGTCTCTGCCTGCCCCTCACGCTCGCTCCAGGTCTCTGCCTGCCCCTCACGCTCGCTCCAGGTCTCTGCCTGCCCCTCACGCTCGCTCCAGGTCTCTGCCTGCCCCTCACGCTCGCTCCAGGTCTCTGCCTGCCCCTCACGCTCGCTCCAGGTCTCTGCCTGTCTCACGCTCGCTTCAGCTATCTCTCCATTTGTTCTTATCCTTGCTCTAGAAAGATCAGATCTACTTTATTGACCTTCTATGTTATGTGACTGATGAATGATTGGGAATGTCTGTGATAAATTGTGGGTAATGTAGTTTTTTGCTTTCTTTCCTTAGTGTCGGATGCTTTGTAAGGACATTCCAGCTGAAACTATGTATGACGTCCTTCACGACATCGAGTATCGCCGGAAATGGGACGCCAATGTCATTGAGACATTTGACATCGGCAAACTGACTGTTAATGCGGATGTGGGCTATTACTCCTGTAAGGAATCCATCATCTCACACTTCTCTTAAATGTCATGTTGTTAGGTTTTTGCATATATAAAGTAACATCAGTGATTTGAAGTGGTTTACACTTTATCTTTTTTAAGGGAAGTGTCCTAAACCGCTAAAGAATCGTGATGTCATCACACTGCGCTCATGGCTGCCAATGGGGAATGACTACATCATCATGAACTACTCTGTCAAACACGCTGTAAGTGATCGGCAAGTTGATGATGGTAGACAGCCGTCTGTAGCCGGTAGTTTAGCAGTCAGTAGTATTATACGGTAGATTAATGTTTACTAATTTACTTGACTAATGTTTTTAAAATGGGTGCATGAAAGCAGTATTTTGCCTTGATTCTTTACAGATGCACTTAAAGAGAGTACAGACAGAGAGAGAGATTAGGATAAAAGCATCAGATTGTGTGTGTGTGTGTGTGTGTGTGTGTGTGTGTGTGTTCAAAGTTAAGGAATCTGTAGGTGCTTGTTTAGAGTCACATGAGAACACTAAATTGAGAGACACACACAAATAAATACTCACACACAAACACTAACAGTATAATGTAGATCATGTGTCTCGTGAATAACTGCTTAATTGTGTGTGCTCAGAAATATCCTCCAAAGAAAGATCTGGTGCGAGCTGTTTCTATCCAGACCGGATACCTGATCCAGCGGACCAGCCCGACAAGCTGCGTTTTAGTTTACTTGGCACAGGTTGATCCGAGAGGTAAAACATACACACAAACACACATACACACGTTTGTCTTACTATATTATTGTGGTCATTCTGTAGACTTCCATTGATTGTTATACATACATACATACATACATACATACATACATACATACATACATACATACATACATACATACATACATACATACATACATACATACATACATACATACTCACATGCATACATACATACAGGGTGTGATTTGTGAAAAAATCAGAGGAGGGGATGTTTTTCAAATATTTTTATGAAAATAAATGATGATCTGATGGCTTATTGATTATTCAGGGTATTAAGCTATTTCTTGTAACTAAATAAATTATGTATTGAAATATAAGCGGTCCGACTCGCACCTGCACTAAGTGGGATTTGAACTTTTCTGGTCCGGCATGAGAGTCGCTAGGGAAGCTAAAGGATGCTTAAGGCCGTGAGGTGTAAAGGGCTCATTATATGGCGCTTTTCCATTTCATAGTACCCCACGGTTTGGTTTGGGTCGTGTCAGCTTACTTTTGGGAGCTTTTCCACTGGGTGCAGTACGTAGTACCCGATACTTTGTTAGTACCACCTCTGTTGGGGTTCCAAACGACCCAAGCTGATACAAAAACGTAATGTAAAACACAGTAGATCACTGATTGGTCTGAGAGAATGTAACTACCAGCGTCATCGATATGTAGTGTAAGAGATTAGCTTTACCTTCATGCTAGCTTGCGCTGTCTCAAGTAAACCTGTTGTCATCTGTGCTCTGCTATAAGTTCCCAAACTCCCTTTTAGCGATGAAAAACATCCATAGGTTGAGAATCAGAAACACCATAGCAGTTTTTTTCCAGACTTGCAGTTTGGCGGATTGAGAAATGAATAAATGTATGGGAATGTACAACGGCGCTCTCATTTGTATGATGTCACAGCAGTAGGCACTAGAAGTGGTAATAAACTCGATGGAATGCTAACCAAATCGAGGTGAGGTGACTCGACCTGACCCAAACCAAACCATGGGGTACTATGCAATGGAAAAGTGCCAATTATAGTTGCGTGTACGTCCTACGATGTAGCCGCAGCAATGTAGTAGGCTGCGCGACGTTGTCCACATCGGCATGCAAACACACATGTAGACCGCTGCTAGGTAGTATCCACGTGTGTTAACAAAGTAGCAGCTCAACCACAAAAGAAGCTGCAGTTTGGCCTTTTTTTTTGCCGTTTGAGTTGAATAACTCCTCAACTTGGCCTATCTTTGTTCTCACCATTGCAAACGGAAATATACTATGATGCAATCACAGCGGACCAATCACAGCGCTTGCGGTCCACGTAGAACAGGCTTTATGCCCAGCTGCACTACTTCCTGAACTTCAGCCAGCTCCTTGTTTCCTGTCTGCCATTATTGGACAAACTGATTAATCCAGGTGTGTCTGACCTCAGTAGTCACAACAATAATAATCAGGCACACCTGGATTAATCAGTTTGTCCAATAATGGCAGACAGGAAACAAGGAGCTGGCTGAAGTTCAGGAAGTAGTGCAGCTGGGCATAAAGCCTACTGACGCGCTGTTAACATTTTGGCGAGGTGCACGTCAGGGTACACATAACCTGCGGCGTAGACCTTATGCACGACTATAACTTGGGCTTAACGTCTGTCACGAGCACTTTCTGAGGTTGGGGAGTGAGATTTACTTTTACTATACAGCTCTCACTGACTAGCTGGCCTCCATTACAGAAACTTAATAAAACAATTACAGGACCTGAACTGTACATGCGAGCATGCATTCCTTCTCAGACATGCACAAAACATTTGTTGCAAAACGTACTCTCAATATAACATAAATAGGTTATATATGCCTACTTAGACAAGACGTCAGACTGAGAAAATAATTTCTGTTTTATGTTCATCTGTTTGATGCTGGACTTTTGACCTCTTTTTTTGCTTTCCTGTGTCATCATGCGAGTTCCTCTTGATTGTAACGACAGTAGTTTCTGCTGTCTCATTCTCAATGGTAATATTTCTTATAATAGGTTTATTTTGTGACAGTCCTGTAAAAAACAATGATATGCTGCTTGGAATCCTTTTCTTTAATTGTTTAGTTGTTTTCACACTAAAATAGACTATTGGTGTTTGGCGACATTTGGAAAATCGGGGGAAGTATTAATAAAGGATCATGGCATAACCTAGATGAACTGTCGCCTATTGTCACAGGAGCTGAAGCCGTGACAGTAATACTCCATTCATGATTTTACTGTTGTTTGCACTATTGTGTGGCAGCGTTTTTACTTATATTAAATAATCTTTATTTTAGGCCATTTGATGATCATTAAACACCCCCAGCAAATTGCACCTTGTATATGTATTTTATCCCCTAAATCTCCACACAGAAGCATGTGCACATCCTTAAACATGATTTGGCTCATTTATGAGACTTGTACTAATGCAAGCCACCTATAATGTCATACAAATCTGTTTTTCACATATTACACTATATTTAAAGAGTTTGGTTCCAAAACGCAATAAATCCATTTAGACTAATTATGGTAAAAACGTGTCGTTTCTATACCAGGAAAGTGACAAGACGAAAACCAATATTTTCTGTTACAAACTTTCACATAACATCTTTGAGTTATAATAACATTAAAAATTCAAATACATCATTTGTTTTTCAAAGATTTATTATAAAAACTGATTATTTTTTCCACAAAATGCAATAAATCCATGACAAGTTGTTTTTTCAAAATGCTATAAATCTACTGAATAAATATATAAATGTGATTTATCTTTGCCACATTATATTTATTTAGTTGACTTGTGGTATACACTGATAAAAAACATTAATCAAAACACTTACTTTGTCATATTAAGTCATCCTTGGGACGTCGTCTATGAACTTTTTTTGACAGCGATGAGCCAAAACGTCCTGCTCGATTTCCATTGACTAAAAGGAATATTCAATTTTCTTAAAAGAAAAATCCAGATAATTTACTCACCACCATGTCATCCAAAATATTGATGTCTTTCTTTGTTCAGTCGAGAAGAAAATTATGTTTTTTGAGGAAAACATTCCAGGATTTTTCTCATTTTAATGGACTTTAATAGAGCCCAACATTTAATACTTAACTCAACACTTAACAGTTTTTTTCAACGGAGTTTCAAAGGACTATAAACGATCCCTAACGAGGCATAAGGGTCTTATCTAGCAAAACGATTGTCATTTTTGACAATAAAAATGACAAATATGCTCTTTTAAACCACAACTTTTCGTCTAGGTCCGGTGCAGCGCGACCTAACGTAAATGCGTAGTGATGTAGGGAGGTCATGTGTTACATATATAAAACGCACATTTGCGGACCATTGTAAACAATAAACTGACACAAAGACATTAATTAGTATCAGTTGACATACAACAACGTAGGGACGGTCCTCTTTCTCAACACATGTAAACACTGGGGCGGAGTTTCGCGTTCGTCCTCTGTGACCTCTTGACGTGATGAGGTATTGCGTGGGGTCACGCTAGCGCATCACGACCGGATCTAGACGAGAAGTTGTGTTTTAAAAGTGGATATTTTTCTTGTCAAAAATGACAATCGTTTCGCTAGATAAGACCCTTATGCCTCGTTTGGGATCGTTTATAGTCCTTTGAAACTCCGTTAAAAAACTGTTAAGTGTTGAGTTAAGTATTAAATGTTGGTGTCTATTAAAGTCCACTAAAATGAGAAAAATCCTGCAATGTTTTCCTCAAAAAACATAATTTCTTCTCGACTGAACAAAGAAAGACATAAACATTTTGGATGACATGGTGGTGAGTAAATTATCTGGATTTTTCTTTTAAGAAAATTGACTAATCCTTTAAAGTAAAATAATGGAAAGTTTTTTATAAGATCCCTTGAGGTCAATGTGTTAGCATGACAGAAGCTTGATGCTGTCGGGTGATCGAGCAACAGCTGACATTTTTTGTGCATGTCGCGTAAATTATTTGATTTTGATGGCTTACGTTTCTTCTGCATCACAGACCAACAAAAGTATTATTTTGTTTTTGTTTGTTTGTTGATTGTGAAGTACAAAGTAGATGAGGAAAACTAGTGTTGTTGTTTACAATGCGTGGAATGGTGTGCTGTGATTGGTTAAGTGGATTTATTGCATTCTGCAGAGAAGGAGGACTGGCGTTTAGCGCGTATTGGGGAAAAAAGGGAGAAAAAAAAGAAAAAAAATACACACGGATATTGGATCTTGTTTAAAATTAAGAATTTACTTTTTAATAATAACATGATACAATACTGATTTTGGGGGTAACTATATAATTTTTTTAAATGGCGTTTATTGCGTTTTGGAAGCAAAGTCTTAATTTGTTAGAATGTAAACTAAAGATAAGTCTGTTGATATTGTGATCAAAAGTGAGCAAGAGCTGTGAGGTTTTATAAACGGATGTAAACTCTCTTTATCTTTAGGTTCTCTTCCTAAGTGGGTTGTTAACAAGTCTTCCCAGTTACTGGCACCCAAAGTAAGTAAAGCGTACACTAGTTAGTTGTTATATGTCTGTAGGTCAGCAGAAAACATTAAATAAAGACACCATTGTTTACATTTGTCTGTCTTGTCTTTCAGGCGATGAAGCGGATTAGTAAAGCTTGTCTTCGGTACCCTGAGTGGAAACAGAAGCACAGTCCAGGATTCAAGCCGTGGTTGTTCCCGGAGCAAAATCCTCTGTCCAGCATCCCACTGCGGGAGCTCTCCATACAACACGCTGAATCCCTGGAGAACATCGACGAGAGCTCGCTCAGTGAGAGTAAAGATGAGCGAGCTGAACACAGTGATGAAGAGGGACATAACTGACACGCACACACTTAAAACCCTTCATAACACGGATACACATGTGATCAACTCTGTGCTCAGATCAGCACAATTAATCATGTGTCTTTAATTCTCTTATGCAGACTATAATAAATTGATAATGAAGGATGTGTTTCTTGCTTGAGGCCTGATCTTATGTAGCATGCAGTTTGTCTCCAGACACACAGAGGGCCACGCTGGAATCAGTTGATCTGTTGTATGACACTAGGGTTTAATGAATAAAGGAATGAATGAATAAAGAAAACAAAATGTGTTTTGAAACTCTGGTGTCTTGTGTTTTTAAACCAGCAACGAGCAAGAGAAAGATTTCAAGTTTATTTCAAGAACATTGAAAGTTGAAAAATATGACCAAACGCGTGTGATTAAAATGTAAATAATATTAAAGTTTTGATTTTGTGTAGAATTTTAGACTTTCTGTCAGAGAAGAAAATGACAAATGAGACTTTTGATACCTCAGTGGTTTCTCCAAAACTGCAATGGCTTTGTGTTTAAGTGTTTTGCTTCTGAGATGATGTGGTTTGAGATGAGATCTCTGCTCACAAACATCTGCTATGAAAGTTTTTTTGTGCTGTCAGGAGGAGTGTTATTGATCTTCTCAGTATTAGGAACATCTGAGCAGTAATGTTTTCCTCTGGATCTTTATAAATATTTTCAATCATACATTACGTAAGGAATAATTGATCACGGGCCATTTAATTATTTGCAAAAATGAACACCCAAGGTGGTACCCTTACAAAAATTAACCATGGTTTTACTACAGTAAAAAAAACATAGTTAATGTAATAAACCATGGCTACCACAAAATAACCGTTTTTTTATTATTATAAAACATAGTTAAACCATGGTTAATGGGCTGATAGTAATCCATACACCAAAAAACATGTTTACTACACTTTAACCACATAAAAATATGGTTAATTTTTATAAGGGGAATGCGGCACAACGCGAATCGGATTATGGCTGTGCATTATTTTCAAATTATTCAATTATTCCTCTTACACCCACAAAAAAACAACAATGTTTATTACACTTTACAAAAAAAAGGTTAATTTTCATAAAGGTAATGCTGCACGACATCAAGCGAATTATAGCTGTGCATTATTTTTAATTTAACCACGGGTCTGTTGAATGCTGTATTCTGATTGGTTGAGAAATGTCCCGTGGGTATGCATTATTTTTTGAGAACTGCACACCTAACCTGTTGTTAAATGTCTTAAAAATAGGCACTAGAGCAATGTTTGTGGTAATCGTCGTATAAGAGGAATAATTGACCACGGTCCTGTGAATTATTTGAAAATAATGCACACCCGCGGTGTAACGGCACTTCGCTTCGCGTCGCATTACCACCTTGGGTGTGCATTATTTTCTTATAATTCAATGGCCCGTCGTCAATTATTCCTTACATAATTCACAGGACCAGAGTCAATTATTCCTCTTATACAACAATTAACTCTTCATTTTATTTTCTTTATTTTATTCTTTTTTTTCTTAATTTTATTTGATTTTTATCTTCATTTCATTTTCCATTACTCTGGTGATTATTTGACGACATTTGACAGGTCAGGTGTGCGGTTATCGAAAAATAATCAACACCCCCCTAACGAAATAGTAAAACTATGGTCTTGCTTATAGTAATCAATACACCAAAAAAAAAAAACATGTTTACTACACTTTTACCACAAAAAAAACATAGTTAATTTTCGTAAGGGCCGTGAAACATTCTCAACCAATCAGAATACAGCATTCAACAGCGCTTTGGTGTAAATTGCTTAAATGCTTGGATTGATGCTCAGTTGTGTTTTGTGTCCAGTCAGCATGGACCACACACACAGACACACAAACTCTGGTGGCCTCATTCAAAACCTGTACGCACACACACAGTTGTGTCGTCATGACAACCCGGTGTCTGTGTGGAGTCCCTGTGTGTAATACAAATGATTGTCATCACTGATGAGTTCACATGACCTCATTTAAGAGCTCATTAAAGCACACACCACTGATTTTCTGATCAGTTTAGTCTCTGGTGTATCTCTACCTGCTGCATTTATGCATTTGGCAGACGCTTTTATCCAAAGTGATGTACAGATGCATTCAGTCAATACAGTTTTATAAATGTGTTCACTAGGATCAAAACTTACAATGCTGTTCTTATTGAGCTACAGGAAGAGATCTTCAGGTGTGTGTGGC
Source organism: Misgurnus anguillicaudatus (assembly GCF_027580225.2). Classification (NCBI taxonomy): domain Eukaryota; kingdom Metazoa; phylum Chordata; class Actinopteri; order Cypriniformes; family Cobitidae; genus Misgurnus; species Misgurnus anguillicaudatus. The sequence goes on along the minus strand of NW_027395283.1, from coordinate 4,394,597 downwards.
CTCCAGAGGTGCGCTACACCTGACACAGATGTTTAAAATGAAATTATTTATGAATTATTTGATAATCTGATCATTTGTACAGTGTGTTAGTGTATTAGTTACAGTATATACACTCACCTAAAGGATTATTAGGAACACCTGTTAAATTTCTTATTAATGCAGTTATCTAATCAACCGATCACAGTTGCTTCAATGCATTTAGGGGTGTGGTCCAGGTCAAGACAATCTACTGAACTTCAAACTAAATGTCGGAATGGGAAAGAAAGGTGATTTAAGTAATTTTGAGCGTGGCATGGTTGTTGGTGCCAGACTGGCCGGTCTGAGTATTTCACAATCTGCTCAGTTACTGGGATTGTTACCACTGTGCATGCTGCTGGTAGTGGTGTAATCTTGGCACACTTTAGGCCCCTTAGTGCCAATTGGGCAACGTTTAAATGCCACGGCCTACCTGAGCATTGTTTCTGACCATGTCCATCCCTTTGTGACCACCATGTACCCATCCTCTGATGGCTACTTCCAGCAGGATAATGCATCATGTCACAAAGCTCAAATCATTTCAAATTGGTTTCTTGGACATGACAATGAGTTCACTGTACTAAAATGGCCCCCACAGTCACCAGATCTCAACCCAATAGAGCATCTTTGGGATGTGGTGGAACGGGAGCTTCGTGCCCTGGATGTGCATCCCACAAATCTCCATCAACTGCAAGATGTTATCCTATCAATATGGGCCAACATTTCTAAAGAATACTTTCAGCACCTTGTTGAATCAATACCACAAAGAATTAAGAAACAGGGTCAAACACAGTATTAGTATGGTGGTCCTAATAATCCTTTAGGTGAGTGTATAAAACAACAGACGTTTATGGTCTGTCTGTCCTCATTGTGTGTGTTTGATTCATTTCATCAGATCTTATTAGTGTCATCATTCCTCTCACACAACACTGACATGACAGACGGAAGAATGATGGAGTGAGAAACTGATAAAAATCTTTTGCAAAATGAAATTAAATGTGACATAAAAATGTTCTGATGTTCAGAAAAAACAATCAGGTTGGATTACACACAAAAACAGTTTAAAATGGAACCAACAAAAGTTGAATTATATTAACAGTAAGTCATGAAGAATATAAGAATGAGCTTTCTGAGTCATGTTACAAACAAACATAAATATTCATGAACCAATCTCTGATCTCATGATTATCTCTAAAGCAAGCACTGAGTTTATAGAAACACACACACATCATCTCTTTTCTTCATCCTCCTACAGGGATCAGACAGATAATGTGAAGGCGCCCACACACCACCACACGCCAGCTAGACTCTGACTCACTCACTTCTCCTCTAATGCACCTCCTCTGACCGACAAACACACTTAAGATGTGAAGAAACATCCAGCAGCTTAGACATTAAAATATCAAACACGATTTACGCTCATTAAGTGAATGTTTCTCATGGCACACTACAATGCACATTATGTGCAATAATACCAATAATTCCAATGTGTCAAATAAATATGATCCTCTATTTAATACGACTGCCAAAGTTTACAAAATTAAATTAAAATAATAAAAAACATTAATTTCTTACATAACTATGCACCACTTACTAAATTAAACATGCAATAGGCCAAGAAAGGCACGTGACTGTTTCAAATATAAAACAGTCAGCATACATTAGCCGTTTATCAATCCGAAGGATGCATACATTTTTAAATGTTACATTGATTTGCAATATAAACTTAAATGTATCTTCAGTTGTACTCCATTCAAATGCATATGACTTTTCAAAATGTTTGTTATTTGTTTTTGCTATTATGGAAATGTTATATTCACCAGGTCAAATTGAGTAACTCAGAACCCAATTTTGCTCATTTTCAAACAGCCTTGAAAGCATATTTAGAATCTATAAAGTTTGTAAAAAACAAAAAAGCCAAGAAAACTCTTTTAATTAATTTCTCTTTTAAATTAATTTAATCTATGTTTGTGATGCCTTTATTATTATTATTATTATTTTTGCACAGTATGTGAAAACCTGTGACGTTTTGCGGACTTTTTGTGGAATTTTCAAAGTTCAATAAAAAAATCCGAAGGCTGCCGCCTGCGGAGGTCGCAAATGCAGGCTGCATACGTCATCAAGCCCGGTTTATTTAAGTTACCTGAGCATTACATTCACAAGTCATTAACATCTTACAACAATTTACGATTAACTAAAAATAACAGTCAATTTTATAATTGTTAATATTCTCAAATAAGACTGTTTTGATGACGTATGCAGCCTGCATATGCGACCTCCGGAGGCTGCAGCCTGCGTCATCTCAACATTCCGCTGTAGATCTCGTGCGCCACCTATCGCTCAGAGTTGACACTGCTGCAAAACAGAGTTTATTAACATGATTATGGAAACATTACAGGTTCAGCTTGACAAGAAATGATAAACAGATTCGCGAATATCTACTGAAGGTGAGATTTGGCGAATAGAATGACAATAATCATGAAACTATGGCCGTTTCTCAATCCGAATTGGGTCGCATATGCACGCTGCATACGTCATCAAGCCTGGTTTATTTAAGTTAACCGAGCATTACATTCGCAAGGCATGAACATATTACAACAATTCACGAGAAACTAAGAGTAACAGTCAACTTTATAGTTGTTAATTCATTGAAATAATACAGCGATGACGTATGCAGCCTACAAATGCGACCAGCCTTCGTCCAAGGATAACGGGCTCACCATGATCACGTGATGTTACTTTATTTAGCGCTGTCAAGGACGGACGAATCACAGAAGATTGTGATTACTACATGAAGGTTTACTTATTTTTAACTAGATGTTTTAAAATAAATAAACATCTATGGTTATGTCACAAAAAAAGTATAGTTAATAAAGCTAAATAAATAAGTGAATGTAACTCACAGCGCCGCCTGCAGGTCGTATCCTAGGAAACAGATACGAGCGACATTACATTTGCCGCCCAATGGTCGCGTCGCGTCAGTTCAGTCCCTGATTCACACGCTCATGTGACGCTCCCCTCTGCGGAAGTTTCTTTGGGGTTCTTTCTCTGTTTTGAGTGGATTTGCGTGTTTGTCTCTCAGCGACAAAACACAAAAACGAAAAAAAGGAACAACACAAAGAAGAATACAAGAGCGATACACAACGATGAGGAGAAGACTCGTGTAACGATCATCAGACGCGCGTCAGTCAGTCAGTGAGTAAAGTTTATTTTCAGAGTTTACACAGAAATGTTATTACGTAGTGTGAGTTTGTGTTCTCTGTCTTTTCTCCGGTTGCTCGGGTGCAGGAATGTTGCTTTTTATCCGGTGAATGTGTTTGTGTGTCTGTGTGTGTAGATGGTTGAAAGAGTGTGTGTGTGTATTTGAGAGGTGTGTGTGATGCACTTGTTGAGAGGAAACACTAGAGTTGAGTTTAGTTTCAGTGAGACTCTTAACACAGCAGCACCAGGTAGGTTTATGTTAGTTGTGTGTGTGTGTTTAAGTGTGCATTTAACTGTGTGTTTAAGTGTGTTTGTGTGTTGTGGTCTTAAACCTCAAGATTTCAAAGGGGTTTTGGTGGAAGTTAGTGGAGTTCTTAAAGAGACACGACCCTAATAAACTGCCGTATTCGTGCTTTCTTGCGTCTTTGCAAGCGGAAAATAGTTTTAGTTCCTTTAATTAACACAATGGATATCTGTGTGACACATACAGGGATGTTTGATTTGTTGTGATGTGTTACAACTGTGGAATAAAACTGTTCTTACAATGCTATCACGAAATATTCTGTAATGTAATTAATAATCTAATTAAAATATTATATATAGCTTTAGGTGAATTAGTAAATAATGCAGGTAATAAATCATATAGATATATATGTATATTCAGATGCACTGTAAAAAACCTCTCTCCCCCTCATCTCTCTACCTCTCTCTATATCCTGACAGTTTATGTTTAAAAATGTTAAAGGGATCATTCACCCAATAATTATAGCGTTGTCATTATTTATTTAAACTCCCAATGTTTTTTTATTGTTCTTCAGAACTCAAAGATTATTGAAAAAGTGTTGTTTGTTTGTTTTTTGGTTACTCTGGGACTGGATGGTGACCTCCTCGTTCACCATTCACTCCCATAGTAAGCACCAGAAACTGTTTAAAAGTAATTTTCTTCCTGATCCCTTTTTAAACCCTAGTTAGTGTGTAATGTTGCTGTTAGTAGTGCATAAATAATACCTGTTAAATGATAAAGTTCAAAGTTCACTGCCAGTCGATATATATTTCCTTTAACAGAAATCTCCTTTCAAAGCCTACAGCGAATGGCCAGTTTGGACTACAGTCCGCTACTCCCCGATTGAATGAAGTCAATATAAGAGTTTTTGACTAAACTCCGCCCACAGGAATATGTCAGTCGCCAGCTTTGGCTCAAACGTCTCTGCTAAGCTAAGCTGCTATTGAATCACAGCACACTAAACAAACTACACAATCAGAACTCGTTACGTATTTCTGAAGGAGGGACTTCATAGAACAAGGAAGACATCAGCCCGTTTTTAGGACAGCGGAAAAATACCGCGTTTTTTTACACGTGAAACATGAACACATGTTATATTGCGCACTCTAAACGCAATCAAAGCTTCAAAAACACAAGAAGAAACAACATTTTAAAGGGATCATATCATGAAAATCTGACTTTTTTCATGTTTAAGTGCTGTAATTGGGTCCCTAGTGCTAGAAAATGTGAAAAAGATCAACCCAGTTACTTAGTTTTGGTAAACCATTTTCTGCAAACATGTGAAAAAATAGCTAATTGAAATTTGGCTCCCCTTGTGATGTCAGAAGGGGATCTTATAATAATAATAATAATAATACATCCCTCAATCTGCACTATTCAACCACAGCACTGCCATTTAGTGCAGAGAGAGAAAGAGAAAATAATTGACAGCACTTGAGTTTCAACAAACCACCATCATTGCGATAGTTCCATAGTTCTTGTATTTCATCAGCTTATTTGCATTTCACAAAAAAAAAAAAATTTTCTCACACCTACAAAGTGGCAAATTAAACATGTTATAATAAATTATCTATATGATAACTTCACATATGTCCTCTGGGGACACCAAAGATTTATTTTACATCTTAAAAAGTCTTGTGAAATGTCCACTTTAAATCTTTCCCCACCATTGACAAGTTAACTCAATAAATTATGAATAAACGCTTCCCTGCCAATGACGACTTTTTATGGCAATCCATATTTCTGCTATTATCCACTAGGTGTCACTCTTACCTAACTTATAAAATACTGAAACATCCACTGATCCAAAAACAGTAAAAACTCTGTGTATGTTTTGATCATTGATCTGAATCTCATCTCTAACAAAAAGTCCTTCACAAATGCAATTATCTCAGCTTTTTGCTCAAAATTTTGCATTTTTGAAGAAACCGACCCATATTTGAGAGGTGATTAAAAAGAGTGCAAATATTATATATTTATAGAAGGTTTTCTAAAAGGCATTAAACTTTTGTTAAAATCATAAAAAACGCGAGCACTGACAACTTTTGTTTAAAAACGCTTGCGGGGAAAGAGTTAAATAAATAACTCCACCGGACTCTTGTTATATATTTTAAGTGTGCTGAAGACATTTATCTTTCAACTTTCTTGTTGTGGATATCACTGTTGTTTCAGTTGATGCACAATATTTAGAAGTAAACATCCCAAAACTGCCTAAACAACAGTTTAGACTGAGAATGTGTGATGAAAGAGATTTTAAAAAAAATCTGCATTTGGGTTCTGAAGAACAAAGACAGAGATTGGGCGTGAGTAAATATTGAATATTTTCTCTTCCGGGAGAATGCCTATATAAGGAGTTCTACCCTTTATGACATCATAAAGGACCATTAAAAAATCGTGATGTTATGCACCATGTGTTGCACAGCTCTTTTATGTACTACCGCTCTTTGATCACTAGTAGTGCTTTTCAACCTAAAATCACTGTGAGTCGTTTATAACATGCTTTTGTAAGAGCAAAATTGTCAAACATAATCATTATAAATATTCTTTATTATCATGAAAATACCTGAAGAACAGTGAAATAAATATGTTTATAAGCATTTCCTGGAGCTGTACTTCTTCTGTGGCGTATATTGAGTTTCTGCACGAGAGTGCCATCTGGCTTTTGGATGTAGTGGCGTTTCACCGTAATTCATTGAGCAGCATTGCAAGCAGATCATCCCAACCCTAAATAATTGTGTATATTTTAGGCATGATGTTAAAGGGAAGTTTTGTTTCTACTTCATTTAGTGTGCAGTGTGGACCGAGTCTATCTTCCTCTGATGTCCAGGATTGTTTGTTTATAGGCTTTTTCACATAAAGGTTCTGGGAAATATATGGTTGATGTCTCCCAAGATTTTCCCCAGGATTGTTTAAATTTTGGTTCATGCACACTGCCAGTGATTTGTCTTGTGTTCGTGCACATCCTGTGGCATCAGATTGAGAGGTTTAATGTAATTTTTCACAGTATCTTAAGTTTGTTGATTATCTGCAATTTCTCTTAAAACCACACAGCTTGTGCATTTTTTCTGATTTGATCATAAACTAGCGCAGCACGTAGCTGTTGATCGTTCTCAGCATTAGTGCCAATAGTGAGGAGCTCTCTGATCTCTACTTCAGTCCAGTTTGCAAACAGTTTTCCTCTCATGAACATTGATCTGTGTTTTAAACCCATGGTGAAAAATTAACTATGTTATTTTTTCAGACCTCACATCCACAGAGTGCCATTGGTTCCAGTTGGGTTGCTAGTTATAATCGTGTCTTGACTCTCAGATTAGTCTTGTTTAAGTTTCCTGTGTCAGAGGCGTCATGCCTATTCAAACTAAGGGGGCATGTTACTTTGTTTTATAAGCAACATATGACTGGTTCTTCACATCACTTTGATACTTTCATTGTTTTAATCTTATGCTTCATTCTGGACACAATTAATTATGAATTATACAAATCCAGACGCAACAGAACAGCGCTAGTGCTATTATTGTACACGGTCTCGCACATATTGCTGCTGGTTCTGCGTTTTGTTATCTGATCAAATTTAAAACGCCATTCCAAACACTCGCAACACTTTCAAAAGGCAACAGCTGCCGCAATGTTCAGTTTACCCTACTTGTGTACAAAAATGATGTTTTAAGTCCATTTCCTAATGTTTATTACTATTCACCCCCAGATGGGCTGCATAATCACATGTTTTTGTGCTCTCAGGTCAAATATGATGCAGAAATGCTTTCCTATAATAATATTATATACATATGTTTTCATAGGCTCATTTTTGTTTTTAAATTGCATGCTTTCAATGCAATTAAATGAAAATGTGATGATAAACAAAAAATTACATCGTTTTCATTTAGATCTATTTGAGTTGCATTAAAGGTTTCTTTTAGTTCTCTGTTTTTGAAGTGTTGATTCATTAGTCAATCACAGACATGACCGATGAGCGCATCAATTAACTTTTAACAGAATATATATTTAATTGAAATATTGTTCTCTGATATCTACATAGAAGGTTTGTGACTTTATTAAGTGCAAAAATGATCAATCTAAGATTTGCCTTTAGAATTAAAGGAAAACACCACAGTTATTCAATAGGGTTGGGCAAAAATAACAGATTTTTTGATTAATTGATTGATGCCACTTTTTCCATACCAATCCGATTTCGATACCTGAATTCTAAGTATCGTCCGATCCCGATCTGTAGAATTGCTGCGTTTAATTCACCGCTACTCCAATGCATTAACCACACCATTTGGTTTTTGTGATCTTAAATATCTTCATATATGTTTTTCGCATTAAGCTGTCGAATATATAAGGAAAACTTTAAATATAGTGCATAAAAACGTTTATGGTGCTTTTATAATAGTCTGACTTTTCTATAGCATGACAGTAGTAGCGCACCAAATCGGATTTGGATCGGCCCTGTTAGTCCGATTCCCGATCCAGCTAAAAAAGGTCTGGATCGGTCTGATTCTCGATCCCAAGTATTGGATCGGCCCACCCCTATTAATTACCCTTGTAAATTTATGTTCACTGTTCTTTTTTTATAAATATAGTATTTGTATTAAATCTATATTTATTCAGTTGAATCAAGAATCAAGTCTAAAAGTAGTTCAGAGAATCTGAATTGAATCGAGAATCGAATCGATCTGATAGCTTGTGAATCGAAATTGAATCAATCTGGAACATCTAAATCGACACCCAGCCCCATTATTCAATAGTTTACTATGTTCTTACCTCAACTTAGATTGAAAAATTACAGGTATGTATTAATTATTGCGTGCACTTAATCTTTGTACAGCGCGTCATGAATGTGTTAGCATTTAGCCTAGCCCCATTCATTGAGATGGTCCTCACTGCAGAACATGACATCCAGGGGGCGGGGTTGGATCTAGATCTAACTCCTCCCACTTTATATAGTTTGTTTCGCCAGTATATTTGCGTTGTTGCAGCTCGCAATTAGTTGCAACCTGTGGTCGCCAACGTTCACACTTATCAATTTAAAGTGTACATTTGATTAATAATATAGTCAAGAAAGATTCATAATTTAGACGTATGACAGTTAGGTGTAAGGGGAGGTAACTTAAGGGACACGTTCCCGACAGTGTGATATCATCGAAGGGATTTATTTGTACATTATCCCACTTATTACACAGCTATTCCTATACAAGTAAATATAAAAACACAAATTTATTTCATATCTTTTATTAGCACATTTAAAAAAAAAAAGAAAACCATCTACGAGGGAAATCTGTTTCCTAATAGCTGTAAGCAAAGACGTGTTAAAACAAGTTCAAAGTTCATACAAGATAAACATTCAATGTATTCATTTCTAAATAACTTGCCATATACATGTTAATAACTATGCATATTTATACTGTATCCATTCATAAGTATTAAACTGCATGTGGTAAGATTACTCGTCGTAGTAGGCTTACCCGAAATGTTTTACTCCAAAACATAGCAAAAAACTTACATTTCACCTTAAAGGCTCTCAAAGCGAATAATGTGCGACGTCACTTCCTGTTGATGTTTGAACTGTTTTCAAACAAACGGAGCGTAGCTAACGCCTCCCCCTCCCTCTCCCGTCCGTGCTTTCATGAACGCGCCCAACCCCCACCCCCAAATCCTTCTTGTCGTTTATTGGCTGGAACACTTTATGTTTTGTTGTGCTAGGTTTGGCCACTATGTTGATATCGCCGTTTGTCGAGCCTGAGCTGTCTACAGAGATCGCGTGTTTTTACAGTTTGATCAGCGGACAGGCAGCAAGCAGATACTGAGGAGATGTTTGCTGTATGTAACAAAAAAATGTTATGTTCTAAAACGCGTCAATTCGCTTAGAGCGCCTTTAAAGGCAATACTTTTATTGTACTCATAAGTAAAGTTTGTTTTTATGTCAGAAAAATAACTTAATTTAGTTACGACTTAATGCGGAAATGGTAACGCAACAGCATGTGTATGACGTGTCTTGTGGTAAAACTGCCGACCAATCAAAATGCAGTGGGAAGAAATCTCTGAATCTGGATCCAGCTCCACCCCTTAATGTTGTGTTCTGCAGTGAGGCGCTACTGCATTCATTCCCTAGGATCCAAACAAGGATGAATGTAGAAGCCATTTTCCCTATTTAAAGACTGTTACATGAGTAGTTAGACAAGTACGTATGGTGGCACAAAATAAAATGTGTCTATTTTTAAAGCGGAAAATAGAGAACTATATTGTATGGCGGAAGAGCACTTGGACCTCTGGTAAAACCGCTGGTAAATAAAAAAAACTCAAAGAGTTTCAGTTGTTCTTATTATTAATAGTAAAATTAAATCCTGACTTTCTAAATCAAACTGAATCATGAGGGAAGTGAAGATTCAGAGATCTGTGTGTGTGTTTGTGTTGTATCGAGGGTTAAACAGTCCCGAGATGGTGCTGGAATGTTAATCATGTTGTTGTTTTGTTATAAACACATTTGTTATGCTGCTGTGTGTATTTGTCCTCTGCGACTGCACTTTCACACTTTTACAGTGGACTGTTGAAGTTGTGTCTGAGCTGTGTTTTGTCACTGTTAACAACTTATTAATATTATTTACGGTTGTGTCTCTACTTCTGCTTACTATATTGACTACAATGTCTGTAATAATAATAAATAATTCTCTGAGTTAAGTCTAACACATATTTCTTCTATATTAAGCAGACTCAAAATAAAGGCCTGGGTTTCTGATTTATTTTGCATAATGATTTATCTTGCAGTGTTTAGATGCTGCTATCAGTGCAGATGTTGCATGCATGAGTGCTGCACATGCAGGGACAGCGGATGCATTCAGCTGTTGGTCGAATCTTCACACTAAGTGTGTCTGTGTGGATGTGTGACTTTTCTAAAGCTTGTGTTAGTGAGAATTGAAACCGCTGTTTGTCATCTCACCTCATGTTCTCACGTTGTTTCTGGTCAGCATCTCAAAAGCAGAATATTCAATTGTATCATATTAACTCAAAAAGTTCAATTACATCTCAATTACTTTCTCATTATGAGCCTCTCTCCTTATCTCTACATCTCTTCCTCCTTTTTTCTTCATTTCCTGATGGAAAACAGGTTAGTTATATGTGTGTGTGTGTGTGTCAGGAGTCATGGACTGAGTAACTTAAGTCATAACAATGACCATCGGTCAGATGTACCAGACAGTGCCACGCTTAGACTGAATCATAAATATGATCATACCAGTTGTGCGTCTGTGTGTGTTTGTGTCTTTGGTTTGTAATGTTCCTGCAAACATGAGTGACCTGAACTTCCAGTCACAGATGATTCTAATGAAGTGTATGTTTGTATTTTTTTAACTTTCACCCACTTCAATTCACTTCATATTCATTCAGTTCATATCTCACACACACACACACACACACACACACACACACACACACACACACACACACACACACACACACACACACACACACACACACACACACACACAGTTTCACACTCTGACATCTTAGAATTTAACAAATGTAGTTCCTGGTACATTGCTACTTGAATGAGGAACTAGAGAGAGAAATAAAGAGAGAGAGAGAGATTTGAGAATGTGAGTATGAATCAAGATTTAAGCCGCCTTTTCACTGTACACGACAAACAACGGCAGATAAACCGGAAGTCATTCATTCCCTATGGAGAGTCGCAGGTGCAACCATCTGTGGTTGCGTAATTTTTGGATTCGTTTTGAGAGTAGGATTCATTACAAAATTTAATTTGTATGTGATACGCGTCTGGAAGTGATGTCTTTCAGTGTATTCCAATCAAAACGCAGTGCAAGGTCAAATATTAATCTTTTTTTGTTTAACTTTATCAGTAATACTTGAATCAGGGCTCAACATAAAGGACTGCCCGGTGGCAGTGTGAGAGCCATTCGGGCCAGTAAACCGTATAGTCACTTGCCCAAACGGGTCAGTGCTTCGCCCGAAGTCACTAAAATATATTTTCTGCCTGTGGCCGTTTGTCTGTATGTATTCTTATGCAATGTAACCAGCGAGACACATTTTAAGCTTTTATGTTAGAACGAATCCTCTTGCGCTGGAATAAGCTTTTCTCCCATGTTATGATTAAAATGAAACTTCATGACGACTGCCACTAGTGGGTGAACTCCGACAGTCGTGTCTGAATGTCATGTACAGTGGAAAGGTGGTTTTGATGGTTTTGATGTTAAGCATCTTGTCTGTGTTTTTCAGATTATTTGAGAAGCAGTCTGTAGTTTTGCTTTGATTTAGGGCTGGACAATATGACCAAAATTTCTATCACCAATATACTTCTTAATTTTTGGTTGATAAGGTATAAATCTGATAATGGTATGAATGTTTAAAAAGCCTTGGGATAAACTGCAAAGAATGCCTACAACGAATGTCTCTACCTACAAACTTCTATGAAGTCTATGAAGTTTGTGTTGTATTACATCTCCCGTTCTCCCTCCCTACTATATAGTTTCACCATTAGAAGCTGTGACTTGACGCAAACTAATCCTGCACCTCCTTCTCGTACTTCTGAGTGACAGCTGTTTTCTGGGCTAATACTTCAAAGTCCCAACCAGATTCATTGATTGCAAGGTGACAATGGTATGATTTGACGCAAAGTACAGATGATTTAAATCCAATCAGGCATTCAGTTTTCCTCGCCGTCCTGGTGAGCATGGGTCATGGTTGCCTAGCTACGAAAAACGCCACGGGAGCGCGCTTTGGAAGGAAGAAGTGCCTTGATCCGCGTTTAACACGTTTTTAGACGTGACATGCGAACAGCTCCAAGACGCAGTAATGTGTATGTAGAGATATCAGAAATGTGTTTAGAAACTATATAAAAAACAAACATATAAAGTGAAAAATATTGAAATTGAATTATTGTCCAGCTCTACTTTGATTACTTGATTTCATTACATTTCATATCAAATATGTCTTGGCAAACACACATATGTGTCCAGAGAAGACCTGAAAATAAAATGTACTTCACATCAGTGACAGGAACTCATCCTGTCTGGTTTTATATCAACCTTCATGATCAGTTTCTATTATTGGACGATGAGGAGTACTTCTTAAATATTTGCATTGGGTTGTGTGGTTTTTTGGTTGGTGAAGTACCTGCTGAATGTCTTGATATGCAGTGAGATTTAAAGCCACGGTAGCCACAGGAGAGACACACACACATACAGTCTGTCCTGTATTCTGTTTCTCTCTCTTCTCTTTATGTATGTGTGTGTGTTTGTCGTGATCAATCCCCAGCTGTGCATAAAGTAAAACAACACAGAGTTTAATGAACAAAAACGATTTACTACATGTCTGCTGATTTAGTGTTGTTTGTGTGTGATGAGAGATATCATAATGGATATCTGACAACTTCATCTCTCTTTAAATGAGTCACTTCTTCAGTTTGGAACTTTCACTCTTTTATAAGTTCAACATTTTTATCTTAAAGGGGACATATCACGAAAAACTGACTTTTCCACGTTTAAGTGCTACAATTGGGTCCCCAGTGCTTCTATCAACCTAGAAAATGTGAAAAAGATCAACCCAGTAACTTAGTTTTGGTAAACCATTCTGGTAAACCAGAGAGAGAAATAATTGACAGCACAATTAAGTTTCAATTTCAACAAACCACCATTATGGTGATCAGTGTTTGCATTATCAGCTCATTTGTATTTAAAAGACACACCCAAAAGTAGGGCTGCATAACAACTAATCGCAACTAATCTTTTGCAGAATAACAGTTTTTTTACATCATAAAAAAAGGTAAAAATCGAGAATTGAATCGAATCATGATCTTAGAATCCAAAATGCAATCGAATCGAGGATTTGGAGAATCGTGACACCCCTAATACTGTAACAAATGTATTGCTCATGGTTTGTTCATGTTAGTAAATACATTAACTGATGTTAACTAATGAACCTTATTGTAAAGTGTTACCAATTTTTCTTAATATCAAGTTTATGAGTATCTAGTTAGGTTTTCTAAACTACCCATACATATCATTTAATCTGACACATCATATGTGTGTGTACTGTATATAATAATTTTGTAAATATTTTTATATTTATATGTAATTTATATATACATAATTATTATACACAGTACACACACATATATGATGTAACCAAAATTGTTTATTCTGCAAACGATTAGTTGTGATTAGTTGTTATGCAGCCCTACCCAAAAGCGACACATTTTTGCATACACCTACAAAGTGTCAATTTTAACATGTTATACTAAATTATTTGTGTGGTATTTTGAGCTAAAACTTCACATACGCACTTTGGGGACACCAAAGACTTACTTTACATCATAAAAAAAATCTCATAATATGACCCCTTTAAATGTCATGTTTTCTTAGATCAGATAAGATACAGACTGACGTGTTTTTTTTAAATCTTTTTTAGTTGGTTTCCTTGAGTGAAGGAGTAAATAAGATGACGTCTAGATAACAATTTTCTTTTAAATCTTCAACAGATGACACAAAGATAATTCTGCACTTATGTACTTATGTTTATATTTAGATACAGTCTCACTTTATTATTCATAGTCAAATTCACAGGTTTTACAGACGTTAAGGAAATACTCTGTGGGTTTTTGTTATTGATGGTGTTATTTGATTGTCCTCTTTCTTACTCCCTCTGCAGTTTTCCGGTCATGTCAGGGAGTTTCCAGCCTGTGGCTGAGTGGTTAAGTGTCCTCCGGCTCGACCAGTACAGCTTGGCGTTCAGGGAGGCTGGGCTGGGTACGTTGCGGGAATGCCGGGATTTAACATCTGCAGAACTACAGCAGATGGGGGTGGCTCTTCCCGGACACAGAAAGCGGATTCTCGGCAGCATACGTAAGGTCTTTCCCTCTGAAGCAGGATCTGAGGAAGATGAAGAGAAAGAGGAAGACAGACCCATTCCCAGAGAGAGGACAAAATTCAGAGCGTCTGCAGAAAATAAAGAAAATAAAGACAACGGCGTGCATTTAAATAATCCACCACCTGTACCCCCCCGGGTCACGCCAAATAGACCTCCGGTGCCCTTCACATCCACTTCCTTGGTGACATCATCTGACCACAACTCTGTGAGTAACCCTACGCAACACCCAACTGTTCCCGAGCGGAAGGTCATGCCCACACCCGCCGAGCGATCCAAACCCACCCCTGCACCGAGGGTTTCCCCCGAACACCTGCCTCTGAAAGGCCCACCGCAGCCGGTCCAGAGGAACGAGAGGAAACTCTCACCTGTGTCTCCCACTCACTCCCTCTCTCCATCATCATCTTCATTATCATCGTCTTGCTCTTCCGATCAGTTCCACCTGTATGAACAGTGTTCCTTACCTGCTCAGGAAGAAACGGCTCCTCCTCTTCCTCCCAAGTGCTTCGCTGTCTCCAAAGAACCTCAAGATTCCCAGTTAGCCCCTCAAGTTCCTTCCAGACCCCCTCTTCCCCCACCACGTGTTTCTGTTACCATGACCGCACGTCTCGGCTCATCCAGAAGACTGTCCGGTTTCAGGTACTGATGCATTATGATTATTACTATATTGCTTTAGTATAGGGTGGTTGCTGTATGATGTGTGCTACGTTGTGTACTGCACATGCAATCTAGCTTACTCTACAGTAATCTATATTGTACATTGTGTAAAAATGTTATTTGTGCGTTATTTTGAACACAACTTGTTTCAGTATATTACACTGAATGATTTTACACAACACACACTTGCACAAACTGGGGGTTTTGCATCACTTCCTGTCAGCTGACACAAGGTTTCATGTGGTTTGAACATCACACGGGTGACATGAGCCAGAACTGGAAAATCATAAGTGTGTGTTTTTCCTGCCAGTATGAGTGTGTGTGCGTTTGTGCAAGCATTTGTGTGTGTGTGTGTTTGTGTGCGTGCGTTTGTGTGTGTGCGTGCGTGTGTGTGCGTGCGTTTCAGTCGTTCTCTGATAGGGAAATAAACTTAAACGTGCCTGCTAAACTCAAACAGTCAGATTAAATGCAGTGTTTCCCATACATTGATTTATTTGTGGTGGCCCACCACAGAATCAACACTGGCCCCCACAAATAAAATTTTCATGATTCCCATTAACATTTTTATTTCACTATTTAAAACAACTTAATTCGGCTTAAAATATAATTTGATATATAATACAGATCAAATACAGATACAGATCAAAGAGTAGAAGTGAAACATATTTCAGGTGCCAACACTAGATCAAACTCAAACACGACATGATGACGTCACATATATGCTAATTAGCGGGTAACGTCATCACCACCATGGTCTCCTCAAAGTCCTGTGGGAAACACTGAAATGATATGTATGGGTAGTTTAGAAAACCTAAATAGATACTCATAAACTTGAGTTTAACTAAGAAAAATTGGTAACACTTAACAATAAGGTTCATTAGTTAACATTAGTTAATGTATTAACTAACATGAACAAACCATGAGCAATACATTTGTTACAGTACTAGGGGTGTCACGATTCTCCAAATACTCGATTCGATTACATTTTGGATTCTAAGGTCACGATTCGATTCAATTCTTGATTTTTACTTTTTTTTTGTGCTGGGCAAAGATTAATCGCAATTAATCGCATACAAAATAAAAGAGATTTTTGGCATAATTTATGTGCGTGTACTGTGTCTAATTATTATGTATATTTAACCACACACACATTCATATATTCATTTCAGAATTGTTTTACTTATATATACATTTTTTTAATTTATATTTAATATAGAATATATTAAAATATAAATAAATATATATAAACATGTAAATGTTTCTTAAATACATGAATGTGTGTGTATTTATTTATACATAATAATTACACACAGCACATACTCATATATTAGGCCAAAAATCACGTTTATTTTGTATGCGATTAATCGCGATTAATCTTTGCCCAGCACTACTTTTTTTTAAAGACAAACAATTGCTATGCCATTAATATTTATTATTATTATTATTATTATAGTTTCACATTAACATGCACATTGCGTGCTTTTCCTCGCATGGGGGTTTTGTGGGCTTCACTTTACGCGAGAGAGCTTGTAGAGAGAGGATTCCTTCTTGCATGCACATGGACGTAATGCGCGCGTCTTGGACTAGCATCTGAAATAAATCCAGCGCATCATAAGCAGCTGCGCTTCTCTCTGTCTCATGTGCACGCACTCTCGCATCAGTCCGAAGTCTAAACATAAACTAAATTAGTAATCATTACATATTTGTTCAGTTTTATGCGTTTCATGCGAGCTGAGGCAAACTATCCCTTTTGTTTCAAATATAATCAGCTGCATCTTGGCGCCTCACTCTCGCGCAAGTGCAGAGAGTTGCGCTCTGTCCGAAGTCAGATCACTAGGTAGTTATCCTGTTTATGATATGCATTTCAAGGAGTTGTAGCAATACATCCCTCATGTTTAAAATATAAATATCCGAGAGTTTTTTCCCCTGCATGACAAGCCGACCAGACGTGACGTGGGGGCATGGCAGAATCGACAATCCCATTTTTTATTCTAAGTTCGAGGTTGTGACTTAGAATCGAAATCGTGACCCCCTTAGTATTTATTCATCTTTGTTAATGTTAGTTAATAGAAATAAAGCTTTTAATTGTTTGTTCATGTTAGTTCACAGTGCATTAACTAACGTTAACACAATTTAATAAAGTATAAGTTATTATATGTTGAAATTAACATTAACAAAGATTAATAAATGCTGTATAAGTGCAGTTCATGTTAACTAATGAACCTTATTGTAATTAGGGCTGTCACAATGATTAAATAATCGTCTCATCACCAATGTTTGACCTCATTGTGATAATCTCAGATCACCGCAATGATTGCACATCTTTCTAAACAACACAAGGGGGAGCTGCAGCGCCTTAAAGGCGGAGTCCACGATGTTTGAAAGCCAATGTTGATATTTGAAATCACCCAAACAAACACGCCCCTACCCCAATAGAATCTGGACCTTCTGTTGATAGACCCGCCCCACACATACGCAACCCGGCATTTGATTTGATTTGATTGGCTATAAGTGTGTTTTGGTAGTCGGCCCGTCTCCTTTTCCAATGCGTTTTTCAAACATCGTGGACTCCGCCTTTAATAACCGAGACAGTATCAGATTACTTTTAAATTTGTGTTATGTGTATTAATATTTACTGCCAGATAAACCTTGCAAAATACTTAATTTAAATAGTCACAACAATATGTGAAAATTATTTCATAAACAAAGAAAAAATGTGATAAAACAGACAATTAATCATAATCATCACAATTTATTAGTCAAGTAACAGTCAGCCAAATTTCATAATCGTGACGGCCCTAATTGTAATGTGTAACCAAAATTTGTTAGGTGTGAAACACACATGAAAAAAGAAGTGTGGGTTTACCGTGGTGAAAGATCTGTGAATTATATCAGACATATATTATTATATACCTTACTGACCAGTTGAGTTGTTACTCTGTTATATTTACTTGCCAAGCCCATTTTTACTCTCTGTGGTGATTCAAGTGTTAGTTTTGTTTAAAACTCTTAAATGATGTGTTTAGTGTTTGTGAACACTAGAGGTCAGCAGATGTCCTGTTTTGTGTTGGTTTTCTTCAAGCTGCCGTCCCACAATGCCGTGCATCAGACTGTGTCTACACTTAAAGATGAGCAGCTTTATATCCACTGGATTTTGTATAAAGCATCATTTTATTAAAAGTGATTCAGTCTGTCTGATGATTTTCATGATTCATATTTCTGAAGTTTGGTAACATTGCTTAACAGTCAGTGGACACGGTGACCGTTTCTGATTCATTTTTCTGATAAAATCATTACAAGGGTAGACACAAACAGTTAATTGTCATTGACTCAGAGAGATAGCTGTGGTTTTGTAAATTTGTATGTTTATCTGTGCATACAATACTTTGTGTTCTTGAGTATTGAAAGAGAGGAGTTGTGTTTGAATGTTTTGTCTAATTTTTGAGTTTTGTTTGTTTAAGTTTGTCCTTGTAAGCGCTAGAAACAGAAGACAGAAATCAGGAAACGGTTGTTTTTCACACACACATATACACACACACAACAGTGAGCTTTACTTCCGTCTCTCTTTTGTGCGGTTGGCAAGCTCGATCACTTCAGTGATTCTCTGGCTGTGTTGTTGTATTTTTTTACACTTGGGTATTGGATGATATCACCTGACGCTGATGTAAGATGTACTGTATATTCACCTGTAACACTATTTGGGCGATCTGTGATGGCTTCATTGGGTCTGTTTAAGAATGTAAGTTCAGTGTGGGAAGTGGACATTTGTTTGCGTTATTTCCTACCTCAGTTTCTCTCTCTCTCTCTCTCTCTTACTATTTTTACAGATTTCCTGTGAATGTTTTATTGTGTTTTGAAAAAAAAACAACAGGTTGAGGTTTTGTTAAGGTGTTTGGTATTGTCACAGCGCCTCTGTGGGAGTTTTGAAATGTTCAGAATCAAAGAGATCCTCCTGATGAAGTGAAACTGTGTGAATTTTATATACTGTGATTGGGCTCGTCAGATATGTTGGAGATGACAACTTTCCTTGTGATTTTACGCATTTCTTGCACTTTCTTTGTGGTTGTTCTTGAGGTTTGCCAGCATACGTAAAAGTAATAATTGACGACCGCTGTTGAATTATTTAAAAATAATGCACAGCCAAGGTGGTAATGTGGCATGACGCGAAGTAGAGTTATGGGGCGTACACACGAAACGCGAACTTAATGAATGGCGCGAGTAGATACAAAGTCAATGCAAAGATGCGAATTGATGCAAACTCGCGTGGGGCGATGTGAATGGTGTGAATTGGGTGGCGCGATTGCCGTGAAAACACGCACTATTGGCATTAAAACACGTCTTTTAGTTAGATTTCATTAATAATCTAGAGCAAGGAACGCAATGCTTCGTGTTTGGTGTGTATGCAGTATTACACTGCGGGTGTGCATTATTTCAAAATAATTCAAAGGACCAGAATCAATTATTCTGCTTATACCGCGCCACGGTTACCACATTAACTTGTCGTAATTTTAAAGGTGCCAAAGAATGCATTAAAATAATCTGTAAAATTTTTGTCTAATATCTGCATAGAAGATTTGTGGCTTTATTAAGTGCAAAAATTATCCAGAGATGGTTTTACATGTCCATTTACAACCCTAGGATTTGTCTTTAGAATGAAATGGTCTATTATTACCTTATTTGAAAGGGTCATGAATAATAATGTTGAGCTATGCTCTGATTGGCTATTTCTCCTTCAGTAGCTCTGTCTGTGTGTGTAAACAGATCTTATGTTTGAGTTTGTAACAGATGAAGATACAGATTTTGAGGAATAATCAATAGTTTGGAGATTGTTAATGGACGAACGTAACTGTAACGTCAATAGTAGAACTTCAGCCTAAATGCTATTATATAGCATTAACTAGCATGTAGCATTAACTAGCATATAGCGCTAACTCAGCAGTCACAACTTTGTTTTTAGTATTGTAACAACATTGTACTTAATTTAACAGTTTTTAGCAATGTTTGAGACTCATGATAGAACTCTTATTATTCATCTATGCCTACATAAATACAGTTTTACATTCTACAGCACCTTTAAGACATTAGACAGGTCAAGTGTGCGTTTACCGAAATATAATGCACACCCGTTGGACGTTTCTCAGCCAGAATAAAGCATTCAACAGGCTTGTGGTATAAGGCTATGTGATGTGTTTACTAGGGTGTGATGGTATCTCATAAGTGTCAGGTCTTAGTTCATCATACAGGGGTGGGGTTCAGATGGTGCTGGGTGATTTACACACTGAAGTATTAATAAAAAAAATATAATGATAATAAAAGAGATGCTGAGCGGCAAACACTTTTTTTGTTGACCTTAAACACTTTTCTCCTCCATGCATCATATTTATGATTTCAGTGCAGGTTTTCTCTGCAGTGTTGGTCAGTGTTTAGTTCTCATGATAGTTATTCTGAGTCTAACCGCAGCTGTATGTTTAGTCCAAATTATTAAAACCACACACTGTAGCAAGGGGTGATTCTCATGCGTATCTCATCAGTAAAGATAATTTTGTAATTAGTAGTAAATCACCATCACCTGCTTTCAAATGGAGTGGCATTTACTACACAGATACATATTTCATTGATATATTAATATGGCTCTGTGTAGTAAATGCAGCTCCATCTTAAACAGGTGATTTACTACTAATCATAAAACTGGCTTTACTGATGAGTTAAGCATGAGAATTGCATGCGATTTATCAGCCACCTTATACTGTAGCCCCGTGTGTTCTTTACTTCATTGCGTGCTCTACTAAACAGAAGTTGATGTAGTTTGTGTTTTCTATTTTCACAAGTTATCTCTCACTTTACTCAGTCATACAAATAGTGAGTTATAATACTACTGAGTTGTGTTTGGCCATTACCGGTTCAAAGTTCATTAGTATTAAACACTCACTCATGTGTGTTTCTTTATAGCTCTGAGTTTTCATACTTCTGCAGGAAGTTTGATGAACTGAAATACAGGTTAACATGCATTAAGTTTCCATGACAACAACGGTTAGCATCATGATCATGTAGCATACGTCACGTAAATGTTTTTGGATGTTGTTCATGTTTTGGATCACATAAAGAGAGAGATTGTTATTTATATTTGGTCGAGAAGATTTTTGTGAATTACTTCATCACAGTTGTGTAAGTTAGTAAATGCTAAAGATAGATTTCCATTGTTGTTAAGCACAATGTATTGTAGTCAATAGTTAGCTTTAGCTATTGTTAATGAGATCTAGGGTTGCAAAAGGCCGGAAAGTTTCCGTTAAAATTTTCGGAAACTCCGTGGGAGTTTAATTTGGGGAATTTTGGAAATATTCTAGGGATGCACTGAATATTCAGCCACTGAAAATTTTTTGCCGAAAATGGCCCAAAAGAGCATTTTCGGTTTTCGGCCGAAATACTTTTATCACTGAAACAATATGGCCGAAATGTTGTGATGACGCAAACAGAAACCGCGACCTGCACATGCTTGTCTGAATTGACACGTCTGTGGTTTGGACGTATTTAACCACAAAAATGCACTAAAGTGAGCAGCTTTCTATAGGCACAGAGGCACATGCGGTTGAATGTGTCAGACGTGATCGAGTATGTATGCATAGTATGCCCTTCAAAGATCAGAACTCTTGATGTGTAAACTTTAGAGTGATTGCCCTATTGTGTCTCATACTGTAGTCCATTAACATACATTTGGCGAATAAAGCAATGAAAACAACGTAATATTTTATCTTGAGCAACTGTTTGCTGCGCTGTTTGGAATTCGCCCTCCGTCTGTGTGTGTGCACGCGTTTAAGTGCCGTCAATAGTGCATACACGGAGAGACGCATTTTAAAAAGCAAGCGAACATAAAATCTTTCTGTTGACAGGGCACATATAAACAAAATGATCTCCACAGTATTCTTTTTCTAATAAAACATTTGTTTATGTCTTAAGTGTATGTATAAATTACAGTCAGAAACCAGTCTCTGCTTATTTAATCTTAAAGAGACAGTAACCTCAATAAGTCTGTGTCAGTAATGTTAATCAAACAACTCAAGACAAACAGAAAATCACTTCTGTAGCTCTAAAAATAATAATAATTATATTTAATTTATACAATAAAGACATTGTTATGATTAATTCAATTTCTGTAGCTAATGCTAATTTCAGACCGTTTACTAAGGCTTTGAACCGGTTAATGGAACGAAAACAAAAACCAGAAACTTTTGATGTTTTGCAAGGAACAGAAACGAAACCAAAAACTTTTAAAATATATATATGTTCCGGAACAGAATCATTTATTTAAAATAATGGTAACCAGTTAATACCGTTATTTTTTCGTTCTTTGACAAGATTTCTGTGCAACATTACTCGATGAAGTTCACTTCCGGTCGTCGTTGACTCATCAGAGAAATGTGAAGCTTGCCACGAGCAAGTATCCTACTCAAACTATAAGAGGTAAATATTGTAGGCAACCAAATATCTCAAGATGTTTGTTTTTTACTAATTAGTGGTGTAACGGATTGCAGTTGATCCATACAGATCACGACCCACGGTTCGGCTCGCATGCGATTTGCGAATTAATACGTAAATTTAAATAGGCTGAATGTTGATAATTTGCAGGTGTTTCAAAGGCTTGCAAATGTTAACACCTAAGTGATTTTAAACAATTTAACCACTAAAAGGCGCTAAAGTGAGCAATTTTCTGTACGCACAGACGCACATGCAGTTAAATTTGTCCGGTCCAACTCCAATTAAACGTGATTATCCCTATGCCCTTCATAGATCAGAACTCTTGATGTATAAACTTGAAATTGCGCTAGTGTGTCTCATACTGTAGTCCATTAAAATACATTGTTTATTTTGTGAAGCGACTATTTATGCTGCATCTTCCCGAAGCGCCGTTTGGCAGTTGTCCTCCGTCTGTGTGTGTGCGCGTGTTTAAGTTTACTCAACAAATGTAGGCATGTCACATACAGTACATGTTGCATACATAATGTAGCCTTTTTAATGTTTGTTGACAAGACAGAGACTTAAGGAAAATTATGTAGACTAATAATTTAAATTTAATGTCCTAATGATCAGCCTACTTATTTGTATGTCCCACTGCTGACATGGAACGTTATTAACCCGTTCAGGAACTTTATTTTTTTTCTAACTTCTAACCGGTTCAGGAACCTCAATTGTAGGATTGAACCGAAAACTGTAAACATTAAAATACGGTTTCTGTTCGGAAATAACCAATTGGGAAAAATTCTGGTTCAAAGCCCTGATTTCAGACCTTACTTAATGTGCAACTTTGTCCTTTTTACAAATGTTTGCAATTTCTTTATTTGTTATTAGATTTTTCCCGCCCCCTTTTTGCTGATCCAAAAAATAAACCTATCCGTGCTTCAAAACCTGTAATGTGATCCAAACCGTGAGTTTTGTGATCCGTCACACTCCTAGTAAAGTTAGTACACAGTGATAGCCATAAATGCAATGGTACTAATAATACATAAATATATATAATTGGCATAATAATTTCTTTCTGTGTTTCAATTTTCGGCCTTGGTTTCCTCTTTTTCGGTTTTGGCCAAGAGTTTTCATTTCGGTGCATCCCTAAAAAGATTCCATATTTGAAATTTAACTGGAATTAGTTTGGAAATTATTTATGGAAATATATATAAACGTCTTGACTTAATTAATTGCACTTAGAACTTTAATTGAGTCTTTCATTGAGTAACACAAAAGCATAATAAACAATATTTTAGTTATTATAATAGTGCTAGTTTACATTTACATATCTGATTTACTGGCTAGCTAGCTACTGTATAAACACATTTTGGTATTTGCTAGTAGGGCTGCACAATTAATTAAATTATCTTGCGCATCTTGTCAATAAAGCCGGTTTTGTGTTTGGTAGTAAATCACCATCACCTGGTTTCAGATGGAGCGACATTTACTACAAAGAGCCGTAGTTCACTGCCAAGCTAGGCAATACTGTGTTCCTTATCGCAGGTAATTTGTGTGTCTAACTTTGTCTGTTGAGTTTTCATCTGGATTTGATGGCCTCATTTGTAAAGCGTGCGTACCCACAGACTTGATCGTAAAGTGTGGGTATGCAAAAATCCAAGGCAAAGTCCATATTTATAAAAACTTTGACGTGGAAAAGTGATAAGCGCCACTTCAGGGTTTGAGCAGATGTAGCCACTTTTGCTTGTCCGATTTCTACAGGTTTAGGTAAATGTAAGCCATTGCTGCTGGAAAAGGATTTAAACATTGACAGGTGCTCTTTTATATGTCAATGACATTAATTAGGCAGGAAAGCTGCTCACAATTTCATGCTCCTTTACGATTTATAGATTTCACGCTTGAAAGTGAAGTACGTGCGTTTTCGATGCGTACATTCGTTTTATGTATCACATGTGTGGGCTTCTGAGAAATTATACAATTTAGAACGTTTTCTATACAACATTTTATAAATGAGACCCATGGTGTTGTAGTCTATGATTATTGTTGGTTAGTGTTATAATTTCTTTAGGAGTCCTGGATCTTTAATTAAGATCTTATTATGTTTCTATTTGCTGAATAATCCTACCTCACCATGACACTTCATATATACTGTATGTCATGTCATGTGTGCTTTTTTCTGTGTTAGTCACCTTCTGTTCTGTTATCTACGATCTTAAAAACAAACTAAATAGCACTAAAACTGGCTTGTAATCATAGAGGAACCATTTTAATATGACACCACCTGTCTAGAACCATAAATGGTGCTCTAGTGGTGCTGTATCAGCCTGTATGTTTCTTCATAGGTGAAATAGCACTAAAAATGGTTCCTCTATGATGTCTATGTAATGTACACACCTGCACCTTGTATTTGTAGTCAGTGAGCTGGTCTCTTCTTCTCTACTTTAACTTTGCACTTTATTAATATCTGTATTGTACGTGTGGGTGCAATGTGCTAAGCCACTAGCCCATGACCTTTGTGCTCCTGTGTAACTCAGTGGTAAAGCATTGTGTTAACAGCACAAAAGGTTGTGGATTTGAATCTATGAATGGCACATACTGATAAAAAAATGTAACCTTGTAATGCACTGTAAGTTGCTTGAAAGCGTCAAATGCATAAATGCAATAGAAGTGGATTTTCAAGATGTAAACTGCATTTCATTAGCCCTGTACTTGTACTGTGCACAATGACAAACACTTTAATTCTAATCTAATGTAAGTTGAAGCTCTGCTTGTGTCTTGATATCAGAACTGTGGCTTCTGTTTTCAGTATGACACATGAAGTACTGAAACTTTACTGATTTTACTCACTCTGTGTGTGTAAATTTGGTCACGAAGAAACCGAGTCTCTGTTTAAAGCAAACATTTGACCTTTCCAGACTCCTTATTGGTAATTTGTCATTAGAAGGCTAGATCTTACACTTTTAGCCTCTTATTGGGTGATTCTCACGAAAACTTGGTTTTAAAAATGTCAAGCATGAAAATGTAAAAATTGCTTAAATTTACTTTTTTCCCCACCAGACATTGAAAAACAAAGTCTGGAGTAAATGGGAACATAATTTTAAAAAATTTGTCCTAAAAAATCTCATTACCGCAACAGTCAGAAAACATCAACACTGACATATTTTCAAAATGACATGACAAACCTGAAAGAACATAATTTGGAGATTCTGCACATGCATTTAAAATCAAAGTATTATGCTTCTATTAATTAAATTAACATTTAATAAGCATCTGTTGTGGTAATGATAATCAAAATGTCGTGTAAGCATTCTGACAAGACAATATTTCAAATTAACTGTAAAAAAATGTATCTTACCTGGTAGCCATCTTGAAGTAACTGGTCCATGTGCTTGGTCACTCAAAATCTAACTTTATTAAAATTCTGTATGTGTGCTTAAACTGTTCTCAAAAAGTGTTGCGGAGGATGAGAACATCAGGCATGGACACATCATTTTCCTAATTTTTCTTCATTGTTATTATACATGAATATTCAGTAAATATTTTTTCTGTCATCTAAAGTAGTCTAGCAAAACATCCATTTATTTTTTTTCTTAATATTTTTGTGTTAATTTGATTAAATTACAACATAACGCATGTTCAAACACAGCCGGACACATTGCGGTAATGAGAATTTCAGCAGAAAATGAGATAAAATTTACAATTATAAATTCTTATGTTGAAATCACACATTGTGCAAGGTAGAACACAGTATTGTGTTAATTCTGATGCTTTTTAATGTTACTATATTACACATTTTAAAGCTAAAATCATTAGTGCCGTGGTGTTTCAATGGTTTCGCGAGAATCACCCTATTACATTTATGACAAACTTTTGAAATCTAAAAATTGAAGTTGTTATCCCCTTCAGACCTGATTATTATTTTGATTGGTTGATGAGCATTTTTATTGGTTTAAACCACAAAACATGTGATGTCCGTTCCAGTGGATGGCTGCAGGGTCTGAAGGGGTTAATGTTTATTGCAACACAGTTGATAGTTAGAGGAAGTTTGTGCATGTGTGAAATGTTATTTAATATCTGAATAAACTGAGTTTCTGAACTGCTCAGTGGTGCACATGACACATTATTTACTGCATTGAAGCTTTGGTTAACTGGGTTTTTGTTGTTTATATAGTGTTAGCGTGATTTGTACATCACGAAACAACATCATCATTTTAATCATCATAGTCCATTTTCTGTCATTTTTTTAATGCTATCTTTTAAAAGACGCTGTTATGATAGTTGTGTTGCATGATTGGTTAACAATTTTGTGACATTACTGTCGGATACAGTATAGTCTACATTGTATTATTTGTATTATTTTATAAAGACTCCTCCGAGAAATCTTCTCTAAACGTGGGCATTTTTCAGTAATATGATTAGGAATGGGATGATAAATTCAGATATACACTAATAATACCTGGCCAGTAATGATTCTGAATCGCACAGCCGATATTATGCACAGCTATTTCATGTACTACCGCTTTTGATTAGTAAGTCTTTATCAATCTGAAATAACTGTTAGTTTCAGTCGTTTATAACAGGCATTTGAAAAAGTGAAAGTGACAAGCCTGTCATGTATGCAAAACATACTCGAAATGTGACCTCTGCATTTAACCCATCCTAGTGAGTAGGGAACACACACACTGCAAGTCGTGAACACACAAAGATCCGGAGCAGTGGGCAGCGCCTGGGGAGCAATTAGGGTAAAGTGCCTTGATCAAGACCACAACAGTTGCAACACTCGTCAAACATAGTCATTATAAATAATATTTATTATCATGAAAATACCTGAAAAGGTTTGAAGAGAAGCGATATAAATATATGCTTAAGCCACAGAATTTCCTGGAGCTGCGTGTGTAATTGTTCTTTTTCTGCAAATTGCAATCCATAAGTTTCTGCATGAGAGCGTCCCTTGGTTTTTGGACGTAGTGGCATTTCACCGTAATTCATTGAGAAACAAAGGCTGTTTCTTCCTGTTGGTCACCTGATCTCCGCCATTATTTTGCCGCAATGAATCTGGGGCGTAAAGCAATTTCAGTGTGCAAGTCTACACTCCATGCATCCTCGATATCAAGAACACATCCAGGTATTTTCATGCGTGAACTTGCGTTCTTGAGAATTGGAATTGAACTTTGATAATAAACAACTAATTGAATATTAGTCTATTTAAATGACGTTAAGTATGACATACGTTTTTTGAAGTTTTATGTATTTTTCGTTTTGTCACAAGGCTTATAATTGCGAAATATCCAAGCGATTCTCATGCATGGAACCGCATTTACTACACAGAACGAGGGCTGTGCGTGTTTCATCAGTAAAGCCGGTTCGGTGATTAGTATTAAAGGGGACAGAGAATGAAAAAACATTTTTACCTTGTCTTTGTTGAATAATGGTAGTCTACTCGCATTCACAAACATACAAAAAGTGCTAAACATCTCAGTCTCAAAAAAAATCCTCTCTTAGAAATGTCAGCCAGAAAACGGCCCAATCTGAAAAACTGATGCTTATGACATCACAGGCATCTCACTGCCCCTCCACTTTAAAATAATTGGCCAAATTTTTTGAGTGGCAGCAAAGTCAGCTCATCAGTAATGAGATTGCAAGTTAAGCCTGTAGGGGGAGCCAAATTGGTGCAAAACCACTTGTTTAAAATCCCCCACCCTAATAGAGCTATCTGAGAGAGGTTTTTAGGAAGCTTCTAAGGCATTACAGACCCAAACAAAAAAATGTTTGTCTACATGTCACATCACAGAACAAGGATAAATACCCCGTTCAATCATTTTATGTCACCTTTAAATCACCATCATCTGCATTCAGATGGAGTGGGATTTACTACACAGAACCGTAGTTCACAGAAATTCAAGGCAAAATCGGGTTTATAATCGAGTAAAATCGACTCCGATAATCTATGCGATTTTGCCTAGCTTTTTGTGAACTACGGTTCTGTGTAGTAAATGCCGCTCCATCTGAAAGCAGCTGATAGCGATTTACTACTAATTTCCGAACCGGCTTTACTGATGAAACACGCATGAGAATTGCTGCCAATTTTTTGCACAGTCCTACACAGAACCATAGTTCACCGAGAAGCTCTGCAAAATCGCATAGATTATCGGAGTCGATTTTCCTGGATTATGAACACGATTTTGCCTAGCTTCTCTATAAAGTACAGCTCTGTGTAGTAAATGCCGCTCCATCTGAAAGCAGCTGATGGCAATTTAATACTAATCAAGAAACTGGCTTTACTGATGAAACATGCATGAGAATCACAGGCGATTTCTTGCACATCCCTATATGTATTTCAGTTAAAAACATTATAAAAATTATTAATTAAAAAAGAGCCTAAAGAAAATGACGTTAAAACCCCAAGGCTAAGGCCAATCTGTGATGTTTCAAGTCGGACGTTAGTACGAAATTAAATTCAGTACTTCTTGATCTAACAGAAATGATTAATTAGAGTTTGAGGACTTGACATAAAGTACGCTATCATAGGGGTGTGCGATATGACGATATTTGATTGTGAACGATTAAAATGTCTCCACGATCCAATTTTTCTGAAATATCGTTGTATCGTGCCTACATCAAGTGTGCTACAAACATGAAGGCGAGTTAAGGGCCATGTATACCTGTATTCCGCGTTCGGCTCACGCGCGCACGCGTCCGCTGAGCTTTCAAAGTATACTCACCACGGCTATGTGGGGATGGCCGTGTTCGAGACACACGCAATACAAATTATTTCTTATTCAAATTATCACTTTACCAGGCTGTCAGGGCAGCACTGATTTGCGACATTTACAGTACATTAAAAAATGTAGGATAACTTAAGTAAAGAAAAGGATCCGATCCACCATTACAAACAAAGTTTAGAGCAAACATCAAGAAAACAAAGAACATGAATCAAACATTATGGTGACAATGCTCCACAGCTTTCTATTCGTAGAAGAAGTGAAAATAAAAGATGAGAAAATGATAGAGTTTGTGCAAATGCTGTCTATTTTCTTTGTGTAATTGTTTGTAGTGGAGTGTCCTGTCTCAATATTTTCTTGCGCATGCACTGTTGTACGCGTACTGTCTGCGCATATTTTGTATGTTGTAGGACTGAATTTTTAAATGGGGGCATAAGTATATGGCTGTAATAACACTCAGTAATGGCAAAATAGTCTTTTAAAAAACAACATGATAAAAGAACCGTGATAAAATCGCAAAACTACCGTGATTCAATATTTTCCCCATATCGCCTACCCCTACACTATCATCATGTAAACAGACTACAAACACCAAGTGAGAGCCCGTAGTGAACGAATAAACACGGGATACATAACAGACTGCACAGTCGGCATATCTTCTTTATTTAGTTGGGCATGTTTTTGTGAAGAAAGACAACCGTATTTAGTGACCTGCTCCGGTAAAACCCTGTTCTTCTACAATAATGCTGACTGTGGAGAAAACTCTGCTACGTAATAGCAAATATAATTTCCCAATTCATGACCATGTTTGTGTATGTGTAGTATGTAATTTGTAGTATGTATTATTTGTTGTCTCTTGGTTGAAGATTTGTTTCTTAGTTTCATCATTAAACTGAATCAGTATGGGCAGGTCAGAGATTGAAGGTCTAACAGAGTCCTGCGGTTTCATTGGAAAGGTTTTTGAATGGGGTGAAACATTCTTTTTGTTTTTGGTTTATTAACTGGACCTCAGGGGCCCACAGGAAGAATCATTGTTTCAACACCCACATGAGTCTGATCTCAAGCGGATATGAGGAAAGGGGAAATATGACCTTTTTTTAGTCATGTTTGTGTGTTAGCGCAGACGGGCTGTCCTCTGCGCAGGCGTGCTCTCCTCTGCGCAGGCTTGCTGTGCTCTGCGCAGGTGTTGGCCTCTCTTTGTAAACAGCAGGATGCAGTAGTTCTGTATCAGGGTTGACTGATATTTCATCAGAATGAAGACGTTTTGCAGAATGTGTGTGTCTTCTGTCTTATATGAATAATAATGAGTCAACTTCTGTCTGTTCTCCATTCAACTCCTACAGTATTCCTGTGGATGAACATCCGGATCCTGATCCTTTTCCAGAAATTCCACCACGGACTAAACCTCCGAGCGAGAGCCCCAGGAAAGCATTCCCACTGCCAGCCATCAAAAACAGTGAGTAGACTTTTAATTGAATGACTTAATAGGAAAGTCAAAAATTTCGAAATTACACAAATTGGGAGGGTGGGACTTATGTGTTAAATTTGGGATTCTCTTAGTGAACTTCATGTTGGCATATGTGACAAGTTATGGATTTTTCTTCACTAGCTGCATTCCTATTGCAGATTTGCGCAAAAGCATTATTTTTTAAATGTCAACAAAAGACTATTGCGAAATGACGGCGTTTCCATTAATTGATGATATGCAACTGAAACTTAGTTTTTCCCTCTCATTATAATTCAGTCCAAACATCACGTCGACTGATGTTGGTAGGTTTACTAATATCATATCCACCGCACTAGGCATTATTTCTAACCGTAGGAGATGTAATCCAAAGTATCCAGAGTATTTTCCAAACATTAATCCCAAAAAAAGCCTCTTATGAGTGGCAATGAATAGGTGTTTCTTGAAGGGAATAGTAGATTATTTTAAATCAAGGAGATGTAAGAGCATTATCCAAATTTTATTGGCAAGGAAAGCCCTTATATTTGGGAGCAGACCTATATTGAGGTGTTTCTGGAGGTTTTAGTATATACTGGGTCATCTTCAAATAATAATTATGTTACTTACTTGCATCAGGTGACTTGAAAATGTGAATAAACATTTCCGTTGCAGTTTTACGAAACACAACTTTTCCAAATTGTATGAAAAAACACCTCATGCCAGTGTAAAAAACTATTTTTGCTTTTTTTCAATTTGCGCAATTTAAAGGAAGGATATCTGATTTGATCCAGAAACATTTTTAGTTATGCTGGTTGAAAGTCTCCTCATATTTAGGGCTGTCACAATTATAAAATTTGGCTGACGGTTAATTGTCTAGTAAAAACCGGTTATGACAATTAATTGCCTGTTTAGGGCTTTGACGGTTATGACGATCAATTGACTGTTTTATTGCTTTGACATTTAATTCTCATAATGTTTTTGTTTGTTCATGAAATAATTTTCACACATTGTTGTGATTATTAAAAATTAAATCTTTTGAAAATGTATGTTTGACCTGGTAGTTCATACTGTTTATCAAAGTTTTGCAGCATTTCTTTAAATGCTGTTTTTTCCACTGTATTGAATGGCTTTGCAATGTATCGCATTACACTGTCAGTTAAGGAGCGCCATCTGATACTGTGTCGTTTATGCAGGCGCTGCAGCTCCCCCTTGTGTTTTTTAAGGAGAGGTGCAATCATTGCGGTGATCTGAAAACGATTATTTAATCATTGTGACAGCCCTACTCAAATGTTTTTTGTTTTGTTTTTTGAATAGGGACAATTTTGGTTCCAGCCTGTTAACAAATTTACGAAGTGGCCAATCAAACATTTAAAAAACAACATTATATATCTGAGATTAACAAAATTAGCAAAGTTTAAAATTTTATATTCATTTATTACACGGCTCTCTGGAATGCTTGATTCTGATTGGTCAGTTGAGACATTTGCAGGTTCGTTCTTTTCAAATAATAACCGGTCCAAAGTAATAACGCATAGCTTTAAACTAATATGCCAATAAAATGTTTCAAATTCATATTCATGTCCAGTTTTTTTCTTATGTGGCAAGTAGCCGTGTAATAAGTGGGATAATGTAGAGGCAGCCGGTAGTTATTGTGAAATAAGCCCCGACAGTGTGATCAGGACCCGACGCGAAGCCTAAAATATAACAATAATGAAATCGAATCTGCTTTTTAACTAATTTTTTTTGAGCACGGTTATAAAGCCTCTCAATAGGCTTTAGGGTAGTTTGGCTAGTCTGGCTTCAAACAGTGGTGCAGTACGACAGGTGGGACAGGATCATAGTGTTCAAAAAGCACATTCTAATGTTAGGCAGCTCCTAACCATTCTGAAACAGTTCATACTGGCCTTCATTTTTCTTGATGTTTTTAAATCTTGACTTTTAAAATTTTAGCTGAGAATCTAAAATCACTCCTAATTATTTCTCTTGTTCTACGTGATCGATGAGTTCGCCATTCATTTTAATGTTACGGTCATTTATTGTATATAATTTTTTTGTTTTTGTTTTTTGTATTTATTGTTATAGAGAAAGTCAGATTAAGTGTTAAACAGGATTTATTTTTGCCAATTAGACACTTTCTCAAGACTTCTAGTTAGTGTACTACCGATAACAACAGGGTTTTTGCCAGACACATAAACCACAGTGTCATCGGCATACATTTGAAGGCCAATTTCAGGACACACTTCAGGCAGCTCGTTCACGTACAGGCTGAAGAGAACAGGCCCCAGTATGGTTCCCTGAGGGACTCCGGTCTTAATTTTATATGGGGCAGATTTTACATGATCAATATCTACACGTTGTTCTCGCCCCTGTAAGTAAGACTCGAACCATGATAGTGCCTGATGTGACATCAGGGCTCCAGACTGCCTCCAAATGGGGGCATTTTGCCACCAAAATTTGAGAGTGTACCACTGAATTTTACATCCAGTCGCACATGTGCGACCAGTAAATGTAAAATTTTTTTGTGATGTGACACTGAATTTGAAACAGCACATTGTACTTTCTGTATCTATCATCAAAGTATTTAGTACTAATACAGTGGAAATTAGTAGAAATGTGAATATTTGGTTAGCATGTTGATTTACGTTGTGTGCCCCTAAATTTTCTGATTGCGCCCCTAAAATTTTCAGCTGGGGGCCACTGTGCTCCTAGTGAAAAACGTTAGTCTGGATCCCTGGACATGTTATTAGATGACAGTTTTGAAATAAGATGACTATGATTTACTGTATCAAATGCCCTCTTTAAATCCAGGAATACCACACCCACAATGTTTCCTTTATCAAGCGGCTGCACAATATTTTCCAGTAATGCACAGATGGCTGATTCATTAGAATGGTCCTGCCTGAAATCATACTGTTGGGGGTGTATATACTGATGCATTTCTAGATATTGAGTTAGGTGTTCTGAAACAATTTTTTCTAGTATTTTGACATTACCGGAACTAGACTTATTGGTCAATAGTTACTAACGTCTGTGGTATTCCCACACTTAAAGATGGGTGCCTTTTTCCAGGTCTCTGGAAATATTCCAGTTTTTATAGAGACATTTTTAGCAAACACTATGTTAAGTTGTCTAAATGTATTTTTAATAAATGTATGTCATCTATGAAAGACATAGGAGCAAAACATTTTCAACAAATCATTGAACTAGTGTTCATTTTGTCACTTATTTTTAATTTAGTCTTAGTCTTGTGCCAAATGTCCTTGTTAGTTTTAGTCATATTCAGTCATTCACGTTAGTCGACTAAAAGTCTCGTCAATTTTAGTCGAAAGAAAACTCAATATATCTTAGTCAAGTTTTATTTAAAACATTTTTGTCTTTTTTTTTAAATAACTTTTTTCTGAGATTAGTTCTGATAACCATTTCAGTCATGTAGTGTTTCACACATCTCAAATATTGGTTAAATACACTAGTTGAATGATTTTTGTTGAATGTCACTTTGTTAAACGTTTCTGGTTTTCTAATTTAAGACACACATTCACAAATGATGTCATCGCTCGTGTTCGCTATCTATGGGTGTTTTGTTCTTGCTCGATGTAGTTTCGTGTTGCTCTCACCAGCCACAGGCTGGCAGCAACAGTAGTATGAGATCTGTGCTTACTTGAGAAACAGCGCAAAATCATTCAGTGTATTTTGAAGGCGTAACGTAATGGCTGAATATTCTATCTCTAGTAGAGGCGATTGTAGACGAAAATGAAGAGAGATTTTATCTCTTAGTCTTGTCTTTTTTCGTGTTAATTTAGTTTAAGTCAGCGTTTTTGGACATCTATGTAGTCTCTTCATCGTCTCGTCTTAGTCATGGAAAAAAGGTCGTTGACGAACATATTTAGTCTCGTCTCGTCTGACGAAATTTACACTGGACCGAATGCAATAATTGGACACATCTGTGAACGTGTTTTGCATGCACTGTTCACACAGACATCATACATCATCAGCGCGTTCATGTGCGCTCAACTCCTGTCTGTAAACAAAGCCAAACAAACTTTTCTGCTAAATTGACAACCTGCACATGAACCACAAAACCAAAGACATCTTTTGAAACAACAACGGCAAAAACCGTCTGGATCAGCAAAGAGTAAACACCTGAATTAACATCGGTAACTTTACTGTTTTTCCATGAGCTGCGGGTCTGAAATGGTCATTGCAGTGTTTCTTTTGGAAAGGTAGGTACGCAATATGATTGTATTTCGATGGATTCATATAGTCTATTTTGATGAAACATCGTGTTGTTTCTGTAGTTTGTGTACCTTTAAGAATTAGCGTAGCATTATTTATGTTTTTAAAATTACAACTACTACGTCTACACAACCGAAAACGTGCCGTATCTAATTCTGATTTAAAACAGTTGTTTATGGTGTTATTCACTTTATACTGCAAACCTGGATGGGCTTTTGGTCTGTGCTTGTTAATGTGTTTTGAAGGAGGCATGGCTTTGGATGGCGATTTAAATGGAGAGTGGGATCGTGGTTTCAGTGCTAGTAGGCTAAAGTTAGCATTTTTCAAAATGGAAACGCAGCTACTTCAGTGAAATTAATTAATATTAAATTTTTTAGGCAAAATTTATGTTGGTGTGGAATAGGGCTGAGCAAAATCGATTTTTCGATTAATCTTTTTTCCCCCTGATTCAAAATCGAAGCTACAAATTGATTTTTTCCCCATTTTATTTCCGCAAACATTAACGTTAATCTAATTATTGGTCTTCTTCACTAGATGTCACCCTTTTTTGCCTTGTGCGATGTTACCAAGGAGCGAGAGGCGAGACATTCATTCATTCAGTCTATATTCTAATATATTATAATATAATATACTATTCTATATAATCTATATTCATTGAGTTGAATCGAGAATCGGGTATAAAAATCGAGTAGAGAATTGGACCGAGAATCGGAACAGAACTGATTTGATAGCCTGTGAATCGAAATCGAATCGATCTGGAACATCTGAATCGATATCCAGCCCAAGTGTTGAAGTGTTCAGATCAGAAGATTTCAAAAAATGAATTCAGTCGTGACTTTTCAAACATTCAACTAGTGCAGTTTTACAGGCGTGACAAATAAGCTGAATGTATGAGAAAATATGAAGACGCAGCAGAGTTAAATATTCAATATAAACCTGTTGTTACTGGTTTATAAGTATTGTCCTATTCATATCTTAAGTGATCTCATTTGTTCACTTTATTAAAATAAACATAAATAAAAGTGTTACATGTAGTCATAGAGAACTATGGCCTCATACACTACATATAAATTCAGTTGTCATCTTTTAATGCTGATTCCTGTTCTGTACACACACACACACACTTCAAACAGTCATTTACAGGATGGACAACTGCTGCTCTACAAACAAATTAACTCCTGCAAAATGCAAAATTTACAGAAACTTTGCATAGTATGTACATAACCAAACTAGTTGTTGATAAAGGATTTAAACATGCATCATGGACATGACTAGTTTCTCTTCTGAAAAAATAAATGCCTACAAGGGGAAAAAGTCGTTGATAGAAGCACAAGTGTTTGCTTACTAGTGTTGCCAGATCTTGCATGATAAAAAGATCCAATAATAAACCGAAATAAATCCAAATGCTTTACCTCAAAGATCAAAATATCGGGACCGGCACCTTCACACTAACAACAATAAAACTTTGTCGTTTTGTGAGCAAAAAGCCATAAACTAGCCACAATGATATGCATGAACTACAATAAAGACGAAGACCTGGCAACACAAGGCAACAAGATACACTGAGGGAAGCAAACTTGTACAACACACAACGCCAAGATAGAGGTTTATTGCAGAACATAATGCTGTAATATTATTTTGGTGTGAATGATAAGAATGTCGCTATGGTTATCTCTGTGTCAATCATTGCTATTTTGTCATACAGACATGAAACGATCATTTAGGGGATTTACTCCTGCATTTCCTGCATTAAAATACTTACTATTTTAATGCAGATGTCACTTGTAAAAATATGCAGGGTGTATGAGGCTCTTACATTTACTTCATCATCTGTGTGTGTGTGATTGTGTTTATATGTGCTGTATTTTTAGTTGGTTTATTTTCTGTCATGTCAGCGGTTTTAAGTTTGACCTGTTTTTGAACTCGTGTCCTTTTTTTGATGACCATATGAAGTGTTCACAGCATGAAATCTTTCTCCGCTGTGGTCAGTGTGCATGTTTATATCAGATCAGTAAATAAAGTTATCAGATAGCTACAGTAACATTCACAAAAGTCATGTGGGGTCTTCATCTATAACATATGCATTTTTTATGCACTTTCTGTGTAGAATTGGATTCAGCGGGCAGTTCAGATGAATATGATGATAAGGACCACGATCTCAGCAGAGACGCTAAACTCTTAGACATGGCTTATAAGGTGCGTGTCATGTGTTTTATCAGACTGTTTGATTGTAGCTCTGAACTGTCCAATAGCGACACATGCTGTGTTTGACTGACAGTTGTTTCCTCCAATAGACATCTTTGATGGTTCCCAAGGAGAAACCTCGATACAACAGTATCTGCAGTGATGACGAGTTACTGGATGATGAGATGGACTGTTATGAATCTATATCAGAAAAGTAAGTTAATAAAACAGCGTTTCAAACATAATGTGTGCTTATCTTTTGCACAGGAAATTTGTCTTTCATTTATATATATTTTATTTTAAGTAACTTTTTTAAGTGAATGACTAATTTATTTGTCCAAAGGATCACCACATGACAATGCTTAATGTCAAGCCCTTTAATGTAACTCTTCCTTCTTTTCACAACCTCTCATTTCCTCTCTCTATCTATCTCTCTCTCTCTTTCAGACGAGGTTCATGGATTGATGATTTGGCTTCGATTTCCACTCAGAACAGCATTTACCTGCCAACCAGAGGTTTTGTCAGTGCTCCGCCCCCTCGGGAAGACCCCTCCTCTACTCTTATAGCTGTCATTAAAATGGGCTGGTTGGACAAGAATCCTCCACAAGGGTGTGTGTGCATGCGTGTGTTAGGATTGCAAAGGGGTGCAAACTTTCCATGGAAACTTAATCATGGAAATATTCCAAATAGGGCTGTCACAATCATTAAATAATCGTCTCATCGCGATTGTTTGACCTCATTGTGATGATTTCAGATCACCGCAATGATTGCACATTTTTCTAAAAAACACAAGGGGGTGCTGCAGCGCCTGTATAAACGACACAGTATCAGATTACTTTTAAATATGTGTTATGTGTATTAATATTTACTGCCTGGTAAACCTTTCAAAAGATTTAATTTAAATAATCACAAATATGTGTTAAAATTATTTCATAAACGAACAAAAAAAGAATGAGAATTAAATGTCAAAGCAATAAAACAGACAATTAATCGTCACAATTGTCACAATTTATTAAACAATTAACTGTCAGCCAAATTTTATAATTGCGACAGCCCGAATTCCAAATAGGAAAGAATTTATGGGAATTTACAGAAATTAATGGGAATTATTTTTGGGAGATTCATGTAAACTCTATCATATATAAACATAAATTAACATTTTGTTTGGTCATAAGCAGACTTGCATGCAAGTTAATACAAATTTTAAAGAATCCTAATACTCATCAAGTCGTGGTTTTCTTCGATTAAAAATCTTTCAGAAATGATTATGAATGACTTCTGAAGGCTTTTGATCAAATAAATGCAGGCTTGATGCGCATATAAGCCTTAAGTGATATATGAAGGTTTTTTATTTCAGGGTGGAGTAAGTGTTTTGTGTTATCTCGGTCAGTGTATTTGTCTTTACAATGTTGTTGCACACTAGCTTACACACAGCACAAGGGAGTTTTAAACACATTTATGTAGTTTACATGAGTACATGATTAAAGAAATGATCTGTGCGTGTTATGCAAGAATGTAAGTACATGGAGGGGGTGTGGCCTCAATGTCCCTTCAGTAAGTGATGTGTTATGTGCATGTGACTGAAGAATGTGTAGGGGAGAAATTCAACAGAAATGGCATTAAATCTTGTTTTACGCACCCTTATGCTGCTTATGCTTACATTTAACTTCCCTGTTATGGTCAGTGCTACATTTTTTTCAAATTCCCATGGAAAGTTTCCTGTCTTGAAAATTCCTGGAATTTTGCAACCCTAGTGTGTGTATTTCAAAATACTTATGATGTCATTGGGTGGCGCTGTAACACTCATTTACTGTAATCTGTGTGTAGGTCTCTAATCTACCAGCGGCGTTGGGTCAAACTCGATGCTGAATACCTGAGATACTTCGACACTGAGAAGGTGAGGAGCTGGATTCTGATTGGTTAAACCCACAAACGGAGGTTTATGATTCATTTCTTGTCACAGTCTGATTATGGCATGTGAAGAATTCACCTGAGGGCATTAAATCTGGTCTTCATAGAAAACGAACGTACAGGCTTTATTTTGACAGCTGAACACTTAAACATAAGCGTGTGTGTGTGTGTTTATTTGTTGTGTGTTCTCAGGACGTTTACTCAAAGAGGATCATACCAACGTCCTCCATCACAGGAGTGATCAATGTGGGTGACCAGAAGTTTGAAGTTGTGACACATAATCGCACTTTTCTGTTTCGCGCAGAGAGTGATGGTAAGTGTGTGTGTGTTATCAAAATGTGTTTTATAAATAATTAAACAACACAAAAACATATGCACAAACACACATAAAGTTACAAATCGAGGGGTGAGAACCAGAGGGGTGTAACAAGAACAAAAAGAGCATGATTTGTACTAATCTTTAATAAGTTCATATGATGATAAATGAACTCGTGTCGGCACCAATAGTTCTGTGATTAGTGTACGACATATAGCAACCCAAGTTTGAGTCTCGTCTCGGAGGTCCTACGCCAATCCCGCTCCCCAATCTTCACACAATACTTTCCTAGGCACTAGGCACAAAAAGACCCTAAAACATAACTTAAAAATAATACATTAAAATGTTTCTCTCGTGTCCTTTTGGCAGTTGAAAGAGCTCATCGAGGGCTTTTCATTATATCTCCATTTTACCCAAAATGTCATTCACAGCTTTTGGTTCTCACCTCTCGAAATGAACATAAATACACAGAGATGTGTTGAATGATGGACTGTTGACATTTCACTCCTGTGTGTCTGTGTGTGTGTCAGCGGAGAGAAGTGAATGGGTGACTGTGTTAAAGAGTTGCGTCGGAGCGTCTCGCACACAGCAGAGTCTGGATTTGACCTTTAACCCCTGTGTGACCTCTGAGATGAAAGGTTATCTGGAGCTGCGTGGTCTGCGATCTAAACTGTACACAGTGGTGTGTGCTGATAAAGTCTTTCTCTATAAGAGCACTGAGGTAAAGTGTGTGTTTGTTTTGTGATCACTTTATGTTTTTAAAACCTTTTTCACACAGAGATTACGGAAAATGCGTCCGGGGTTTGATTTTTGGTTCATTCACACTGACAATCATTTTTTTGGAATCTGTGCATGCACACATACTGTAAAGATCCCGGAAAGACACGTGACATGTTTTTTCCATGGCGTCTGAAGTTTATGTGCTAAACATCCATGATTCCTCTCTTAAGATAAATAATTTTCTAAATAAACGCGACGTATAGTCCACTGTGACTTTATATATGTTATTTCGTCTTAATGACGCATTTTTGAATGATGCGATTTATACTCCGGTGCGGCTTATAGTCCGGAAAATACGGTATGTCTATGTTAGTAGGAAATTTGAATCACTTGTTTATTCAGTAATGTTCATCTGTTTTTTGAACACAACAGCTCAGTAGGGATGTAACGATTCAACCGTGTGTCCCATTAAAAATGGGAAATCGATTCTGAATCGCAAGGCTGCGATTCTTTGTTTCATGCACAGCTTGTGCGTGTACTACGGCATTTGGTCAGTAGGAAGTCCTTTTCAATCTAAAATCATTATGAGTCGGAGTCGTTTATAACGTGCATTTAAAAAAGCAACACTCGTTAAACAAAAAACTTTATTATCATGAAAATACCTGAAACAATTTGAAGAACAGCGATATAAATATTCCTGTAGACATTTCCTGGAATAGCATTCGTAATACTACTTCTTCTGTGGCACAAAGGTAGTTTCTGCACGGGAGCGCCCCCTGGCGGTCGGATGTGCCTGGATTTCACCGTAAGTCATGCAAATTCATTCATTGAGAAAACGCGCATTTGCACGGTTAATCGTTACACCCCTACAGCTCAGTGATTCTCAGTTGACGCCACTGTAAAAACACATTTTTACAGTTGTGTAATTGCTCTTTGTAAATGTGATGTGTTAAGGTAGGTGCCCTATAGACCGTTTCATCGGACCCACGTGCGGTGATGTGATGCGCGTCTGGTACGAACGTTTTTTTAATGGTCTGACTTAGTTGCTAAACTGAACTCTTAAACAAATACCTCATCAAGAATAACAAATGTTTTGATCTCCTAGGTAATCTAGGTGTTGTTTTTGTGGTTATTTATTTTTAGTGTACTTTACCAGAAGTTACGTGTTGACCACAAAAGCCGTTCGTTTATGTTGTTATTACTGAAATCGTTTATACGAGGAGAATAAACCTCATTGTTTTGTCATTGCCATACATTAGATTGAACACACGCCAGAAGATTACGTCTGTAACTTCTCCAGTAGGGGTGTCACGATTCTCCAAATCCTCGATTCGATTACATTTTCGATTCTGATGTCACAATTCAATTTGATTCTCGATTTTTAAATGAATTTTTTAAAGACAAAAAATGATATGCCTTTATTATTATTTTTATTATTGTTATTATAGTTTCACATTAACATGCACATTGCGTGCTTTTCCTCGCATGGGGGTTTGTGGGCTTTACTTTAAACGAAAGAGCTTGTAGAGAGAGAATTCCTTCTTGCACGCAGATAGACTTAATGCACGCTTCTTGGACTCCTATTATCTGAACTAAAACCGGTGCGTCATAAGCAGATGCGCTTCTCTCTGTTTCACGTGCACGCGCTCTCGCATCTGTCCAAAGTCTAAACATAAACTAAAGTAATAATCCTTACGTATTTGTTCAGTTTTATGCGTTTCATGCGAGCTGAGGCAAACTATCCCTTTTGTTTAAAATATAACCCGCTGCATCTTGGCGGCTCTCTCGTGCACGTGCAGAGAGCTGCGCTCTGTCCGAAGGCAGATCACTAGGTAGTAATCCTGTTTATGATATGCATTTCAAGGAGTTGTAGCAATACATCCCTCGTGTTTAAAATATAAATCGCGTTCCGCTGGATGGATGTTTTTAAAGGCACTCGTGAGAGTTTATTTTCCCCCGCTTGGCAAGCCGACCGGACGTGACATGGGGGCGTGGCAGCATCGACGATCCCATTTTTTAATTCGAAGTTCGAGGTTGTGACTTAATTTCGATCGATTTTGATTTAAAATCAAAATCGTGACACCCTTATTCTCCAGTGTTTAAGGATGACAACAACATTTCATTTCTGTTTATGATGTTTTCTCTGGGTTGGTTTTGTGTGTTTGTCTTTCACAATGTTGCATTGCCACTTAATTAAAACTCACATCCAAAACCACTAACTTATTAAACACACCATTGAGAAGATATACACACTGATGATCTGTCTGTCTGTATGCAGGATTATCGTCTGGGAATAGGAATCACTTCTATTGATATGAATGTTGGGAATGTGAAGGAAGTGGCGGGAAGAGCGTTCGATTTGACCACACCTTACCGTATATTCAGGTCGGAAATTTGGCTGTTCTGGTTTTATAGAGATGTTTATTTTTAGTGAATCAGAAACCAACAAGATGTGCAAGCAAACTGTCTGTCTGACTTTCTGACTCTTCATCTGTCTATAGTTTTGTAGCAGATACTGAGCAGTTGAAAGATCAATGGGTTGAGGCGATGAGAGACTCCATCGCAGAAGCGTTGTCCAATTACGAAGTTGCTGAGCGAATCTGGTCATTACCGGCCAATCAGATCTGTGCAGATTGTGGCACAGCTAAGCCTGAGTGGGCAGCTATTAACCTGGGCGTGGTCTTCTGTAAACGTTGTGCAGGTAACAGACAGTCACATGATAAAGTGATTTTATATCTATTTTATTGTAATATTTCTTAGCACCACATATTCTCTCTTTTTTTACAGGAGAACATCGTGGACTCGGTCCGAGCGTATCTAAAGTACGGAGTTTAAAAATGGACAAGAAGGTTTGGACTGAAGATCTTATTCAGGTACGTTCTGTGATTTTGCTGTAGATCATAAAGATCTTAATCTCTTCTTTAAAGCTCAGTAACGTCTCTCTCCTCGTGTCTCGGCCCACAGTTGTTTCTCACGCTGGGAAACGAGCGAGCCAATGAGTTTTGGGCAGCGAATGTTCCTCCCAGCGAGGCGTTAATGGTCAGCAGTAGCAGTGAAGAGAGACGCCGCTTCATTACGGCTAAATACCGTGAAGGGAAATACCGCAGATATCACCCGCTGTTTGGAAACCAGAGAGAACTCAATAACGTGAGTCTGAGCTTCATCTTTGATTATAAATACTGTATTAACATGATGTCATGATCTGTTATTGTGAATGAGAGACAGTGTAACGCTACATATGACCGATATTATGAAGGACGTCCTGCCAACACACTGCTGCATCTCTAAACATCTATGATGACTTTAAATTATACAACTTAAAGTAACAGCGAGACGTGAGGACACCAGAAGAGTTTGAGCGGCCATCTTGGTATTTCCAACCGGCAGATGGCGTCATAGACTTACATTCAAAATCATAATCTAAATTCACCCGGTTTACAGCGTATCAGTCACACAAGATTCATTTTTAGGATATGTGTACGTTACGGCTGCACGATAAATTGCACGCGATTGTCACGTGCATCTCGTCAGTAAAGCCGATTTCTTGATTAGTAAGGAATCATTAGCTGCCTTCAGATGGAGCGGCATTTACTACACAAAGCCGTAGTTCACTGACAAGCGGGGAAATATCGCATTCATAATCGCAGGCAATTTTTTTTTTTTAATTGCACATGCTGTACTTAAAGCATAAATATATAGATTTCAGAATGAGCAAGTTTGTCATTAGTCCCTTTCACACATACAATCTTTACTGGTAATTTACTGGTAAATTGCCGTTAACATGTCATGTGTGAACAGAACCTTTCCGGTAAATCAGTGCTCCCAATTTACCAGTAAGAGAGGTTGTAAGATTACCAGTAATTTACCGGTAAGCGCTGTGTGTGAACGAAAATTATAGGATTACCGGCATTTAGAACGGACGACGTCAGACCGTGCTGACAGCTTCGGGCCAATCATAGCGTTTTAATACAGATGACGAGTTTACCCCCGCACTGTTTACTGACGTTTCCAC
The DNA here is from genome assembly GCF_027580225.2 of Misgurnus anguillicaudatus. NCBI lineage: Eukaryota > Metazoa > Chordata > Actinopteri > Cypriniformes > Cobitidae > Misgurnus > Misgurnus anguillicaudatus. Next base: position 4,350,566 of record NW_027395283.1, on the reverse strand, counting down.
ACACATGCTGCTTGAAAGTTGAGCACACCTGAAGTTTACGTCCACATTTCTTCACCAAAGTTGTTTAAAACAGCTTACCGTCGAATGGCCGACGTCCTTAGCACGCCCTCTGTGAAGCCTAAAGTGCAAACAGTACTGTTGTTAAAAACGCATTTTCGGTTTGACGTCGTCTCATTCAATGTTGTTTGGTCATGAGCAACTTTGCGACTGTTTACCACAGACGTGAAAACAACAAAATAGGGACCGTGGATATGAACGACGTGGATTGTTTACAAATACAACACTGAGCTCGCCGCGTGCTACAGGTACTTCCGCTTTCTCAACGAATTTACCGGTATTTTGATACTGATGTGTGAATGATGTCTTACTGGTAAAATAACGGAACGCCACTGCGTGTGTGAACAGCACATTTTTGTATTTACTGGTAAATTCATTCTGGTAAATTCATGGTAGAATTACTGTGTGAAAGAGGCTATTAATAATATGTGCTGCGGTCGGTCCGGCGATCTGAAAATGTAATGAAGATGAATGTATAGTACTCATTTTTTAAAACGTAAAATTTGTAGAACTTGAAATAAATGACTATGTGCATGCTTAGGACATTTGCGTTGTAATAATAATATACAAGGAGACTTCAGATATTAAAACGGAGACTAGTAAAGTAGTGTTTTATCATTGAAATCTCATAATGTCCTATTAATTTAATAGTGTTTGGGCTTTAATATTGTGACGTCATGTGCAATCCAGTCATATATATAGATCAGTGGTTTAAACTAGGGCTGCAACTAAATATTATTTTCATAATCGATTAATCGGGCGATTATTTTTTCCGAATAATCGCCTAATCAGATGAATATTTACTTAATTACATTTTTCACTTGTTATAGCTATAATGCACTAAAATATTGATTTTATCGATTTTATTAATTAGCTGTTGCAGCCCAAGTTTCAACTGATTAGTGCAAATTAATAAAACTTAATGATTGTCCGTGTGTGCGTGCATGCGTGTGTGGCTGTGTGTTTAGCACCTGACTGTGACAAAGATTCAATTAGATGATTCATTTTGTATTAGCTAAAAAATGTGACCCTCTGACACACACACACACACACACACACACACACACACACACACACACACACACACACACACACACACACACACACACACACACAGACAGAGGAAGTTTTTGCTGCAGTTCACTAAAAAAACACAAAACCAATCACAGCATGATGTGATTTGCTTCCTGACACACACACAAACACGCGCACAATCCCAGAATTCCACTGTGTGTCTGTGGGATGAGAAAAACAGACAAAGAGACCATTCACTTACACAGAGAGAGAGAGAGAGAGAGAGAGAGAGAGAGAGAGAGAGAGAGAGAGAGAGAATCATGGTTTGAATCAGATGTCGGAGGAGAAACATGTAAACAAAAGTCCTCCATGTTTGAATATATTTAGAAAAGCGTTGTTTATGGTATTATGATTGTATTTCTAGACACATGAGGGTTTTGTTTTTTTAATAACTCATTCCTCAGACTGTAAAGGATCTGATTTAAAAAGAGAAAGAGAGCGAGAGGGGTTGTTCTGTGTGCAGTGCATGTGGTTTTGTTGATCATTTTGTGCCTGAGCTCCTCCCACATCCTCTGTGACATCATCAATGGCTGTGGTGCAATGAGAGTTCTAATCCCGCCCACACTAAGCCAAACCCCTCCCTTGCTCACTCACTCACTCACTCACTCTCTCTCTCTCTGGTTCAGTATGTCACACACACACACAAAGACACACTGACACACACGCACACACAGTTTGAGCGTCTTGTGTTTGGATTCAGATGGGTGAGTGTCACACTGTCATTGTGTTAATACTTTCCTGTGTCATGTTTTATTTCTTGCAAAGTCAGTTTAGTCTTATTTGTGTGTGTATGAAAGTGTGTATCTCCGTTTGTTTGTGTGTGTGTGTGTTCTGAGTCTTTATAGTTAGAGGAATGTGTTTCAACAAGTTGCTTATTTGTAGGTTTTTTACTTAAAACCACATACATCACATTTACAGTTACTTGTGTATATTTGTGTATATGTGTGTGTGTATTGCTGCAGAGGAGTGTAAAGTGAGACCCACCCAACAATAGAGAGAGAGAATGAGCAGGAGAGAGAGAGAGAGAGAGAGGGATGATTGTGGTGTTTGTGTGACTCGCAACATTCTTTGTGTAGCAGCAGTTTAACTTTCCTCAATGGATAGCGTTGTGTATCTCTCTGTCACACACACTTGTTGATTTGTTGACCTGATGAATGCTTTTGTTTGTGTTAGATTGAGTAAAGCACATGTAGAAGTTTAAGAATTGTGTGTGTTTGTATGTTTGTGTGTTATAAATGCTAAAAGGTTAACTCACATACACATTTACACAGACAGACAGAGGGGTCTTAAGTTGTGTGTGTGTGTGTGTGTTTGTTTATATGATATAGCAGAACATTCACACACAAATACACACACAGGGTCTCATTTGGGTGTGTCATGTGCTCTTATAACACTTAAAACAGTCTGCGAATCTGAATTACACAGACAGTTCAGATCTGATGTGATCCATGTGTGTGCGCGCATGTGTGTGTTGATATCGGGTGGGTGGTCTGCAGGAGAAAAAGGGGAATTCAGAAGAAAAACATTTATCTAACATACATGTGAGAGAGAGAGAGAGTTTGAAACATCATTGTTTACAGTGTATGCACTTACAAAAACATAATGTACACAAATCTTCATTATCGACAATACGTCAACACACAGTAAGTGTGTATAGAGATTAAGATTTGTGCAGACAAACACACGTGTCTAAAGTTACTTCTGTTGTCTAATTGGAGTGTGTGTGTGTGTGTGTGTGTGTGTGTGTGTGTGTGTGTGTGTGTGTGTGTGTGTGTGTGTGTGTGTGTGTGTGTGTGTGTGTATGGTGCTTTGTGCGTGTCGTGCTGTGATTGTGAAGGGTTGATTTTCAGCTGTCTAAACATCATCACCCCCGAAATCTCTCTCAGGAGATTCTTAAAGGCACAGTTCATCTTAAACTGGACATGATCTCATCTTTCACTCACATCAGTAAGAGGATTTCCATCCGAACGTGAAGCGAAAAAAAGAAAAACAAACCAATGTGAATTAGGTGCGTTTTCATCAAGTTGTTTGAGCGAATGACGGTGGTATTGATTATCTAGTAAGTAAGGCATGCTTTAGTAAGTGAATACTGGACTGCATTTAGTTACGCTTGGGAAAGTTATATATTTACTAGCAGTGCGGCTTGTAATTGTCAAACTGAATGTTGTGCACTAAAGAAGAAATGCAGAGTTTTTGATGCATGCACTAACGGCAAGGACATTGCGACGATGTCGAGCCCCATATATAGACGGTTTCATTGGACACATGTGCGGTGACGCGATACGCATCTAATCTTTTTAATGGTTTGACTAGTTGCTAAACTGAACTCTTGAAGAAATACCTCATCGAAAAAAAAATTGGTTTCCTATGTAATCTACGTGTTGTTTATTTAGCTTGTTATATAAATGAACTACTTTTAAAAGTACTTTGTTGTTATTTATTCTTAGTGGAGTTTACCGGAAGTTACGTGTTGACCACGAAAGCCGCTTGTTGTTACTGCTGAAACCGTCTATAGGAAAGATAACATCAGTCATGTGGGTTTAATGTTCACTACAGCAGAATTTATTTGGAAAATGCGTTTCCATCTTCCATATTTGCATTTAGTGTTGATCGCATAAGTCAAAAACCACCTCAAGCGAGCGAAAAAACGTTTTGTGAATTAGGTTTTTATTTATTTAAAATTTGTAGTTTATCGCGTTACTTTAAAGTGCGCATAAAATCAGGTGATGGAAACCCAGTTTATGTGCACTAATGCTGAGTTTACACCAAACGCGTTTTGGGTGTCAAAATCGCGTCTACCGCGCCTAGTTTGCCGCTTGAACACTTTGAATGCATTCGCGCGTGTAGAGCGGAGTAGACGCGCGGAAAAAGCAAGCATTTGACGCGCGTCCGAGGCAAATTCTGCTTCTTGTGGGAGGGGCAACTGGTATGTGAGTGTCTGTTTGCAAGATGACTGATGTTGATTGAGCATTTATTAAGAGAGTTACCAGTTTTTTTTGTGTAACCTTACTATAGGGGGAAAATAAACGGTGCGGGTCGATAAACGTCAAGTGACTCAAAAGTGTAGTGTGTATTACAACTTACCAGGTTGCCCAAAGTCCTCACTGACACTCTTCCAAGCGAGGTCCTTTTTATTCCTGTCTCCTCTATAGAAATAACAACTTGTGTCATATAGCTTCGAGTCACTGCTTGAGTGAGTGACTCCGGGCGGGGCTGCTACCACAGCAGCAGGCAGGCTCCTGATTGGTTAACGCGGCGCGAAATTCCGCCAAAGTTCAAATTTTTCAACTCGGGCGTCAGCCGCAAATTCGCATGAACCTTAAAATGCACAAAAGCACCATTCGCGCGTACCGCGCACAACGCTCAATTCGCGCCTTTGAGCTTCACGCGCGAATGAGGCGGAAACGCGTCTTCCGCTCCGCGCCGAACGCCTCTTCCGCGCCGCGGGACCTCCTGACGCGCGTCAACGCGTCTGCACATTGACTTAACATTGAAATCACTCGCGCTTCACGCCTCTACCGCGGTTGGTGTAAACGCACCATTAAACTACACACTTTTGTCAGCAACACAACTGGTCGTGTAAAGTACTCAAGTATTTTTACTTTACTCAAGGAAATGTTTTTTCAAGTATGTGTACTTTATCAGTCTTACTTCACTACATTCTAATGCATAACTTCATACTTTTTACTCGACAATCAGGTTAAATACATTAAAATCTAGCACTAACTTATGTATAATTTTATATTTACTTGAGTAAAATACTTAAGTACTAGATTTTTTATGTAACTGAGTATTAAAAGATATTTATTGTAACGTATACAAAAACGTTTCATATTATGCTTTAAAATGTATTAAAGTAAAAGAAAAACACCTTGATAAAGTGCAGATACTTAAAAAATGTACTTTAATAAAGTAAAATACTTGAGTACTGTGTGTATTTCACCTCTGCGCATCACTGCATCATCAGAGATTTGTTAGCTTCCTGTTAAATAGCCTACTTTATTTTTATTTAAACTGTGTAACTTTTATCTGTGTAAGGATCTCTTGACAGAAATGACAGAAATGCGATATAACCTACATAACTATATTATCAGTGGTGTATAAAGATCTTACTGAACTGTATTGTTTTTATTACCTTAGAATGAGACGTTTTTAAGTACATACACCTCAAGTCTTCTTACATGAAAGTCGCCGTCATGTTTTTACACCAAAGCGTTTAAATGCAGCTGAAACGGCAGGCTGACGCTGACTGTAGCCGCTTGACAGCTTTTTTCAGCTGAACGCTTTAGTTGCTTTGATACTCCTGCTTTGTTTATCAGTCGTTGAACGTTTATCAGTCGTTGCCCGTTATTTGTTGTGCTATTTGTCCCGCCTCTCCTCCAGTATGATTGGACAGCCGAATAAAAAGTGACATTGACAAGCTGAGCGTTCTTCCTCAAGTTGAACTTTTTCTACTTTCAGCACACTGACAAAAAATCTGAACATAGGCACTCGCCTTAAAGCACGGCGCTTACATCTGAAATAATTGAAAACATATGCCGCTGCTAGCGTAAACGCTTAGGGGTGCATGCTACCTTAATGGACAAACTTCTCTAGAGAGCGCATTTTGTCACTGCTTTGTCTCAGATGACGACATGTTTGTCCTGTGACAGCCACCATATGCGTTTTACCACCTTTAAGGTTCGCTATGTCAGAATTTATTTGGCAAATGGGTTTCCATCTCCCATTATTCGGACTTATCCAATGGGTCAAAAATCACGTAAAAAATGTATTCAAAATTTGGCTTTGTTTCTTATGTAATACTGTAAAATGTGCATACTTAAAGTGTTTTTGTACTGCTCAATCTTTACATTACTGAGTGCTTAAAGTTGCTTTTAGTCACAGAAGAAGAAAGTCATACGGTTTTGAATTCATTTCATGGGTGTACTGTATCTTTAAGACATCTCGAACGCTGTTCAGACAACCTTTGTCTACTCCATTTGGAAAATATGTAGTTTTGCACAAGCCTGCCTTTCTCTCTCTCTCTTTTTCTCTCTCTCATTTTGTCACTGTGTATCTCTCTCGTTCTGTCAGACTGTGTGTATTTCATCAGTTTGGTATGAACACACATTTATTGTGTACTGTATGTGCTCTTCACGGGTCACTTCAGTAAACGCACTCATATGTGTATCATCATCAGATTTTTTTCATATGCTTCAGTATATGTTGATGACATCACTTATTACACACACATGTTCCACACATGTACAGATTTCTGTCCTCTGACATCATTGCAGGCGCTGTGTATTAACGTTCAGTCTAATGATGTGTGTGAGACGCTGGCTCTGGTGTTCTGTGGTGCCGATGTGAACTGTGACACCGATGACCCGGACCTGCCCTGCCCCATCGCCCTGGCACAATATCACGGGCAGAACCTGCAGGTGGAGTTCCTCACACAGAACCGCAACACAGGTGCGTTATACTCGGAGAGAGTTACTATGACAACCGCTTCAGTTTATCTACCTGCTCGCTCACTCACACTGACCGTTGACACGCAGAGCTCCCGAGGTCAGAGGTGGACGTTGCCATCGATACGGTACACTACATGGCCCCACCCTCCATCACACATAATGGATTCCTCTTTAAGACCGGCTCCATGGCTCGGCCAATCGCAGAGAAGAAGGGTAAAGAAGGTGAGGCTCTCAAACTCTGAAGGATTGCTTTAGGGCTGCAACAACTATTTGATAAAATCAATTACACCACGCAACCAGCTTGTTTAAACCGCAGCGTTGCCAAGTCCTCTGCCTTTCGGGGTGTTCTGAATTAGGCTACTTTAAAACTGTTTCAGCAGGTTGATATTTTTCTGCGGGATAGAAATGTTGGTATTTGGACTGTGAATAGTCATTGGGATGCTTTTGACGTATGTATATCACTCACATCATAATGGCTTATTTCATTTATTTAATAACTAATAATGTTAATACTCATCAAGTTCTAAAGTTAAAGATTAAAACAGATTTATAAATCTGTGCCTAAATTTCCTCATTCCTGAAGATGTCAATTTGTTTGGTCTATTTTGAGTTTTATAGTTATTTTACCTTTTTAAAAGCTGCTAAAACTTTTTAAGGCTTAAAATATCAAAATTGAATTAATTTACTAATATAAATATTAGTAAATATAAAAATACTTATAAATACTCACTCTGTAGTGGAGTGTGGCTTTGCACTTAAAGTACACTTCTACACGTGAATACCCTAATTTAGTGCTTTAATTAGCTAAAACAAGTGTTCAATTAATTGAGTAATATTTATGTTTTTACCCGATTAGTCAATTATTCAAAAGAAAAAATAATAATTGCCCGATTAATCGATTATGAAAATAATCTTTAGTTGCAGCCCTAGAAATGTGTTTTTATCCTTTTAGTCAATTAATAAAAAATATTTGCCAGATTAATCGGTTATGAAAATAATCTTTAGTTCGCGGCCATAGAAATTTGTTTTTATCTGATTAGTCGATTAATTAAAAAATGCTCCCGGTTAATTGATTATGAAAATAATCTTTAGTTCGCAACCATAGAAATGTGTTTTTGTCCGCTTAGTAAAAAAATTGTCAGATTAATCAATTATGAAAATAATCTTTAGTTGAGGCCCTAGAAATGTGTTTTTGTCCGATTAGTAAAAAAATTCAGATTAATCGATTATAAAAAATAATCTTTAATTGCAGCCCTAGAAATGTGTTTTTGTCCAATTAGTAAAAAATCGTCAGATTAATCAATTATAAAAATAATCTTTAATTGAGGCCCTAGAAATGTATTTTTCTCCGATTAGTAAAAAACGTCAAATTAATCAGTTATGAAAATAATCTATAGTTGCAGCCCTAGAAATGTGTTTTTGTCCGATTAGTAAAAAAATTCAGATTAATCGATTATAAAATAATCTTTAGTTGCAGCCCTAGAAACGTTTTTTTTTTTTCGATTAGTAAAACAATTCAGATTAATCGATTATGAAAATAATCTTTAGTTGCAGCCCTAGAAATGTGTTTTTGTCAGATTAGGAAAAAAATCAGATTAATCGATTATAAAAGAATCTTTAGTTGCAGCCCTAGAAATGTGTTTTTGTCCGATTAGTAAAAAAATTCAGATTAATCAATTATAAAATAATCTTTAGTTGCAGCCCTAGAAACTTTTTTTTTTCGATTAGTAAAACAATTCAGATTAATCGATTATGAAAATAATCTTTAGTTGCAGCCCTAGAAACGTTTTTTTTATTAGTAAAAAAATCAGATTAATCGATTATAAAAGAATCTTTAGTTGCAGCCCTAGAAATGTGTTTTTGTCCGATTAGTAAAAAATCGTCAGATTAATCAATTATGAAAATAATCTTTAGTTGAGGCCCTAGAAATGTGTTTTTGTCCGATTAGAAAAAATAGTCAGATTAATCAATTATGAAAATAATCTTTAGTTGCAGCCCTAGAAATGTGGTTTTGTCCGATTAGTAAAAAAATTCAGATTAATCGATTATAAAATAATCTTTAGTTGCAGCCCTAGAAATGTTTTTTTTTTTCGATTAGTAAAACAATTCAGATTATTCGATTATGAAAATAATCTTTAGTTGCAGCCCTAGAAAGGTTTTTTATTAGTCAATTAATTGTATAAAAGAATAATTGCCTGCTTAATCGATTATAAAAAAATCTTTAGTTTGCAGCCAGAGAAATGTTTTTATCTGATTAGTCAATTAATTGAAGAAAAATGCACTCGATTAATCGATCATGAAAATAATTGTTTGTTGCTGCCCTATAAATTCTTTGATTCTTCTTGACGTGATTGTTTCTCTGTTTCTGTAGAGTTCAGTCGGCGCTGGTGTGTGCTGAACGACGGACACTTTAGCTACTATGAAAGTGATAAAAACGCTACACCGAACGGAGGCCTGAAGATGAAAGAGATCGTCTGTCTAGCCGTCAACCCTCCGGAGACTCATGGGTAATCTGCAGATTTTTACCTGTGTAGTTTTGAGTGTAAAATGTCTCTGGTTTTAATACTGATGTTTCTCTGTTTGTCAGGTATGATCACACGTTTGAGCTGTACTCTGATTCTGAACGCTTGTATCTGTTCGGCACCGATAACCCCGAGATTGCGCACGAGTGGGTCAAATCCATTGCCAAGGTAAGCAGACACCTGCCACGTCTCGTGTCGATTCTTCTGGTGTCAAAAAGCTATGATGTAAATCGTTTTGTCTTCACAGTCGTTTATTCCCGTGACCGCTGAAGTTCTGCTGCTGAAGGACTTTCAGCGCATCGGTCGTCTGCGATACAAAGATGGACTCAACTTGGAGACGTCCAGACTGGGCTGGTTCTGTCTGGTGGGCTCCAATCTTCACATCTGTCTTGAGCAGCAGAATAGAGACGAGACCATCGACCTACAGAAACTTCTGGAGCTCTGTGAGTGAGATACTGTAGATGTGATACTAGAGAGGTTTGAATGAATCTTGACATCTTGTGTTCTTGATCTCTGCAGCAATTCAGCCAGACAACGATGTTCTGGTTCTGGTGGAGAGAGGCAGGTGAGTTGGCACACGTTTGACCACAAGTGTTGTTTGTGAGAGACGGCGTTTGACTAACAGTACTGTCTCTGTGCAGGACGCTGTACATCGAGGGCGAGAGGAAGCTGGATTTCCAGGGCTGGGCGACAGCGATTCAGAGAGCGGCTGGTAGTTCTGGAGACACGCTGAGCCTTCAGCAGCTGACGGAAGCAGATATTCCTGTCATAGTGGAACGCTGTATTCATTTTACCACACAATACGGTACATCACACCATAACAAAATATATGCTACATAGGGGTACAACAAAATTTCGGCAGGCAAAATATGAAATTAAAAAAATGTCGAAAACGCAAAATGAATGAAATGTAATTCACACTGTACATTTATCGATCCGAGCACGGGTGCGCTTTCGTCATTAGGATGCGATTGTTTTAAACAAAGCAGGAAGTAAAGCTCTCTCTTAACACTGTAACCCAGTGCGTGATGATACACAGTCCTCTCACATGCCATCATATTGCTTAGATGATCTGTCACGTGTGCAGCTTAGACATTCACGTATTGTTCAAAATATGTGTTCGGAGTTTCGTGTGTTGCTCGTCATTTCAAAATTTGTGTTTGTTGCGTTATGTAAACCATGTGCATCATGTATGATGTCATAATATGTCCCTGCTGCAGACGTGTCGAAAGGGTTTATGATAAAAGAGATGCTCATGTTCACAAGATACTCGCAAGACACTTACTTAACACTAAACTCTGATTATAGGGGAGAGTGGGGCACAACCTAACGCTTTTTGGTTTTGCCTCAATCATTCAAAAAATATGAGTTTGATTAATTATACTTTTTACACAAGCAACACACACATCTCTGCTACAAATGAACATTTGAAGTTTGTTTCTAGTACTTACCATTCTTGGACAATTACACCAAACGTGACAGAAGTGCAAACATTACAGTGGGGATAAATGTAACAGGCGGGGGTTAGTTGTAACACTTGCTAAAAATTAAGTTTGCAGGGAAATATTTCAATACTATTTTGTCTATATTCTTGAAGTGGATATTGTTTATATATCTTTCTATAATAGACAGGTATTCACACTGTATTCATTCATCCTTTTCTAACAATAGATCAATTATAAACGGATACAAATGTCTAAATATGTGAGAAAAAGCAGCACAATTATGACAAAACATTTTTTTTTAGATGTGACCCAGTCTGTAAAAAACATACTACAGTTTCAAAATCAAATTCTGAGATAATGAGCATCAAAGTCTGATTTTAGCCATTCATTTCATTATGATTTTAATCTTTGACGTGACCTTATTCAATCAATATTAAAGATATGAACAAAAATACATTTGACACACGATTTTTGCTAAGACAGGCACATTTATTTTGTTGGCAGCCAGCAATCATTCATGTGTAGTCTATTTAAAACAACGACAAGAATTACGCTAACGTTAGCATTTTTCATATCGTTTATGTTAACGTTAGCTGTTTTCATATTGTAAGTGCTGAGGGGTTAGTTAGTTGTAACACAGCTGGGTCAAAATATTTTCAAGCCTACCAAAAAAGTTAAGAGCTGCAGACATATTTCAAAACGATGCTTTGTTTTAGTCAACAAGACACCGATTAATATAACATAGCATTGGATTTGGTATCTTACACACCCAACTTAGAAACCGAAAAAAAAACATATGATAAAAAATTTACTTGCATGCCACCAAAACACTCGTTCATCAATAACTCTCTGGAAAACACTATACATTTACAGTAATTTGTGGGAGATCGTCTTTTGGCACCATGAAAAATACCAGAAAAACAATCTTGTGCAACAATGTAAACAGTCCGTGTTACAACTAACCCTGTGCTAGTTTTTACCCCGCGCACCCCTACATGAGATTATGTATGTATCTGGCAAACGTGAGCGTCTCTTTTATCATAAACCCATTCGAAGTGTCTGCAGTAGGCTTGTATTTTGATATAATGTGTGATGAATATAGGTTTACATGACGGGCCAGACACATATTTTGAAATGACGGGCTATATACATGTTTTGACAAGCTTCACATCGTGCACCCTTGAATAACAAGTCACTGGCCGCCACTGCGTCCCAGTCCTATTACATACTATATTTAAAGCACAATATGTACGATTTTTGCTTTATAACATCCAAAAACGTTCACGTGTATTTGCATTATGCCAAATTATTTCCAACTATGTTTATTTTCAGAAAATTTGCAGTTTTTTTAGCTGACTTCTATTGGCAAAAATGACATATTGTGCCTTTATTTTTGTCTGTGTCACTCAGGTTTGTTTTAATGTTGTGTTAGGTCTGATTTATCTTTCTAGCATTGTGAATATGTGTGTGTTAATGTGTGTTTTACAGGTCTGACCTCAGAAGGAATCTATCGTAAGAGCGGGGTGAACAGTAGGATCGCCGCCCTGCTGGAGGAATTCAGACGTGACGCCAGATGTGTGTGGCTGAAAGAGGGTGAACATCAGGTGGATGATGTTTCCAACGTCCTCAAGAGGTTCTTCAGAGATATCGAGGAGGGATTGTTTGGACAGCAAGCAGACAACTGGCTTTCCACTACAGGTAAACACACACACACTTTACTCTGAAGCTGTGTCTGAAAAAGCCCCCTATACCCTCATTCCCTATTCCCTACAGTAGTTCACTAATATAGTCCACTGGAATGACTGAATGAAAATTAGCAGTGCAGGCGCCATCTTGTGTTGAGACGCAGGAGTTCATTGGGGAGACGCCTCACAGTGAAGTGTACATTGTTTGTACAATCATTATGGGGGTGAATTATGGTGCACTTGATAATGTCCACTATAATTTCGGAAACCACTACAAATGGCGGTCCCCTTAAATAGTGCAGGGAGCTTTTACAGACACAGCCAAAGTCTTTCAAGTATCTTGTGAATGTCTCTTGACATCTGTTATCACATGATGTGATGTTGTGTAGATGATATTGATACACATTTATGTTTGTGTAGGGTGTTCAGATGAGAGCATGAGGATATCTCAGTATAATCTTCTGTTCAGTAACCTGCCGAGAGTGAATCAAGCGACACTACGAGCTCTAATGAATCATTTATACTGGTCAGTCAAACCTTCCTCTTTCACAGAGATGCTTCCTCATTAGTATTGTGGTTAAATTTCCTTTCAGATGTGCATGTTTTATAACCTCTGATCCCGTGTGTGTGTGTGTTTAGTGTCCAGCGGTTCTCGGATCTCAATCAAATGAATCTTCATAATCTTGCTATCGTGTTCGGCCCGACTCTCTTCCAGACGGATGGGAAGGACTACAACGCCGGGCGCGTCATTGAAGATCTCATCCAACACTACGTCACCATATTTGATGTAGGTTTGTTCATGTGTGTCTATATAGACTCTTGACACGCCACAGAAACATCAGCCATTGTATGCAATAATGATCAACATGAACTTCCATAATGGGACTCGTTTCAAAGAAACTGAATCTTTAAACAGACAGAGAAGAAGTAGATTTGAACTTCCTTGATTGAATTTAATTGTGTTTACTGTGCAGAAGTCTATAAACTGAATTTTGCACATGCATACAATATGATTGTTGAAGAGTAAGCAGTTATCTTGAAAGAGTTCAGACAGTCAGTGGTGCCATCTAGTGGACTACAGAAGCATTACAGACTGTGTGTGTGTGTGTGTGTTTAAAGTACTGAAGACGAGACTGTTATATACTGACTGCAGTGAACTCTACTGTGTCTAATGATGATGATGTTTGATGTTGTAGGTCAATGAGCAACAACTGAAGAGGCAGCTAGATGAGATCACTTACATCATCAAACTCCGAGAGAATCTGAACCCTAAAGCTGGACCTGTAAGTGTTCTGGACTCTTATTAATGCTCATGATCTGAACATCTCTGCTGTCAATCATTCAAACACTTTACTACATATACACTCTCACAGGTTATGTATGTCCCCTGAGAAGGGAACGAGACGCTGTGTCTCCTTTGCCATAATTCTAGTGTTCCTGTACCCCAGTTCAGCAAATGCCAGATAAAGTGGGCATTCCTTTTCGTCCTTTTACACTGTCTGGCTTTCACGTTCAAACAGCAATAAACTCATTAAATCTAAGATGTTAGTGTTTGTTTGATCAGTGTGAATTAGACCACTGCATCACTGCGGACAGTTTTTGTTACAGTAAAGTATTTTCTTCTGCTTTTTTAATGTAAAGCTGACTTGAAACAATTAAACATTTGTGAAAAGTGGTATATAAATAAAATTGAATTGAATTGTTTGAGCTCTATTATGGAAAAAAATCCAGTGATGTTTTTATTATTATACTGATTTATACTGATGTGTGTTTGTGTGTGTAGGCCAGTGGTGACTTTATTTGTACAGTTTACTTGGAGGAGAAGAGAGAGACGGCCGAGCAGCATGTAAAGGTGAATGTTGACCTTTGGTACCAGCGTGTCAATATTTTAATAAGCTTTGACTTTATGAGGACGTATATTATTTTAGACTAGAGTGAGTATAATACAGAGAGAGAACGACAAACATATAGACAGACAGACAGAAAGACAAGTCATTTCTTTCATAACATAATAAATAAGTTGTTGTCTTCATTTAATAAGTGAAGTGTTTTTGAACTCTAGATTCCTGCCACAATGACAGCAGCAGAACTGACCTTTGAGATTCTGGACAGACGGAAAATCGGTGTGAAAGAGAAAGATTACTGGTGCTGTTTTGAGGTCAATGACAAAGAAGAAACAGGTGTGTGATACACAAAAGCTGAATCTTATTTTACAATAAACATTTAAGTTACAGTAAAGTGTACAGTGTAGTTACAGCACAATGTATAGTGTAGTTACAGTACTGTATATATAGTAATGTATAGTTACAGTAAAGTACAGTAAAGTATACAGTATAGTTACAGTAAAGTGTACAGTGTAGTTACAGCACAATGTATAGTGTAGTTACAGTACTGTATATATAGTAAAGTATAGTTACAGTAAAGTATACAGTATAGTTACATTAAAGTATACAGTATAGTTACAGTACAGTATATTGTGTAGTTAAAGTATGGTATACATAGTAAAGTATAAAGTATCGTTAAAGGTAAGTATACGGTATAGTTACAGTAAAGTAACATTATCGTTATAGTATAGTTACAGTATAGTATACTATATAGTTACAGTAACGTATACCGTATAGTTACAGCAAAGTATAGTTGCAGTAAAGTATACAGTAAAGTATAGCTATAGTAAAGTATACACTGTAAAAAATGTCTGTAGAAATTACAGTATTAATGGGTATTACTGGCAACTAGCTGCCAGTAACTAACCGTAGATTTTACATTTATGTTATTTACTGGCAACATTTTGTTTTGACTTTATCTTCTACAGTAAGTTACTGGCAACCAGCTGCAAAATTACAGCAAATTTTTTTACAGTGTAGTTACACTAAAGTATACAGTAGTTACAGTAAAGTATACAGTATAGTTACAGTAAAGTATAGTTACAGTAAAGTATAGAGTATAGTTACAGTAAAGTATAGTTACAGTATACAGTATAGTCACAGTATAGTTACAGTATAGTATACAGTAAAGTATAGTTACAGTAAAGTATAGTTACGGTAAAGTATAGTTACAGTAAAGTATACAGTATAGTCACAGTATAGTATACAGTAAAGTATAGTTACAGTAAAGTATAGTTACAGTAAAGTATAGTTACAGTAAAGTATAGTTACAGTAAAGTATACAGTATAGTCACAGTATAGTTACAGTAAAGTATACAGTATAGTTACAGTAAAGTATAGTTACAGTAAAGTATACAGTAAAGTATGCAGTATAGTTACAGTAAAGTATACAATAAAGTTACAGTAGAGTATAGTTACAGCAAAGTATACAGTGTAGTTACAGTAAAGATAGTTACAGTAAAATATACAATAAAATATACAGTAAAGTATAGTTACAGTAAAGTATACAATAAAGTTACAGTAGAGTATAGTTACAGTAAAGTATACAGTAGTTACAGTAAAGTATACATTATCGTCACAGTATAGTTACAGTAAAGTATACAATAAAGTTACAGTAGAGTATAGTTGCAGTAAAGTATACAGTATATAGTTACAGTAAAGTATAGTTACAGTAAAGTATACAGTAGTTACAGTAAAGTATACATTATCATCACAGTATAGTTACAGTAAAGTATACAATATAGTTACAGTAGAGTATAGTTACAGTAAAGTATACAGTAGTTACAGTAAAGTATACATTATCGTCACAGTATAGTTACAGTAAAGTATACAATATAGTTACAGTAGAGTATAGTTGCAATAAAGTATACAGTATAGTTACAGTAAAGTATAGTTACAATAAAGTATACTTTATCATCACAGTATAGTTACAGTAAAGTATACAGTATAGATACAGTAGAGTATAGTTACAGTAAAGTATACTTTATCATCACAGTATAGTTACAGTAAAGTATACAATAAAGTTACAGTAGAGTATAGTTACAGTAAAGTATACAGTATAGTTACAGTAAAGTATACAGTATAGTTACAGTAAAGTATAGTTACAGTAAAGTATACAGTAGTTACAGTAAAGTATACATTATCATCACAGTATAGTTACAGTAAAGTATACAATATAGTTACAGTAGAGTAAGTATACAGTATAGTTACAGTAAAGTGTATATAGTGTAGTTACAGTAATATATAATAATGTTTTTTTATAGTTGACAGGATTTGGTGCATTTGTGAGGCTGATATGAGAAGTGTAATTGTTGTATATGTGATGTTGTGTTTGTTGTATCTCTCAGAGCGGCCGCTTCACTATCAGGAGAAAGTTCTGCCCATCGTTCACTCTCTAGGGACAGACAGTTACCTGCTGCTTAAAAAATACTTCTCTATGGAGGCCATGCTGGTTTATCTGGGTATGAGTGTGTGTGTTTGTGTATCAGTTGTGTTGATGAACATAGTAATCACTTTCAGAGCACAATTATAACTCTTTGTTTGTGTATGTGTGTTACACAGGCAGTAAAGTGGAGGTGTCCAAACACGGTATGATGAAGTTTAAAGAAGAGAGGAATTTATTGGGTTTGAGCACAGGAAGTTTTCATGATCGATACTTCATCCTGACCAACACTTCACTCAGACTATATAAAGACGTGCGGGTAAGATTCACATACTCCTCATGACATCAACACTACTTATCAGACAACAGATGATGATGATGATGATGTGGAAATGTGGCTAGCATATGTTAAATTATCAGGTGTAAGGTTGTGAGTCATTATTGTAACTTTAGTGGATTATTTTTGGACTGGGAGGATATTACTGCATGTTTTCATAATGTTATAAACTCTTTTTATAAATGTTGCACATGTGACACACACACACATCATAGTGTTACAGACAGAATGAATATTTAGAGTTTTGATGATTATTTTTACTTGAAAACTTTTATACAGAATCTGCAAAAGCTGCAAAATTCAGAGCTGCAGTGTGTGAGTACTGATTGTGTGTGCGTGTGGGTGCATGTTTGTGTGTTTTTGTGCGTGCGTGGGTGTGCGACTGCTGATAGTGTGAATATGTTGGTAGGTTAAAGGGTGGTGGTTTTCCTTCAGCATTGAATTATGAGTGTAGAGTGTGTGTTGTATTATATCTCTCTCTTTTTCTCTCTTTAGAGTAATCGTCCAGAGAGGGAGTGGCCAATCAAATGTCTGAAGGTTTATCATGGCATTAAAAAGAAACTCCGCCCCCCCACCTGGTGAGATTAATAAATTGTAGTTGTGAAAACACCTCATGATGATGATAAGAAGATTATGATGATAACTAGTGTACTTATATCGATACTAAAGAGGAGAAACAATTTGGGACTTTATGAAGAATATTAATGTTTCACACCTGCAGTGTCATTTTTCACCAAGAGGTGTCAGTGTTTGTCAACACAACAGATGTCTGTGAACACATTTGTTTTTATTTGTGTTTAAAAGTCACCTCTCTGTCTGTCTGTCTGCAGTTGGGGTCTCACAGTCATCTATGAAAGTGAAAAACAGGAGAAGCAAGAGAGACAGCACTGGTAAGAGCTATACACTGTGTGTGTGTGTGTGTGTGTGTGTGTGTGTGTGTGTGTGTGTGTGTGTGTGTGTGTGTGTGTGTGTGTTCCTTAAGGTCTGGGTATAGTTCAGTTTTAAGACATAAATAAGGGTCAGCGTATAGTGCATGTGTGCCATAAATGTCGTCATCAGAATATTATGTACGTTGTGTTTGTGCACTGCCAGATTTTTATAGCACACTTTGCAGGTCGCATACGTGCATTTCATTTTTCACAGTAATAAGTTGATCCACAAGGTGGCAACTGTGCCCTGCGGGTGTTGATTGACAAAGTATATGATGAAAAACTGAATAAGCAAAACGGACAAAACGTGTGCAAGCTACATCAGCAATAGAGGACATATATGAGAGATTATTTCTATAACTGTACCAGGGCAGCGATTAATCTGTCAATTATTTTTTTCGATTAATCGACTAATTGGATAACAACATAAATATTTACTCATTTACATTTTTTTACTTATTATAGCTAAATTAGGCAGTAAATTAAGTTAGGGGTTGTGCACACCAAAACTTTTAAATGCGGCGGAAACGCCTGGAAAACGCCGAATGCAAGCTTTTTTCAGCTGAGCTCTTTGGTAGCTGTGATACTTTAGCTGTGAGCCGGTTGGTTGCTGTGGTAATGTCCCACCCCTCCTCCACTGTGATTGGACAGCCGTGTGAGAACTGACATTGACGAGCGGAGCTTTTCACCCAAAGCGCCGTTTTTCAGCGCGGAAGAAAACCGCTAGCTGCTGGCTTATTTGAAAAACGCAGAGCTTCCTTTGGAAACAATTGAAAACGTGCGCCGGTGTGCACGCCCCCTTACAGAGTTTTACTAATATATCATTTTGATTTTGATATTTTAAGCCTTAAATAAAAAAGTTTGCGCAGCTTTTAAGTAATACATCTTTAAATGGCGAAATAATAATCTGAGGGATGTCCTGGTGAATACATTTTGCCACAAATTAATAAACTCATTTCAATGTTCAACTTCAGACCTTGATAAGAATTACCATTATTGGTTATAAACACAATAAATAAGCTATTATGATATGAAAGTGATATACATGCGTTGTTACTGAAATAAATACCGCCTTACTTTAAAACAGATGCTTAGTTTGTGGTTCAATACTATTTTTATGAAAACCCAACAACAATAAAAAAATACAAACTCATTTATTTTATAGAATAAAAATTAAACCTTTATTAACCTGCATTTTTTTTGCGCTTTTGCTTTTGTCATTGTCCTGTCAGGGTTGCCAGATCTTCCCAATGACCATTCAAAATTAGTCCAAAAGCATTCCAATAACTATTCATGTTTATTGACAAAAAATCATAATCAATTATTTTCAATTGTATTGATTAGTTGTTGCAGCCCTTAACTGTATTATAAAAGAATACAAAGACGTTTTCATGAATTCATGGCGTCCCCTTTTAGACCCACTTAACTGATCATTATGAGCCCCTGTAGGCCAGGAAAGGTATTGCATGCGTCCAATGCCCATGTACAGGTTCAAGTCAAATGCTGTGTGTTTGACTGTAAAAAATAAATTATACTTTTAGTTTTACAGTGTGAAACAGCCTTTAGGAAGTCACACACCATGTTGCATTGCGTCATGTATTTAAAAATGAAGCAGATTGTTTTCTATGAATGTTGCTCAAATCTATGTCACGCCACTCGCATACAGTAGTTTAACATTAAATAACATCATATTTGTTCCAAATCCTTAACGATTAACGTGATTTACTATTTTGCTACTGTGTTCAACTGCAACATATTTGCCTAGACAACAGATACAACTAAACAGTTTTGCTGCTTTGTTACATGTGTTACAGATGAATGTGATATACAGCCTATTCAAAGATTAACATACAATAAATGAGAAAATAATGTTAAAACTCACCAATCTTTCTATCTCTTTCTCTCAGGTATCTTTGCTGTGACACACAGACTGAGATGAGAGAATGGTTCGCTACGTTCATGAGTATACAGGTTTGTATGAGAGACACATAAAGTGTCTGTTATCATTTATACACAGTAACATTAATGTCATCAAATCTCTTTTGGGTTTCATGGAATAAATAAGAAATAAGAAAGTCAAATGTAAGGAATAATGTACAGGCAGCAGGTTGTTATCGCAGAAATAAGCCCTGACAGTGTGATTAGTGTTAGGGTCTTGTTTAGGGCTGGGCCGGTTTGGATTTTTTCTTACCGCGGTCGGTAATCAACAAATTCCCGCGGTTTTGCGGTTTATTGGCAAGACAACGAGTTAAATAACATGCATGACTTATTTATGTTTAATAAACAACATGTGCAAATTACTTAAGGAACATGTAAAGTGAATATTATTTCCTTCCACATTTATTCAATTTCAACATTCAACAACTTGAACAATTAATATTATCAGTTAAATTTTTTTTTAACGCATTGTGCGTGTCCACACGTACGTGCCTACAGACATTTCTCCACTTTTCTATCCTTAATTTATGAATGGCCTGTAAATGACGCAAATTATTGCTGCCCTGATGGTCTGGTAAAATAACCATTTGTATGAGAAATCACTTGTACTGCATATGTGTCCGTGCTTGAGTATAGATTGGAAGCTGCACGGAGACGCGTGTGTGTGCGCAAAATGACACGGTCTGTCTCGCGCGCGTCCGGGCAGTGCGCGTCTGTCTGGCGCGCGCCCGGGCAGTCCGCGTCTGTCTCGCGTGCTCGGGACCGCTTCTGTTCTAGACACTTACCATTAACATCTGTCTTTATCCACAAACGGAGAAAGAAGACGCAAAAGCAAAACTTGCTGTGTGTACTGTGAAATGTGTACTGCTGTAGAAATGGCCACTGTGGTAGGCTAGATGAAAAAGAGACAATCTAACCTCTTTGGATATTAATCCTCGGACTGATCGCGTGCTCTTTATGTTGCGTGACAATTTAATAATGTATGAAACCTGATTCTGTTGTTGATCTGTTGCAGCTGTTTGCACGTTCAAATTAAATAAAATGTTTGTATTGCTTTACCGAGTCACAGACAACGTCACCCGTATTTCTACTCAATGACAATTTAATATTAAAATCATATCAGTTAAGATTTAATGTTCATAACAAGCTGCGGTTGTTTAAAAGCTGCGTGTGTAACATCCCCACATAAACACACAAGTGCAGGCCAATGTTTCAAGTTTTTTTTTTTTTTTTTGCGGTTATGACGGTGAGGAGCTCAGACCCGCGGCATGGGTCACGTGACCGCGGTATGGCGGTAATGCGGTTACCGCCCCAGGCCTAGTCTTGTTTCACACTGAAGGGGTTATTACACTTATTACACTTTGGTGTCCCCAGAGTGCGTATGTGAAGTTTTAGCTCAAAATATCATATAGGTCATTTATTAAAACATGTTAAAATTGACACTTTGTAGGTGTGAGCAAAAATTTGCTGTTTTGGGGTGTTTTCTTTCAAATGGAAATTAGCCGATAATGCAAAAACTGATCACCATAATGGTGGTTTATTGAAATTGAAAAAAAATTCTGCTTTCAGAGAATGGTTTACCAAAACTAAGTTACTGGGTTGATCTTTATCACATTTTCTAGGTTGATAGAAGCACTGGGGACCCAATCATAGCCCTTAAAAATGGAAAGAGTCAGATTTTCATGATGTCCCCGATAAATGCTGATTTAAAATATTTAATTTGCTAATTTTGAACAAATACAGACCTTCCAGGAGGAAAACCTGTTTACTTTGGGTTTTATGATAAAAGAAGACGTTCAAATGTCATGAACACACATGATTGGTTTAATCATTTGTAAATATAATGTCATTTATGTTATTAACTCATTCTTTAACAAAAGTTTCACAAAATTCCTTGCAGGAAAAATTATCTTCTATAAATATATAAACATACAAATTATATCAAATTAAAGAACACACCCTCTGCTTTCAAACAAACAATAAACAAACAAACAAATGGGGAAAAAACTGTTCATTATATATTTACATTTTCCACTTAATTTAACCACTGAAATATGGATATTTCTCTTCAAAAATACAACATTTTGAGCAAAAGGCTTAAAAAATTGCGTTTTTGTAAAGGAATTTATGTTAGAGATCAGACTCAGAATGACTATCAAACATAAAGGCAGTTAAAATAAATCATTAAATCTTTTTAACTTCTGTTTTTGATAAATTCGGTTTGGCGCCTTCTAGTGGACTTTGAAATTCGTCCAGAAAGGCATATTTATTAGTTAAATATCAACTCATAATTGACGAGAAAACTCGTCAATGGCGGTGAATGAGTTAAAAGACATACAGCTGCAGAAAAATCAATAGACCACTTCAAGATTTTCTAAATTTACTTATATATATATATGTGTGTGTGTTTAAGAAAAAAAATACTTTTTGTTTCATTCTGCCAATTACTGACAACATTTCAAATTCTTAATAAAAATTATGATTATATTTGCATTTATTTACTGAAAATTGAAAGGGGCATTTACTGAATTTATTTATGGGGATTTGCATTTATTTACTGAAAATAATATGGTTAAAATAACACAAAAGATGCAGTGTTTTTCAATCTTGAATACCTTAGAGAAAAAATAATTAAGTTCAAATTAATTTTTCAATAATAAAATGCTAATGTACTTTAGGAATATTTCAGAAATATAAATAACCCTGATTTTTAATCACATTTTTATTGTGTCTTTGTTTCCACTCTTGTCTTTTACATTGCTATTGTGTGAGTTTATGTCGCTCATGAGGTTTGCTTTTGTTGGAAGACACTGTGCAGAAATGATCATAATATATCTAGAAATGAGAATTAAAGTCAAAACTGGAGTGGTTTCTTCATTTTTTTTTCTGCGGCTGTATTTATATTGAATTTCTGTGTAATATTAATCTCTACCTCTCAAAATTATCTGCGCTGTGTGTTATTAGTTTCAGGCGGTTGTTATCTTGGAATAGAATGTCACAAGGAGCCAATCAGAATCAAGCATTTTAGAGAGCTGTTTAATAAGGTCTCTCTCTCTCTCTCTCTCTTAGAATGGGGGTCGCGTGTGGCCGGCCGAGTGGTTGAAGTCTCGCTCTGCTAGTCGTTCAGCTCCTCTGGACAGTCGTTTTGGTAACGTGTCTCTGATTCCTCTGCGTGGCAGTGAGAACGAGATGAGGAATAGTGTCGCCGCTTTCACAGCCGATCCTCTCGCTGTGAGTTAATCAGCCAATCACAGCAGGCCCTGGCCAATCACACAGCCAATCAGCTCCAGTTTAATGTGGTCTCCATTCATCATCTGAAATGTTATGCGTGTACATTCTCCATATTCTTTCATACAGTTTAGTAGATGTTATATTCAGATAGTGATGTGTGATATAACACAAATACTGTGAGAGATACTGTATGAGTCTTTTGTTATAACTGGCTGTGTGATTACCCATGATCCTTAACTCTTCTGATTCACTAATATTCACATTCAGCCCACAGTGTTGTATGAGATTATAAACTACTTATGATGTTAACAGAGCCTTTAAAAGCTCTTTATAACAGATTTAACTGATGTAAGCCTGTGGGCTGCTTGTTAGCTCTACGCTATTGGGGTTGTGTGTGTGTGCGTGTGTGTGTGCGCGTGTGTGTGTCTGAGTAAATGATATTATTTCTATTTAAATCAATAATTTGTTGAATGCAAGTTTTGATGAAATGATTGTGTGTGTGTTTGTTTTTTGGATGCAGCTCTTCAGAAATGCTTGATGAAGTAGTGATTGGTGTTCAGGTGAGACAACAAATTCCCAAATAAATTAAATGACAAACATACCAAAGCCATTTTTTGAAGTGTGATGACATTGTGCGTGTTTTCACAGGAACTGAAGGTTTTTGTCATGTCGGCAGTGGACTGATTTTGGAACGTCGGTCTGAACTCGTGTGATCAATCCTTCACAACTTTGGATCTTCAAGGTCTTTAGCATTCAGACGTTCATGTGGTTTCACGTGAACTTTGACCTTCAGAGAGGTGACAGGATCTTATTCACTCATTCACTGGGTTTATGAGGTGTTACACGCTGTGCTGTGGTGCATTCTGGGATATCAAAGTGTTATTGGAATCATTTCACGAGGGTCTTGAAGGACCGCATGGATTTACGCCTTGAAGATTTTTTTTTTTAGAAACTGTACATAAAGACAGACCAATCAGAAAGCACACCGCATACATTCATTAGACTGCACATGAAACACCTGAGATTGAAGAGACGTCCTGAAACCTGTCCGACCTGCACAATTCTGACATTCATGTAGTAAAGATCCACTTAATATTGATGTAATATAAATGTATTGATATGATTAGATCTGTTTCTCACACAGTAGCATTCCAGATCTTCAAAGAAAAGAAACCTCAGATCGTATTAATCATAAACACAAGCAAAACATATTTGTGTGCAAGATTTAAAGCAAACATATTTTAGTAGTTGTGATTGCTTGTAAAATCATTCTTGTGTTTATTTACAGAGGAATGATCATACAAACTAATGCAACAGTTCACATAAAAAAAAATGTAACACACATTCACATTATTATTCTGATGTCTCACGACAGAAACTGTAGATTGTGTAAAAAGTCTCTTGTTCTGATTATTTTCTGTGATTTTAAATGAATGAATTCAGATGATGTGAGTTTGCACAAATTCATTTCCATCAGTTGTATTAACTTAAGCAGCAGTGTAAAGATTGTGTGTGTGTGCATGTGTGTGTGTGCGAAAATTAACCATGTTTTATTGTGGTTAAAGTGTAGTAAACATGGTTTTATGGTGTAATGATTACTATCAGCAAAACCATGATTTTACCACACTTACCATGTTTTTTTTTGTTTTAACAGTAGTAAAATCATGGTTAATTTTCGTAAGTGTGTGTGTATGTAATGTTATATGTGTATTCAGTATGAAGTTGATTATAATCTAGGCAATATTAATGAGTTTATTTATCAGTCAGATCTGAAGCAGATCTTTATTAAACACACACATGATGTTAATGTGTAGACTTCAGGACTGTCAGGAGTATTTTTCAGTGTTTATTCTGTATTTGTGTAGATAATGAAATCATTTCTTTTCTAATAATGAAATACTGTGAAATCATAACAAGGTATATGATTCATATATATTCTTATATATATATAAATATTAAATTCTTTACATGTTGTTGTTTTATATTTTAGCTTTATTGTCTGTTGAAGTTGATAGTAAATGTGAGCCGTTTTAAACTTCAAAATGTTTCATCGTGTTTTTTCTCTTATGTCATAAATGATTAGAAACTCATTTGACGTATTACTGTAAATACAGCTTACATAGTGTTATAGTCCCTTTCACACATACAGTCTTTACTGGTAATTTACTGGTAAATTGCAGTTAACATGTCATGTGTGAACAGAACTTTTTTGGTAAATCGGTGCTCCCAATTTACCAGTAAGACAGGTTGTAAGATTACCAGTAATTTACCGGTAAGCGCTATGTGTGAACGAAAAATATAGGATTACCGGCATTTAGAACGGACAACGTCAGACCGCGCTGACAGATCGGGCCAAATTACAACGTTTTTATACAGGTGACGCGTTTACCCCCGCACTGTTTACGTTTGTTTCCACACACATGCTGCTTAAAAGTCGAGCACACCTGAAGTTAACATCCACATTTCTTCAAAAGTTGCTTAAAACAGCTTACCATCTATTTGCCAAAAGCTAACGTCCTCAGCGCACCTTCTGTGAAGCCTAATGTGCAAACGCAATGTTGTTTGGTCACAAGCAACTTCGCGACTGTCAGCGTTTGCCACAGATGTGAAAACAACAAAATACGGACCGACGATGTTAATACACAACCCGCCATTGTTTACAAATACGACACGGAGCTTGCCGGTCGTGCGTCACAGGTAACATCCGCTTTCTCTCCGAGTTTACCGGTATTTTGATACTGATGTGTGAATGATGTCTTACTGGTAAAAAGACGGAACGTCACTGCATGTGTGAACAGCACATTTTTGTATTTACTGGTAAATTCATTCTGGTAAATTCATGGTAATTTACCAGAATTACTGTGTGAAAGAGGCTATAGTGAAAACATAAAATAATATAACACTCCTTTGAGTTATATTTGCGTTCTCTTTTATTTTTCTCTTGGATTGTCCTTTGCATCACCGCTTTCTCTCTGATTTTCGTTTTTTCCTCTCTGGTTTCTCTCTGTTTTCTGTCTGGTTTGCCTCTGGGTGTTTTGCTTTTTATTTGTTTTTCTTGTTCTTGCATGCAGCTACATGTAGTTGTTTGTGATTGTGCGTCTCACACGCATGCAGGGGACGCCACAGGAGTTTACTGTGTGTTTACTGTCCTTTATAAACCTCAACTGACACCTCAGGGTCACACAGCAGTCTGCGTGTGTGTTGTGGCTTTGTTTTCTTTATGCCAGTAATAATTTTGTGTTTGTTTACTTTTGGTTTTGTAGTGAATATTTCTTGTTGTGCATGAGATTCATCTTAAAATGCATCAAATCAATGAAATCTAAATCAGAATCATAGTTTTTTTTCTGTAATGTAGTTCATAAGAATGTTAAAATGTTGTGGATTTGACTTCTTCATTGAACCCTGACAGATGAGAGGTTTAGGTTTGAACAGGCGGTCCTGGATCGATTTGGAGCTTTCATAGAGATGTGATTTTCCTCTTTCATCACAGTATGTGAAGCGACTCTAATTGGGCCGTCTCATCCCATTATCACAGTTAGAAACCGAAGTGTCTCTGAGTCATTTAGACCTGTTGTGTCCGGTTGAAAGGTTCAGGGACTCTGTCCGATCCGTCCTCATTAGTGTCTTATTACCTGACCCCGCCTGATGTCACCATAGCAACAGCATCTCATGATTTCTGCAGTTTTCTTTAATTCTCAGTTTTATTTATAGATTGATTTCTTTTTCAGTCCATTATTGATGTAGTATCAAAGCTGTAAAGATTAACTATTGTGGTTTAAAGTGAAAACATGGACCTGAGCCTGTAAACTTTCACTGAAAAGCATCTGAGCGACAGAAGGAGCTTTTCTCTGTTTATTGCCGTGAAAATGACTGAATATTATTGTCTCTGTGTGTGTTCGTGTTTGCTCAGTGTGGATCCTGAGTGGCAGAACATTGCTTTAAATTTTAAATCTGGAAACAATGTTTGACTAACACACGTGTAGATAAACACATCAGAGAACCCTGTCAGAGACAGACAGACAGACAGACAGGTGAAGTCTCACCACATGATTTCTTTATCCAGAAATAGAGGCAGACGTGCTTATGGAAGGTGTTTCTATATGAGCCTGTTGATGCACAACCGTAAAACAATTTCTGGAAGTGTAAATCTGTCCCCAGGTTGTGTTTAACACTGAATCTTTATAGTTTAGAGAAAACAAAACAAAAGCAGCTTTCTATTGTGTTCAGGTGCAGATCTGCTGTAATCATTTTCAACTACTTACTGGAGCAGAATTATAGTTATTATTGTTAACCAAACTCATTCATGGATGTTTAAGCAGTAATTCACAGAACAAATGGGCATTCTTTCATTATATATTAAATCTAATTATAACTCAAGTCAACACAGGACGATCAGATCCCAATCTTCATATACACCACAAAATCCCCAAAGTTAAATGAACACTGCTGGGTGTATCTTATGGTTTGTGTTAAACAGTAACACTGAAGCAGAATTAAAAGCTGTAATCTGTAACTTATCCTCTCTATCATCATCTCTGGTTGAAATCCAAAATAGCATTTTAAAGTTATTTTCTTAACTTAGGTTTAGATGTTGGCAGTTTCATTTAAAGTCATCATTATGGTGATCCGTGTTTGTTTTAGTTGGACTTGACTATTGACTTGTTAGATTTGTTTTTTGACTGCTATAACTTTGTGAGTTTAAAACATGTTTGTTATGGCAGAGAAAAGACAACAGAGCAACTCATTGGTGGTGGTTAGTACAATTTCAATCATCTTGAAAACTGATTTATTAATTAAGTGTTTGCTTATTATCAGAAGTATCATTCTTTGTTAATGATGCAATACCTTCAGAATGACAAACTGCTATAAAAGTGTTTGATCTCGTACTGTATCATCACATTGTTGACAGAAAAGATAATTCTAATAAGTGTGCAAACACTCAATTAATACATCAATTTTCTAGATGAGGATGTTTAACATTATGTACTAACCACCACCACAATAAAATTGCACTGTTGTCTTTTATTTGCCATAACAAACATGTTTTAAAAAGACAAAGTTATAGCAGAAAAAATTACAAGCTAAGAGTCAATAGTCACGTCCAACTAAAACAAACACTTGACACCATAATGATGACTTTAACTGAAACAGCCGACATCTAAACCTAATGTAGGATAATTACTTAACAAGTAAGATGTAAAATGCACTTTTAGGTTTCAAACAGAGGAGGTGATAGAGAGGATAAGTTACAGATTGCAGCTTTTAACTCTGCTTCAGTTTTCAGTGTAATATTGGGACAATATACACACCCAGCAGTGTTCATTTAACTCTTGGGATTTTTCTATGTACAAACTACTGTCACATTCTGTCAAGACACAAGAAATAACGCAATCATGTTAAATAACAGCCTGATCTCACGAGTAATCGTACATATTTTATGAGTTTGCTAATTCGTATCATTTCATACGAAGTTAATCATGCAAAATCGTACAGTTCTTGTGAAAAAAAATGATACCTAACCCCAATGTGACAGGGGTCAAGGCAAATTGTACAAAACCTACGAATGTGGTTTTACGAATTAGCCAAATATGTACGAATTCTCGTGAGTTAGCGTTGTAAATAATCAATGTGTCATTTATTTCTTTTTAACAGGAGAAACATCTTCTCTTCACAGACATTGATCAGGTGAAATCAGTATAGCACACAGGTGTTGTGATGTTTTTTGTTGCTTTTTGTCTTTTTAATATTTGACAGGTATGGTTGTCTGGAAATTATAATATAACAGCATAGACACTATATGGACAAAAGTTTTGGGATGCCCACTTCTGATAAACATGTTTGACTACCCAAAAATGAACCAAGTTTTTGTGGTAAAAGTGTAATAACCACACTCTAAAAATGGCTGGATTTTTTTTTTTTGACCCATAATGGGTACATACAGTATTGGACAGAACACACCACTGGGTTAAAATTGCCCCATTGCTGGGTTGTTTTAACCCAACTGTTGGGTTATTACAGTATAACAACAACCCAATTGAGTCATTTTTAACCCCGCATGTGTTCTGTCCAATATGTACCCATTATGGGTCAAAATAACCCAGCCATTCTTAGAGTGCATGTTTTTGGTTTGAACTGTAGTAAAATTTTTGTAAGGGACTTTAGTCCTTTCAGTAAGCACAAATCTTAATGCTATAGCATATTATGATCCTCTAGCTCAGGGGTGCCCAAACTTGGTCCTGGAGGGCCGGTGTCCTGCAGAGTTTAGCTCCAATTTCCTCCCCACACCTGCCTGGAAGTTTCTAGTCTGCTTAGTAAGACCTTAATTAGTTGCCTCAGGTGTGTCTGATTAGGGTTAGAGCTAAACTCTGCAGGACACCGGCCCTCCAGGACCGATCTAGTGAATCATGTGCTTCTCATTTTATAGCAACATTTTGTGTAGAACAGATTTTTATTGCAACATGACAATGCCCCTATGCACAAAGCAAGTTTAAAACAAGTGAATGATTTCAGCACAGATGAAGTCCTTTCCAAAATACAACATTAAAATCTGTTTCTATTGGAATAACTGAGATAAACATGTTTATTCTTAATGCCATTTCAGCATCTATGGCAATGTTGATGGTAAGAAATGGTTAATTGGTTATAAATGCAGGTTAGGTGAATTGGACATGATTTTTGGACTGTGGAGGGAAACTATAAATCATGGTACCCAGAGTTAACCCATGCATTACACAGAAAGACCTTCTGACCCAGCCGGGGTCTGAACTGGGGACCTCCTTGTCCTCTGCCGCCCCAAACATCTTTATTAAAAAGGGGGCCCCAAAGCTTTTGGTTTACGATTGGAACAACATGAGTGTGAGTAAACTGACAGAATTTTAATTCTATAATCAACACAAATCTGTCCAGCTGTTAATCATTGAGGTCACCTGACCAAACACACAAATCTAGTCTCCATGACAACCGCATCAGCACCATTTCCTTGGTTGAGTTCTGCAGAGAGCATCAGTCATTCTAGGATCAATATCTGTAAACACTCAGTATAAACTTCAGCTGCATTCTGACTCGTATGCTATACGTATATGCGTATATCTGTCCTTTTCTTTCTTTCTTGTAAATGATTGACTTTTATGAGTGTGTTTTTATCTGATGCTTCTCCATTAGCTGTGCTAGAGACTCACCAGTGTGTGTGTGTGTTTGACCTCTGTTATTAGCTCTACATTAGACAGAGAAACCTGATCTGATCTCTCTCTCTCACACACACACAGAGCCGATCCGATCCCAGTAATTCCTGCACTTCTCCTGGAATCAATATGAGCTGCGTTTGCCATCTGCCTCACAATGCACACAGACACACACATTCTTACATACATATATCCTAGATACAGATCCTGTTCAGATCATAAAACCACCTCATGATGTTTCTGGATCAGAAGATTCAAGCTTTGATTTACAGAATTAAAACCGATATGACAAGATCTTCTCAACATTAGTGTAAGAGTGTAGCTCTTTAAACACAACTAACTAGTATAGCTCATATTATTGAAGATAGGAAACTGATAGACTTACAGGCAACTATGAAGGTGTACATTTAATGATTTTGTGTGAGGATTGAACCCCACGACCTTCAGTTCTTTTTTGTTCCAGGAGATCTGTGGAGAAACTCTTCCTCATCCTCCTCCTCCTCCTCGCTCACTGTTGACAATGATCCCCTGATGATGCTCTTATATAGGCCGACTCTTCCTCAGTGGAAATGTGAAAGCTCAGACCTTTAACAGATCAGGCACCACAGACCTGTCACCTTTCAAAACATCAAACATCTCCTCCACACAAAACCTCCATCAACACTTAGAATAAACACACACACTGTAAAAAAAATCCGTAAAAAAACGGTAAATCTCTTGCAGCAAAGTTGCCAGAGAAATTCCGTCAAATTACGGTAAAAAATGTTTTTCAAAAGTACATACAAAAACCGTAAAAATACAGAGAATCTTTTACAGTCCTAATTCATTAAATTACAGAATATTACTGTTAATAATTGTTATAAAACTGTAGAAAAACAGATAAATTATGTGAAAATACATGAAATGCAACTACTTTTCAGGTCAATCCCTGTAAATATACGGCTTTTATTAGTTATTTTATTAAATTGCTCTGTATTTATACAGTAATATTATTAAAATACAGTTTATCTTTGTAAAATAACTAAAAAACACCTGTATAAAAACGTATTAAGTATGTGAAAATACATGATTTTATTGAGATAAACACATTATACACACCTCATCTCTCTGTCTCTATGGCTGTAAAAAATTGCTGTAGTTATGCAGCCGTTTTCCAGTAACTTACTGTAGAATTTAATTAACAGTTTGTTCAAAGTTAAATGAACATTAAACATTAACAAGTCTTTATCTTAACAGACTAAAACTAAAATAAGAGCCTCATGCAAAGCATTCTGGGAACCAGAAATCCTCATCAATGTTTTTCATTTTTTCCTCCAGATTTTGATATTAAAGCATCTTAAATCATAATGAATTACAGTTTGACAGTAAATATATAAAGCACTAATATAAATTAATGTTAACAGGTTTAATGCCTTTCCCACTATATACACTACGTTAGTTTATCCACAGGGTTAGTTTAGTTTATTTTAGGACATTTTCTTCACTTCTAAAGCAACCCAGTTCAATGCATTATTCAAAATACAAGTAAAAACAAAATGGAAAATTCATAAGCAGTAAACAGTAGGCCTTCATAAGGTCATTCATTTGCATAATCTTGGGGGACAAATACAATCACAGTACTCCACTGAAGGCTGAACACAACAGGGCTCTCATTTATAAAATGCTGCTTAGAAATCGTCTTAAATTTGATCTTACCATCATTTCTCAAAAGCGTGCACGTGCGATTCACAAAACGAATGTACGCATAGAAAACACGCGGGTGATTCTCACAAAACCATTGAAACAATACGGCACTAATGATTTTAGCTTTAAAATGTGTAATATAGTAACATTAAAAAGCATCAGAATTAACACAATACTGTGTTCTACCTTGCACAATGTGTGATTTCAACATAAGAATTTATAATTGTACATTTTATCTCATTTTCTGCTGAAATTCTCATTACCGCAATGTGTCCGGCTGTGTTTGAACATGCGTTATGTTGTCATTTAATCAAATTAACACAAAAATATTAAGAAAAAAAATAAATGGATGTTTTGCTAGACTACTTTAGATGACAGAAAAAAATATTTACTGAATATTCATGTATAATAATAATGAAGAAAAATTAGGAAAATGATGTGTCCATGCCTGATGTTCTCATCCTCCGCAACACTTTTTGAGAACAGTTTAAGCACACATACAGAATTTTAATAAAGTTTGATTTTGAGTGACATGGACCAGTTTCAAGATGGCTACCAGGTAAGATCATTTCTTTACAGTTAATTTGAAATATTGTCTTGTCAGAATGCTTACACGACATTTTGATTATCATTACCGCAACAGATGCTTATTAAATGTTAATTTAATTAATAGAAGCATAATACTTTGATTTTAAATGCATGTGCAGAATCTCCAAATTATGTTCTTTCAGGTTTGTCATGTCATTTTGAAAATATGTCAGTGTTGATGTTTTCTGACTGTTGCGGTAATGAGATTTTTTAGGACTAATTTTTTAAATTATGTTACAAAAAGTGTTAAATGATAAGTAAAAGTTTTTAAATTAATGTTCCCATTTACTCCAGACTTTGTTTTTCAATGTCTGGTGGGAAAAAAAGTAAATTTAAGCAATTTTTACATTTTCATGCTTGACATTTTTAAAACCAAGTTTTTGTGAGAATCACCACGCATACACCTCACTTTCAGGCGTGAAATCTATAAATCGCAATTGAGCTTGAAATTGTGCGCAGCTGAACAGTTGCAGATTTCCACCTTTAAAGATGCCTAATTAATGTCACTGACATATAAAAAGCATTTGTCAATGTTTAAATCATTTTCCAGCATCAATAATGGCTTATATATATAAAAACCTGCAGCAATCGGACAAGCAAAAGTGCTTACATCTGCTCAGACCCCGACGTGTTGCTAATCACTTTTCAAAGACAGTTTTTATAAATATGGACTTTGCCGTGGATTTTTGCGTACGCACACTTTACGATCAAATCTATGCGTGCGCACGTTTTATAAATGAGACCCCAGGTGTTGTTTTAAAACAAGCGCTTGATGGCACTTTAGAAGAGCTGATGTGTTTCGTTTGCTATAATAAAAATCATCCGTGGAAGTATTGTCTCATAAGAATTTGATTTTGAAAATAGTTTTATCAATGCGTATTAATATTGTGGTAGCACCAACCTGTAGCACGAAGTGTTAATTGAAAATCTATATTAGCTTTTATGTTGTTGTTGTTCAGTATAAGGTAGGATGTTGGTTGGTGTAATATTTGTTCTGCCTCTTCTCCATCGTGATTGGACGGCTGAATAAAAGTGACTTTACTGAGCGGTGCCAAATATTATTACCAGATGAAGAATTGTTTTACAAAAGATCTTACAAAGGAACATTTTAATGTATAACAACCTACATTTGTTTGGAACATAATTAATTTATTTTTTAATCCTTTTAGCCAATGGAGGACCTGCCTCCCCCACAAGCTCCGCCTCTGTCTGCATCATTTCAAAGGGTATGCTGCTGTTTTCATCATTTATCAGATAAATGACACAGATTTGATTATAATGTCGTCAGGCGGTCATTTCAGCTCCCAATAAACCTTCTGTCTAAAACTATAAATCATGTAAATAACTGTCATTCTTTCAGTGAAATCATCTGTAATATTATTAATAAGAGAGCATTGAAATTTAGTTTACTCTCAGTTTTGTGTCTTTGTTAAATCATCACAAATATAATACACTGAAGTTCTCATTCACTGAGTAGTTTTATTTGATTTACTCACTAAAGTCTAGTTTCACACACATTTCGTGTTTGTGTTATTTTATACTCTTTAGTTGTATTTGTTTATTTATGCAGTTGGCAGAAGCTTTTACTTACAGTGCATTATAAAGTATACATTTTTATCAGTATTTGTGTTCCCATGCGCTGCTAACACAATGCTGTACCACTGAGCTATACAAGAGCACATCTCATGTATATAAGACACTTTTTACTGAAAATATTGGAATGTTTTTGCCAATAACATCTTGTGATCCATGATTATTAAACTAATAAAAATATAACCTTGAAAAATGTTGACTTTGCACACCAAATGTACCTGCAATTGTATAATCACCCATTAAATAACCCACTCACTTCTTTTCATCCTTAATATTCTTCACCAGTATTTACTGTACAGTTTTTTGTTTCTTTGTTTCAGTTGTTTTCTGAATCTGACATCCAGTCGTGTGATAAACGGCACCTGACAGATGATGACCTGCTGTTTCTCTGATGTCATGTGAGTTTACAGTATTTATTTTAAGTATGTGAATGAAAGAAAGAAACATGAGCGAGATCACCTCAGCATGCCAAAGTTGTTCAGGATTAAATCACTTGTTTATCAAATGTCATCATCACATGCACCCAAATCTGTTTTCTTAAGAGTTTTGATGAATGATAAACATAAACGTTTAGCACCCGACTCTTAAGCGCTGTTGATTTCTGGTTGGTTACTCTGTGGCAACAGTTCCCATGATGCAATGCAATAAATCCTGTGTTCAAACACAGTCTTGTTTGTGTCTGTGTGTGTATATCTGTGTTTGTGCAGTTGTGTTTGGTGTCTATCGTCCGATGTATCTTAAGCTCGCTTTGTTTGCATTAAATGAAAGCGATGTCCCTGTAGATTCAGATTGAGTTTCCATCATTAACCAAGTTGACAAACAGATATTTAGCATACAGATTGTGTGTGTGTGTGTGTTTTGTGTAAACTTTGCCAATCTGTCCCAGACAGTGCTTGTAATTCTTTCCCTGTACAAACAAAGTGAAAGCCTTTATGATCTCACGTTATATAGACACTTATGCACAGATGCACATTCATGTCAGAAGATTTACTGAGCTTTTCTTAAATCAGACACTGATATTTTCTACTGGTATGAGTTTTTCAACTGCAATATTGAACTTATTTTGCTCTTGTCTATACAATTCATCAAAAATCACCATCAAATACTGCATGACATCACTTTAGAGCTCACTGATGTTTGATGATGTCATTAAAGTCCAACATGACGTGAAAGATCTGGTTGGATTAATTTCATGAGACAGTATGTTATAAGTTTTTATTCACGTTAATATGTAATGTGTGTCTGTGATGTTGACTGATAATAAAAACTGGGGCTGTCCCATGAGTGGCACACCTGAGTTTACTTCAATATTTTGCATGTAATCTATCATGACAAACTATATATCATCAGAAACTCTAAGAGAATACAATAAATATTTCAACAGTGTTAATAAATGATGTACGGAGAGTAATTGATTCATTTATGAAAAGCCAGCGGGATGCCCACGTTTACTTCAGCGTTTTGTGTGTGAATTCTTATCTAATCATGACAAACTATATATTGTCGGAAAGCTGTAAGAGTGTAGTATTCATATTTCATCAACATTTTGGGAAAATTATGATGTAGCGAGAGTTGGTTTCTATAAGGTCACAGGCCCACAGGTGGGCCCAATTAGTTTTTACATATTTTTAACACTAAGACACTCTAAACCTAAAAAAACCTTGACAAACTATATATCTGGAAAGCTCTCAGAATGTAGATTTCGTATTTCAAGGTAATCTGATGATAGAAATAATGTAGTGACAGTTTTTGTCCCCGCCCCATAGAAATGCATATTAAATATTATATATATTTATAAAACTATATCCTATTTTAAATCTTTAAAAAATGTTGACAAACTATATATCACTGGAAAGCTTTAAGAATGCAGTTTTCATATGAAGAGTTTCGTTGCAATTTTTTAAAAAATTTTCAGAAATCTCGTTTTATGGTTGTGCATTCCAATTAATATCAATGCAACTGGAGTTGGTTTATTTTGATTTAAACCTTCATAACTTAAAAAATACAGCTAAGTAGCACCATAAAACAAAATAATAACATGATGACATAATAATAAACATGTTTCAACAAAAAATTTAAAAACGTTATCTTCGTATGTCAAAACAGTAAACAGTTTATCAGTAATAATGCAGTGACAGTAATTTATTAATTTGTGACAAGAGTATGCAGCAAACCGATGACACCTAGTGGCCGTTGTTGGTAACACCACGTAAAGTGTGACAAACCCATTTTTTGGGGGATTTTAACTTTTAAAAATTTGGATCACAACTTAGACTTGTATCTTAAATTTTGTTTCATTTCTGGCAAGAAAAAATGTCATATTTTTATAATTTTATGTATATAATATAAACGGTATTGCATTATTTTTATTTATTACAATAAATGGAAACTGCTATAATATTTTTTTATTTATTATTTCACCTCCACTTCTGTAAAAAACAAGTTTCTCTTTTGTTTTCTTTAAAAAAAGACCTAATTTAGACTTTTAGACCAAAATGCCAGCGTTTTATTAATTTGAAGATGTACATTAACTATGGCTGTCAAAAGATTAATCGCGATTAATCGCATCCAAAATAAAAGTTTGTGTTAACATAACAAATGTGTGTGTATGGTGTATAATTATTATTCATATATAAAAACACACCCAATTATGTATATATTTAAGAAAAATTTATTATATTTATATATAAAATATTTATATTCATATATAATATAAATTATATAAATGTATATAAAGTATTTAAATGCAAATATTTCTTAAATATATACCTGAATGTGTCGGTATTTATATATACATAATATTTAGACACAGTACACACACATATGTTATGTAAACACAAACTTTTATTTTGGATGCGATTAATCGCGATTAATCTTTTGACAGCCCTAACATTAACTTTTCATTCTCCCTTATTCAAAAAGTGCTGCGCTAGTTAGGGGTGTTAAAGAGCATGACATTGTGTTTATAAGCTGGACTGTTTGTGTATCACACATTAACGTCTCTCAGTTGAGTGTAGAGATCACAGATTTAATCTGACTGAAGCGCGCTGATATCAAACAGAAAGACTGAAAAGATCTTCATCGCGCAGAGCTAAACTTCTGTAATGATGATGATGATGAAGGTCTGATGGAGAGGAGGAAACGCCTTTTAGATCGATCACAGATCATCACAAACACGCGCACACACAGACACACGTGAGCGCGCGCGCGGATCTATTACAGCACGCGCCCAACCCACTTCAGTCATCAGAGATAGCGCGCGCGAGAGAGAGAAAGAGAAGCGCACACACTTATACAGACAGGACAGCGGAAACTCTTCATCATCTTCATCCTCTCGTGTCTCCGGCGCGATGCGCGATGGGTCAGGCGTGTGGACACGCGCTGCTCTGCCGTAGCCATCAGTACCAGAACCCGGCGGCATACGAACTGTGAGTAACCCGAGTCATGACGCGACGCCGGCTTTGTCGCGTCGCGTCTCAGCATCAGCACCACATCATGATGAGCACGTGCAGGTCATGTTTAGTGTTAGTGCATGATGATGATGAACACATACAGTCATACTGACCTGATGCTGGATTTATACACATTTATAAAGCTGGAGGAGATCTCAGGTGTTATTCTCTCCTCCTGTGAACTGTGTGTTGTTGTTGTGTGTTGTTGTGTTGTGTGTGTGAGATGCTGATGTAAAGTTATTCCCAGCAGAACCCAAAGCGTGCATCAGCAGTCAGTGATTCATCTGTTTCTCCGAGTTTATTTTGGAGAACACTCCTCATGTTACTGAAACTCGGTGTGCCTCCATTATTAATAAGTTTAAGAAGGTTTATATTTAAGTCAAAGTCCACTTCACTTTCCTTACATGCAGTCTTATCTGAATTAATATTAACTGATCATTTATAATATGATCACGCACAATCTGCAGACTCTGTGGAGAGCACTTGTCCACTGTATGTTTCGTAGTTTGCCAGAGATATCCAAACAACACACGATCTCGTCTTTCATTTCTACACTGTAAAATAAAATGCAGTTAAAACAACTTGGTTTTGCGAGTCAATTCAACCTTCTATTTTAAGTTTTGGCTTAAAAAAGTTAACGTAACTTATAAAAACAAGTTGAAATTGTTTAACTTAATTTTTTAAGTTAAAGTAACAAAATATATGTTGATTTGACAAAAATGCTGCATATTTTTTACAGTGTATGTATATTATCTCTCACAAAATGTAAGATGTAATAGTTTTATTGATGTTTTAACCTGTTAAGGGGGTCGCACACCAGACGTGCAGCGCCTCGCTGTTCTAAAAAAATCAAACACATTGTTTTCTATGAGTATACGCAAACCAGCGTCAACAGGTGGCGCCTGTCCGCGCTGCTCAGCTACGACTCAGGAAGTTGCTAAAATCCCTGTAGCGCCACTCACATAGTTTAACATTAAATAACATCATATTTGTCCCAAATCATTAACGGTTAACATTGGCTGCTAACGTATATTTTGCATGTTGAACTAGACGCTATCTGACGAAGCTTGCGCTATTTAATGTGCACTTCCGGTTTACGATACCTCCGAGTTGTCCTAGACTCGACTCGGCGCTGAGCTGCGCGTCCGGTGTGCGACCCCCTTTAATGTTTTGCTTGTTAGATAATAATAAATTTGAGTGACAGCAGTACTTATATAGGTTCAGATGAAAGCAGATCATCTAACAATAAGAAGATAATACAGAGATGATTGGTGCTGCTGAGAGTAGTGATGTGCTGCTGATGCTCTTACGGATTTAAGTAATAAAGTTGAGAATATGGATACAGTAATAATAGTTTAAATGTGACTCAGACAGATTGATGTATATACACAGTCTCATGAAAGATGATGGATTATGATCTGAATATGATATTGGTGGGAAACTGACATTGCAGTATTTAGTTTTTCTGTGATGTATGATAAATACTGGATGATTCACCAGATGAGCTGAAAATCTGGGTTTCAGAGGGATTTCTCATCTGTGATTTCTGTCTGCCGTGTGAAACTCTTCTCATATTGTGCAACTAATGCATCTGAAAAGAGATCTCCTGCATGTTCAGCGATGTGAATATTGCACACATTGCTCACAGTGTCACTGGTGGTGAAACAATACAGAATATAGTGAAGCTCCAGTCTGAAGGGACAGAGATGTTAAAAGGGATGAAGGGAGATGATGGGTATATCGTGGCTCAAATGAGTGATGAGATTAGGGTTGCAAAGGGCCGGAAAGTTTCCGGTAAATTTCCGGAATCTTTCCATGGGATCTTAATCTGGGACATTTTGGAAATATTCCAAATTGAAAACTTAAAAGGAATTTTTGGTAATTATATGGAAATTTAGAGAAAGGTTTGGTCATATGCAGACTATACAAATTTTGAAGAATCCTGATACTTACACTTATCAAGCCTGGATTTATTCAATCAAATCATCCTAATATGATAAAAATAGTAATGTGTTCAAACTTTTGGCTACTTTTTTAATGATCTTTTCAATGGTATAATGTTGTTACACAATAATGTAGCTTACACACAGCACAAGGAAGTTTTAAACATATTTTTGTAATTAACATGAATGCATGCAAATATGGCCTCAATGGCCCTTCAGTAAGCAGTGTGCTGTGTGCATGTGAATGAGGAATGTGCAGGGTAGAAATTCAACTGAAATTGCATTAAATCTTGTTGTTTTAAACAAAACTATGCTGCAAGATTTTTTTTTTAAAGGGCAAAATCCACATTTACAAGGTGTTTGGACAATGTTGGCATTGTGTGAACACAACCATCCTATGGTGAAATCCACCAGCTCCTTGTTTTTTAATCCCTATTAAAGCAACACTAAAGAGTTTTTTTCCTCTTTGCTCCCCCTACAGGTTAGAAGCGTAATTGTCCATTACCACTGACGTAAATAATTTAGCCTACTGCAGCAAAGCTGGCTCTGATTGGATTGTAGGTCTGCCATAAAGCAAGTTTTTGTAGTTTTCACTCGAACTACAGGACCGCGACCCGATGGTTGGAAACTTCTTTAGTGCGATTTTGGCCGATAGAGGGCTGAAAAGCGAATGTGAAAGTGCAGTCCGAAACTTTTTTGGAAACGTTATTTTAAGGTTAAAAAAAACTCTTTGGTGTCGCTTTAAAACAAAGCAGTATCATTAGACAAGCAGTTTTGATGCTCTTATCAATGTTAGGTCACACTGATAAAGCCCCGCCCACCTACACTCCTGCATTACCATAACAGCGAGTTGTACTCTGTCCACAAGATACTATCGTCTCAGACTTTATTAATCAGATCTGTTTTGAAGCTGACATAACACAAGACGTTTTTGCCAATCGAATGTTAATCTTGCTTACATATAGATGGTTTCATCGGACGCACGTGATACACGTCTGGATCCGAACTTTACTTCCGGTTTCGTTTTTTTAATGGTCTGACTAGTTGCTAAACTGATCTCTTTAACAAATGCCTCGTCGAAAATAACAAATGTTTTGGTTTCCTAGGTAATCTATGTGTTGTTTTTTTTTGCTTGTTATATAAATAAACTACGTTTAAAGAACTTTGTTGTTATTTATTCTTAGCGGAGTTTACCGGAAGTTACGTGCGGACCGCGCCAGCTGCTTGTTTATGTTGTTACTGCTGAAACCGTCTATAGAGTAGTATTTCATCCTTCATATGTCCAAAGAGTCTTTCATGTTGTCAGATTTATAAAAGAAAGAACATCCTTTCCGATTTTTGGCGGAAAAGGACGAACACTTGAAGGCGTGCTGTGGGCGGAGCTGAAGAGTTACGAGTACGTGCAGCTTTGGATAATACTTTTGGATTCACAGCCGACATAGATAGAAATCAAACTTAACTCTTTCGCGGCCATTGACGAGATAACTCATTAAGTTAAGAGAAAATGCTTCACTGCCAATGACCAGAATTTTTTTGCTTTCCGCAATACCGCTGTTATCCACCAGGTGGCGCACTTTCACAAATTATGCAACCTGGAAGTAGTGCCTCATATTAAAGAGAAAGAACTCCATGTATGTTTTAAAGATCGCTCTGCATCTGATCTCT
This sequence comes from Misgurnus anguillicaudatus, assembly GCF_027580225.2. Taxonomy (NCBI): domain Eukaryota; kingdom Metazoa; phylum Chordata; class Actinopteri; order Cypriniformes; family Cobitidae; genus Misgurnus; species Misgurnus anguillicaudatus. The sequence continues at coordinate 4,309,527 of NW_027395283.1, read as the reverse complement.
TTCGAAAGTCTTTCACAAAAATGGAATTATCTCAGCTTTTTGCTCAAAATTGGGTGTTTTTGAAGAAACCTACCCATATTTGAGAGGTGATAAAAAGAGAAGGTAGGATGAAACTTTTTTTTGTTTGAAAGCAGAGGGTCTGTTCTTTCATCTGATATATTGTTTGTTTATATATTTAAAGAAGAACATTTTCTGGAAGGCATTAAACTTTTGTGAAAATCATGAAAAATACTAGCGCTGGCTGGCAACTTTTTTTAAAAACACTGGCGGGGAAAGAGTTAAAAAAACTTAAAAAAAATAACCAGCCTTACATTATACATATGATCCAAAATTGGATACTGAGTCAGTAATGGACGAACAGGAACGATTACAGCAGGATGTCTCTATCTGGTAATTAGGATTAGGGTATCGTTGTTTGTTTTTCCGCTATTTTAATAAAAAAAGCAACGTAATCCAGTTTTTTACTGCATGTGCCCTTTTTAAAAGGTGTAAATGCAGTACAATGCCAACTCAGGTGAAAAATGTTTGCTGTTGTTGGTTTTGTTTACATGACATGCACGAATGCATGATTGCAAACATAACCCATGAGATTTTGATTTACTTGCACCTTAAAGTTTTGACTGCTCCATCAGTTGTAAACAAGTGGAAAATCCAACGTCAAACTGAGCCTTGTTTGTAAAGCAGTCCTCTCCAAAACGCAGCCAGGGAACAAACAAACTTATTCGCAGTTACGTTGCTTTCCAGGAAAAATGAACTGCAGTCCACTGTTGTTTTAAGACAGGGAAATCTAAATAAGGTTTTCTTCTCCTTACATCCAAAAACACACTTCTTTTGTCAAACAAAGTTGTTGTGTGCTGTGCAGTCAGTGATAGCCTACCGGTGACTTCTACTCAACGGAGCAATGCTAGTGCGCGTTCTCGCTCTCACTTGACGTGCAGGGCAGGCATGCTTTTCTGGGGGTAAAGGCCCATAAAAGTAATATGGGGTCAATCATTCGTAACGGATACCCCCATTCGAAAAAAAAAACGTTCAGAAACTTGTAGGAAAAAGTAGGTGCGAGTTTGGCTCAGAAACACTCTGTTACAAGTTCAAGCTGCTTTTTGAAACTTTGCTTATGTTTAGCACGAAGACTTCAACTCTTAAAGGACAAGTTTGGTATTTTACACTTAAAGCCCTGTTTTCAGATTGTTTATGATGAAATAGAACAGTTTTGACTTTGACTTTGGTTTTGGACATATGATGCTGGCCCGAGAATTTTCGGGTGTTTATTGTATCACCTCACACCTCTAAAATGTGTGTATAGGTGCACTAGAACAATCCTTCCTAAAATGCATTTAACTTTCGTTTACAAAGAGGTGAAACTCAGCGAGTGGTCAGGGGTGTTCACTGATATGCTCACACAAAAATCGCTGCAAAAGATGCACTCCAACAGGTTTTATCGTAGTTTTTGTGCAACTCCATTGACTTGTATTAGATGTGCTGTGAGGTATTACTCCGCGCCGGGAACTTTGTTTCTATTCTTGCAATTGGCAAAGGTGGATTATCGCCACCAGCTGGGCTGGAGTGTCTGTTATTCAAGCTCTCAACAGAAGAATATACGGGTGTGAGGGGTTTGGAAAAATAGGTCCACAAGTTAACAGCGAATGCTAAAACAGCTGTTGGAAAGCATCTTTTGCAGCGATTTTTGTGTAAGCATATCAGTGAAACACCCCTGACCACTCGATGAGTTTCACGTCTTTGTAAACGAAAGTTTAATGCATTTTAGGAAGGATTGTTCCAGTGCACCATTAAACCCATTGTGAGGATGGGGGGTGACACCACAGAAATCGAAAGATCTCGGGCCAGCATCATATGTCCAAATTTCAGTCAAAACCATTCTATTTCATCATAAACAATCTGAAAACAGGGCTTTAAGTGTAAAATACCGAACTTGGTAATAAGTCAGAATGCAAGAAATAGCATTAAACCACCCCTTTAACTTGCAAGTGTAAGGGAATGAGGAGCTGTAGCTCATTTGCATTTAAAGGTACAGACATTAAAACAGCACGTTATTGCCCCCACCCAAATAGAGGCATTTTAGACATAATAAGTTCCCTGTTATATGCTACTTTACTTTTTTCAAATTCCCATTAATTCCTGTTAATTCCCATGCAACGATTCCAGTCTTGAAAAATTCCTGGTATTTCGCAACCCTAGATGAGACTAAGGGTTAAGGTGTTGAAGTGAGTTTATATCATCTGTAATGTGGGAAAGGAAGAACATCTGGACTCTCTTTATATTATACTTCAGCTATAGATGTACTTAAACTGATCTGTTTGAATGATTTACTTCAGAATGAGTGCTGGAAGATCCAGAAACTTCTAACAGACGTTTGAGTTTGACTGACATCTTTTCCTTCTCTTCATCTGTCTGGATCTTTATCTCATTGGATGTTAAAAGCCTGTGGAGTTTTCTGATGTGTGAGGATTTTAGTTAAGTGAAGAAGCACTTTTGTGTAAGTCAGTATCTGTGAGACATTTAATGACGAGAGAAAGATGGATGTCTGCTGAGACGCTGTGATGTTTAACAGGGTGTTAATCTGACACAGTGACTGTTGAATGAATCTCTCGTGGATTTGGAAACACTTGATGATGATTTATAATCATGACTGACTGCTGTAGGAAGCTTTACTTTCTTTATTCTATGTTGTGTTGATGTGTAATGTGTGTTTATGCTTGTTAGTGTCTATTGAAACAGTGCTAGTTATAAAGAAGAGATTTCATGAAGTGCATATGAAAAGTTGTGCAATACATGATCCAAATTTCTATTTAGCGTGCATATGATTCGCCAGTCCTTCTCGTTCACTTATACAGCACATCTTTATCTATCGTTTTATGTATTGAATTCTCTGTTTTTCTGTTTTTTAAACCACTGTTGCTTGAGTTTGGGGTTAGATTTGGGATTTGTTTTAGGATGTCATATATGTTTCTCTGTGTTTTGTGTTTTTATAAACTATGGTCGCTTGAAGTTGGAGTTACAATTGGGTCATTTTATGTAACAAATGGTAAAGACAGACTTGTTTGTGTGAATCTCTGGATGATCCTTTGTTTGTGTTGATGATGTCATTGGAGTGGGTGGGGTTTAGTTCTTTACAGACATCACATTCACTTCTAGACTCCTCGTATTATGTGTTGTGTGAAAGTAACATGAGTTATAACATTAAATATGTTATTTTACTATCACACTAGTTGTGTATACTATATGAGTCTTGTGGTTATTGTTTTGAAGATCTTCTTCGATCAGAAATCTAATAAGTGACAGTCTATCACAGATGAACACACTTATTTTTGACCCATGTTGAGTAAATATTGGACAAAACACAACACATGCTGGTTAAAAATGACCCAATGTTGGGTTGTTGTTATGCAACCGTAACTCAGCAGTTGGGTTAAAGAGTCACAGAGTCACAATTCTGATAAAACATATATAATATTGATGTTATTCTGGATAAAAGTTTCTGTAAGATTCAACAGTAACTCAGGAAAGGTTAAACTCACTGAGTTACACGACAGCAGTGTTAACACAGAGAGGTTTAGTGACGGGTGAACGGTTAGGTCAGTGAACATTACTCATGAATGAAACCATTGTAGAAAACTCAACAACAACAACATTAACACAACTCATGTGATTGCAGAGATAACTGAAGCTTCTCTGTGTGTGTGTGTGTGTGTGTGTGTGTGTGTGTGTGTGTGTGTGTGTGTGTGTGTGTGTGTGTGTTTTGCTATTAAAGGACATTGATGAATGAGTTTCTATAAAATAGTCTGATTTGAGTCATTAATATGTCAAAATGTTTTTATTGTGTTAAATGAAAATGCTTGAGATGTCCCCTCAGGGTAAATGAGATTTATTTGAACATTTAAATACATTACGAGTTTAGTGGTTGTGTAAATGTAGTAATTATGTAAATATGTTGTTTGAATGGTTGCTTGTGTTTTTATCTCAGTTTAGCAGTTTGTGATGATCAGAGTTAGATTTTAGTCATGTTCTTTGACAGTTTGAGATGTAATTCACATCAGGAGGTTAGAAATGTTAAATATGTATCGTGTTCAAACAAACATTAAATGAGTTGAAAATTGTTTGATGTAGGGGTGAGCGTGACACAAACTAACGTAGGGTTAATTGTTATACAGCTACTTCACATATTTGTACAGCGCCGAGCAATCTGTGCTTTTGGTCTTTTTCTCTTACTTTCAGAAGATCTTCTGTGAATTTGTGAAAAGTTTTGATGTGTTTTGGTTAAGATATATATTGAACAAAGTGTTTAGAAACATGTCAGCAATTCCTAGTAACTGATAGCTGGGATTGAAAACATTTTTACACAGTGGGGTTACAATAAAGCGTCAGGTATACAATGATAATGAAATGAAAACAATGTAAATACTATTCACTAAAATGATAACTGTTAATACTATATCAGAGGAAATAACTCATTACGATTTTTTTTGTCTTAAATCGATTGCTGCATAACACAAGGATGTTTAGATGAAGGATGATGGATGGATGAATATGTAGATATATATCTTGTATAGGCAGATATATAAACAATATCCACCTTTTGTTTATAGGCAGAATTTGATTGAATTATTTGCGTTTAAACTAAATTTTCTAGCAGGTGTTTTAACAAACCCTTTGTTTGTTATAATGAACCTCACCTATGGGGTAATATTTGCACTCCTGTCACTTTTAGTGTAATTGTTTGATAACGGTAGATCCCACAAACAAACTTTAAGTGTTTATTTGTAGCAGAGATGTGTGTGTTGATTGTGTAAAAAATGATTCATCTAACTTAAATATTTTTTGAATGATAGAGCCAAAGTCAAAAAGCATTAGGTTGTTTCCCACTCTCCCCTACTATGTGATGCGTTGTTTTCTGGCTATTTGAACCCTGTAAATTAGGATAGTATGTGGAGAATGTAGATGCACAGGTGTAGAAGATGCGCAGATATAGATGATGTGTGTGTGCGAATGATGTCCTGGTGCAAATGATGCGCAAATGCAGATAATGCGCAGATGCAGATGATGCACAAAAGCAGATGATGTGGGTGACATACAGGTGCCTAAGATGCGCCACTGTTCCGGATGATGCACAGTTGTGGATGATGCGCAGGTGCGAATGAAGCAGAGGATGCGCAACTGCAACCTGCGCAGCTGTGATGATGCACAGACAATGATGATGCTCAGGTGCGGATGATGCTCATGTGCAAACGATGTTTAGATGCGGATGATGCGCAGGTGCAGATGATGCGCATGTGCTAAGATGGCAGGTGCAGATGATGCGCAGATGCAGACGATGTGCATACACGGATAAAGCGCAGATGCAAATGATGCGCTGTTGTGCATGATGCTCAGGTGCCTAAGATGCACAGGTGCAGATGATTCACAGATGTAGATGATGCACAGATGCAGATGATTCGCAGATGTAGATGATGCGCAGGTGCCTAAGATGCACAGGTGAGGATGATGTGCAGACGCGGCTGATGTGCAGACACGGATTATGCGCAGGTGGAGATGATGCGCATGTGCCCAAGATGCGCAGGTGCAGATGATTCACAGACACAGATTATGCACAGGTGCGAATGATGCACATGTGCCTAAGATGCGCAGGTGCAGATGATGTGCAGAGACGGATGATGCGCAGGTGCAAATGATGCGCAGGTGCTAATAATGCGCAGGTGCTGATGATGTGCAGGTGTGGAGAATGTGCATCAGGAACAGTGTTTGTGTCTCAGTGTTTGCGAGAATAATAATGTGAGATTAGAACCAAGCACACAGAAGACAGACAGAGACAATAAGGCGACCTTCAGCTTCTCTCTCACTCTGCCTGTTACTCTCAGATTCTTGAGTGTCTCTTGAGGAGATAAAGGGAAGCTGAGCACACACACACGCACGCACACACACACACACACACACACACACACACACACACACACACACACACACACAAACACACACACAAACACACACACACACACACACACACACACACACACACACACACACACACACACACACAAAGGCTAGTTATGAAAGTTATGAATATTATAAGGATTCTAATGAAACTATGACATCATCACTTTTTTTCTGCCATTAGCCAATCAGTGACCTGTGAGTATGACACACACACGCCCTTCACAGCATCATAAAGATGTTTTACAGAGAACTCTCAGTGGTTGCCCAGCAACTAATGGACCTTTCATACAGGTGACCGACTCCATATTATACCCCAAAACCACCAAATCCTGAGAGAGAGAGAGAGAGAGAGAGAGAGAGAGAGAGTCTGTTCTCTCTTTTAAATGTTTTATTCTGTGTTAGTGTATTTCTCTTTTTTTCTTTTTATGGGTAATATTTGTGGTCTCTTGTTGGCTGATTAAATAAAACGTATCGGTGAGGTATGAGGTACAAATCTCAACTATGATCTTCTAAACAAACTGCTAAATATGATCAAAATAAAAAGTATTAGATGAACTTATTAAAATATGTTTAAAAGTTATTGTTATTATCATTTCAGTATATTACGCAGATTTACCCATCATCATTATTAAAACAACACCGGATGAATGTTTATTTTCAGATGTTACAGCTTTTGTTAAGAGTCACGATGTTAATGTGTGTGAAAGTCGTGTTTGAGCGTTAATGAGACAAATCAAGCACTCACGAGCAGAACCCACACGGGGACATTAAATGTTCTCGCTCGCTCTGTCAAAGCTGAAGAGCACTTCATAGGGATTAAAGACCAGTGCTGATGTCTTTATATCATGTATTATTAACACTAAACACACACACACACACACACACACACACACACACACACACACAGGGATGTGCGATTTAGCATTTTGATTTTCAATTTCAATTTTTGATACGAACAAAATCAAGCCCATAATCAAGCAGATACGCTGTATAAAGTATCTGAATGAATCACATCACTTTCCAATCTGTTGATTCATTCATGTCCTGATATCTTTGTGTTGTGTTTGTAGCTGATGTTGAGTTTTATTTAGGATCATGTTGACACGGCTCTGGAGAAAATGAGGTGTCTGCTAGCTGTTGAGTTTCTCTCTTATAGATATGATGTCTACTGACAGCGCTGACCAGCTTTCTGCTGCTGGAAGTGAGTTGCTTTAGAGACGCATGAATTATTCACAACAAACAAAACTGCACATATGTCTGTCTGTGTGTGTGTGTGTGTGTGTGTGTGTGTGTCTGTAACAGGGAGGTTTCTTTTGGAATGTATAATTCATAACACACACACACACACACACACAGAAAAGTGTACAAGATATTCACTTGACTTTAGGGGAAACTTGTTTTTTCTTGCTTTAAGGACAACTCACAATTTGTTGAGAATAAAAGCAGAAACTGTACTGTTTATTATAAGCAACGCTATCTGTGACACTTAGTATTCAAATAAATGAAGAAACTTCAAAAGCAGCTCATATAAATGCTGTAGACAGCTGATGTTTCCCAGTTTATAGACGTTTCGGCAGCAACAATATAAACAAACGCCCAAACTTAACATTCACTACATCTCCACTTATAATAAGGTGACCAGACGTCCCCGTTTTCTGTGGACAGTGCCGTTTTTTGGTGTTCTGTTCCTGACTGGAGCTGTCCCAGTAAAGGTTCCCATTTTACAGCACGTCTACCAAAAAAGACTGGTTAAGATTTCCTAGACCGGAGCAGTCATGTAATGATTATTTTCACCAGCAGAGGGGGCTGCAAGCTACACTGATTACTTGCTTGCACGCCACTGCTTTAGCGATGAAGAATTTACTACAAGACACGAGAAAGCGTCATCAAGTTATCATAAGATATGAAAACAGTCGAAGTTATCGGGGGTTAGGGTATTAGCAACTAATGTTAAATTAAAGTAATAAACCAATGAAGTGCACTGATCACAGTATGGTACTAAGCATTTGTTTTTAGTCCTTTTGTTCTTCATGTTTACAATGAAATCAGCTGAAGTAGTTGGCTACTTTTGAAGTAAATTTGATGAGGTATGTCTATCTGTGCATTGTATAAAAGAAAAAAAAATGATTTACAGAATTTGAAACACTGCAAAAATTACTTTTTTTAATTAAAGGTGCAGTGTGTAATTTTTTGATCTTTTGACAGAAATGCTAAATAATATACAAAACTATATTATCAGGGGTGTATAAAGACCTTTCATAATGAACCGTTATGTTTTTGTTATCTTAGAATAAGATGTTTTTATCTAAATACATTAAGAGGGTCCCCTTACAAAGAAGTCGCCATTTTGTGCCGCCATGTTTCTACAGAAGCCCTTAACGGACAAACTTTTTTACTAAGTTGTCTCCGACGATGACATGTTTGTCCGGGGGTGGCTACTGTAGCTTCTCTATGTGTTTCAAAAGCAAGGGGTGTGCATTGGACTGAGCCGTTGGTTGCAATTCAACACCTCACCACTAGATGCCGCTAAAATTTACACACTGCACCTTTAATATTTTTCTCTTGTTTTCAGTACAAATCAGAATGCATTTTCTTAATGAGCAAAATGACCTAAGAAAATAAGTCTAGTATTTAGACCAAAAATATTAAATTGTAGTGAATTTGTGCTTAAAACAAGCAAAAAATCTGCCAGTGGAGTAAATCTTGAAATAAATTTACACTTGATTTAAGAAAAATTCAAGAAAAAAATTCTTAACTCATGTTTTGCTTGTTTTAAGCACAAATTCACTTAAATTTCCAAAAAGCTATAGATTTATTTTCTTAGGTGTTTTTGCTCATCAAGAAAATAGATTTTGATTTAAGATAGTTGTAGATAGTTGTACTGAAAACAAGACAAAAATACTAAATAAGAGTCTTTTTTTTTTGCAGTTTTTTAATTCATAGGAAATGTCTCCAGTTTTAATTTGAAAAATCTGGTCACCTTAAAATATACACTGCAAAAAATGTTTTTCAAGAAAACAATTCTTAGAATTTTTGTCTTGTTTTCAGTAAAAATATCTATAAATTCTTAAATTAAGATGCTTTTTCTTGATGAGCAAAGTGACCTAAGACAATAAGTCTAGTTTTTAGACCAAAATATCAAATTTAAGTGATTTTGTGCATAAAACAAGAAAACAAATCTTGAACATTTTCTTAAACACTAAATTCAGGAAAAATTCAAGAAAAATTCAAGAAAAATTTGCTTACCCCATTGGCAGATTTTTTTTGCTTGTTTTATGCACAGAAACACCTAAATTTTATATTTTTGGTTTAAAACTATTCGTGGGTTGTTTTGCTCATCAAGAAAAAGCTTCTTAATTTAAGAATTTATAGATATTTTTACTGAAAACAAGACAAAAATGCTATTTTTTTCTTGAAAATAATTTTTTGCAGTGTAATCAAAACAACCCTTTAGAGGAAATAATTTCTGATAACAAGCAAAATAAATGACCTTATTACATCATAGCTAATGCAAATAAAGCATTACACTGAGCTAATGTTATTGTGTAAAATTAATTTAGTCAATCTTAACTCCAGATCCTTGCCTGGCTGCCAAATCCAGACAGCGGTGATCGAAGCTCGCCGTCTCCCCTCGTCTTTATGCAACCAAAACATTTTTATCTTCCACAAGGTATTTGTATCAGAGGTCAGTTTAGTCAGACTGATAAACAAACTCAGACAAAAAGTTAAGTTTGGGCGAGGCGTTTAACCGCTGCAATGCACATGTGTCCAATAAAACCATCTATAATCAAAAACACACACACACAGTTTCCATTCACACAGTGATAGTGAGATGAAACAGACAAGAACCCTGCTACACATCAAAACACACAAACATGAGTACAGGAATGAAACACACACACACACACACACACACACACACACACACACACAGTGACATCATTCCGTCAGAAACCATAAGGCAAAAAACAACAAACATCTGTAAAGTCATAATTATTCATAAGTGCTCATCTTTATTCATAACTAATTAACATATATGAGCACAACTGTCAGAAAAAAGACTAACACAAGAAAATACCAGCATGAGCTGATGATTATTCATATATGTGTGTGATAATTACAGTAAAACTAATTACAATTACATAAAGAATACAAACTGTGTGTGTAATGATGAAATACTGTATAATGTGATTACAGATGCTGTTTAAATGCAAGATACAGCCTGATGAAAAATGAGAAATTAAATGAAGGAAGAACTGAGAGAGAGAGAGAGAGGTTATATTTTTTCTATTGAAGGTTGTTATATTCATGTTGTCATGGCAACAGTGTGTTTTAATTGGTTGTCTGGTTATGAGTTGCTCTATGAAATCATCACATAGCGTAGGGTCACACAGGAGCGCATGATCTCATTCAGATGATTTTTATTATAACTTCAGCAAACATTCAAGTTTCGGTCATGTTGTTCTGACTCTTCTGATGAATCCTGTCAGTGGATTGAATAACAGACCTGATGTTTTACACTCAATACAGTTTAAAGAGTTCAGATGCAAAACCTTCTTAAGTGCGTCTGATGTGTTTTTAATCCATTACTCTTAATGGATTTTGCCAACAAATCTGTAATTTTAAATGACTGAGGCCGACCATTGAGTTATCCCGTCAATTAAGAGAAAACATTTGCATAAAAAACTTGTTTTTATGTTAATGTGTTTTTTATGTTTATTCTGCAATTTTCCAGTAGATGGCACCTACCCAGTTTATAAAAAACTGAAGCAAAAAATTATTTACTAATTTTAAATTCCGTGATATTGATAATCGCTCTGAATCTGATCTCTAATAAAATTCCTTCACAAAAATGCAATTATTTCAACTTTTTGCACATTTTTTATTTTATTTTTAAAGACGTATACCCATATTTATATATAGATTGGATGAAAAAATTTTATCTGTTTCGTTTGCTTGTTTGTTTGAAAGCGATGGTCTGTTCTTTCATTTGTTATACACTCACCTAAAGGATTATTAGGAACACCACACTAATACTGTGTTTGACCCCCTTTCTGTCACGGTGATCCGTGTCATGTTTTGTTTGTCTCTCCGATTACGTCACCTGGACATTCACGGACTGATTCATCACACCTGTTCCCTGTTAAGTGTTGTGTATTTATACTGCTGTCTGTTTCTCACCTGTCGCCGGATCATTGTCATTGTCATTACTACCCTGTCTGTTCCCCGTGTCACATTTTGGATGTTCCTGTGTTGCTGTTTTACTCCTCGTGTTTTGTTTCTGTTCATTTTATATTAAATGTTATTTATTTCATGGTGAACCCTGCACTTGCGTCCTGATTCCTGTTTCCCAGTCGTGACACTTTCACCTTCAGAACTGCTTTAATTCTACGTGGCATTGATTCAACAAGGTGCTGAAAGCATTCTTTAGAAATGTTGGCCCATATTGATAGGATAGCATCTTGCAGTTAATGGAGATTTGTGGGATGCACATCAAGGGCACGAAGCTCCCGTTTCACCACATCCCAAAGATGCTCTATTGAGTTGAGATCTGGTGACTGTGGGGACCATTTTAGTACAGTGAACTCATTGTCATGTTCAAGAAACCAATTTGAAATGATTCAAGCTTTGTGACATGGTGCATTATCCTGTTGGAAGTACCCATCAGAGGATGTGTGCATGCCATGGTGGTCATAAAGGGATGGACATGGTCAGAAACAATGCTCAGGTAGGGTGTGGCATTTAAATGATGCCCAATTGGCACTAAGGGGCCTAAAGTGTGCCAAGAAAACATCCCCCCCACCATTACACCACCACCACCAGCCTGCACAGTGGTAACAAGGCATGATGGATCCATGTTCTCATTCTGTTTACGACAAATTCTGACTCTACCATCTGAATGTCTCAACAGAAATCGAGACTCATCAGACCAGGCAACATTTTTTCAGTCTTCAACTGTCCAGTTTTGGTGAGCTTGGGGTACCCGGTGGGGTCTTCTGCTGTTGTAGCCCATCCGCCTCAAGGTTGTGCGTGTTGTGGCTTCACAAATGCTTTGCTGCATACCTCGTTTCTAACAAGTGGTTATTTCAGTCAAAGTTGTTCTTCTATCAGCTTGAATCATTCGGCTCATTCTCCTCTGACCTCTAGCATCAATAAGACATTTTCACCCACAGGACTGCCACATACTGGATGTTTTTTCCTTTTCACACCATTCTTTGTAAACCCTAGAAATGGTTGTGCGTGAAAATCTCAGTAATTGAGCAGATTGTGAAATACTCAGACCGGCCCGTCTGGCACCAGCAACAATGCCACGCTCAAAATTGCTTCAATCACCTTTCTTTCCCATTCTGATATTCAGTTTGGAGTTCAGGAGATTGTCTTGACCAGGACCACACCCCTAAAGGCATTGAAGCAACTGCCATGTGATTGGTTGATTAGATAATTGCATTAATGAGACATTGAACAAGTGTTCCTAATAATCCTTTAGGTGAGTGTATTTGTATGTTTATGGTTTGAAAGGCATTTTGTGAAACTTGTGAAAATCATAAAAAATACCCTGTTCCATGTGCAGAAAAACACCCCATAAGCATGATGCTACCACCCTCTTGCTTCACAGTATGGATGGTTTTCTTAAGACGGTCCTGGACATGTGCTGGTTTAAGCAGGGGATTTCAAACCATGACATCTTAGAGTATTACCAACAGTAACCTTGGAGACAGTGGTCCGAGCTCTTTTCGGGTCATTGACCAGCTCTTCCCGTGTAGTTCTGGGCTGATTTCTCACCTTTCTTAGGATCATTGAGACCCCACGAGGTGAGATCTTGCATGGAGCCCCAGTCCAAGGGAGATTGACAGTCATGTTTAGCTTCCATTTTTTAATGATTGCTCCAACTGTGGACCTTTTTCACCAAGCTGCTTGGCAATTTCCCTGTAGCCCTTTCCAGCCTTGTGGAGGTTTACAATTTTGTCTCTAGTGTCTTTGGACAGCTCTTTGGTCTTGGCCATGTTAGTAGTTGGATTCTTACTGATTGTATGGGGTGGACAGGTGTCTTTATGCAGCTAACAGGTGCATCTAATTTAGGATAATAAATGGAGTGGAGGTGGACATTTTAAAGACAGACTAACAGTGCAGCTGTATAATACAAATAAATAGTTAAAAATCATACATTGTGATTTCTGAATTTTTTTTAGATTATGTCTCTCACAGCGGACATGCACCTACAATGACAATTTCAGACCGCTCCATGATTTCTAAGTGGGAGAACTCACTGTATTTAAAGAAAAACATTTTCTGGAAAGCATTCAACTTTTGTGAAAATCATAAAAAATGTTGGCAGAGAAAGCAGATTTGATGTGAAAGTATCTGATGAAGGTATAATAAGTGCCGAGGGCATTGGGTTAATATAATTTATCATTGTATTTTTGACAGAGGCGGCATTTAGAGGCTTTTGCATCACATGTATATTTATATCATTGTGTTTGTCTTAAGCAGTGAGCTGGTAATTTTTCTTTTCAGTGGACGTGAATCTGTCAGTAGAGATGATGCTCTGGAGGTCTTTAACTCCTTCAGGGGTCGTTATGAACATGTGGTGTGAATGTGCCGTTGTCTGTCCAGCACTAGATGAAGTGTGTTTACATCATAACTCCATTGTTCTGGATAAATCCATCAGTTTGAAGTGATTATTACTGACTGAAGCTGTCACAACAACAACGCATCTGTGAGAGAATAACAAATGCAGCAGGTCTGAATGCATGCAAGGATATAAATATCTATTTTTATACTTTACTCACCTCCAGGAAGAAATAACACCATACAACACACGCATGCATGCACATGCAGTATATAACAAAGAGTGACAAAGCATTAAACGATTTAGATTTGAATAGAAATCAAAAGACATCACTTCCTGTCTGAAGCTGTTACCGTGGAGACACATAAGTGCTGTGAAGGCCATGGTGATTTTTCATGGAGACTATAGGCTATTTCGGCTGTGAATGTGTCATATGAGACTGAGATGACATTTGTTTGGGTCAGTGATGTATTATTGACCTTTGCATTTCATAATATCATTGTTTATCAATCACATCCCTCCATAAGATATAAGCTGTTTGTTTTTTAGGGATGGTCATGTGGAGCTCAGCATCAGCATCAGTCTCTATGACAACCGTCAGTAGATGAGACAGAGTAAACACATTTAATTACAATAATAAAAAAATGTCGCAGGGAGATTGTGGTGAATAACTTTAAAAACACAGACATTGTCTGCAACAAGACACATAAACGTTCAGCATATACAGTACCATACTCCATTGTGCAAAGGTCATGGGATTGAACCCAGTGAACACACATACTGTAAAAAACATATAGCTTGTAATGCACTGTTAGTCCAAAAGTTAACCTAACGTTTCAGTGCTCTTCTACTAGTTTAGGCGTTTGGTTGAAATAATTGTGTTGTTTTCATTTGAGCTGAGATAAAACCTGTCGTTGTTTTGTGATTTTATCTGTTGAAGATGAAAGAAATTTCATTGTTGTCCTCGCAGAAGCAAACACGAGGGAATGGTTGTGGTCTAAAGGTTTTTCTGTGAAGCCTGTGGAGCTTGGTTCAAATTTTCATTTCGGCGATCTCTGGGCTTTAAGCGATAACATTTAAATGTTCAGCCTATTAAGGGCACATTTCTCTGCCGTTCAGTATTCCGTCCTCAGTCAAATCTCAATGAGACCGAGTTCAAAGACAGAGAAAAACGTTGCTTTAAACTCTCACAATCTGCTCTTAGGATTTCCTGATGAGAGAGAGAGAGAGAGAGAGAGAGAGAGAGAGAGAGAGAGAGAGAGAGACTCTGTCATGATGAGCATCAGTGGGTTTATTTTCTGTGAACATGTGCAGTCAGTGTTTTTGAAACCGTTGAAGTTCCCTGAGGTGAGACAGAATTATTTTTGAATATTTTTTAATAAAACCTGCATGAAAATATTCCCAAAATCCCAGCAGAGGTTCAGCGGAGCTGCAGTGGAGAGATAGAGGGATTATAAACTCCAGTCATCAGTCAATGCCCAATGTTCAGAAGATCGGCACACACAGTCAGAGACAGCACGAGGATACGAGGAGACTTTACTCGGCTCATAAAAAACTGTTTGTGTTTCTAGTACAGTAAACTTCCTCTCGTGACAGATGTGTTTTCATTGTTAGATGCAACTTTAGATCAAAAGGCTTAAACCTACACCTCTCACAGACGCACCAGATCTCAGAGTTAACCGAACATACACTTTACTGTACTTGTGTGTTTAAAGAGCACATACTGTCTGATTCACAATTTTACATTTCCTTTGGTGTGTAAGTATGTATTATTTCATGTTATACCACGGGTCTGTTGAATGCTGCATTCTGATTGGCTGAGAAATGTTCTATGGGTGTTGATTATTTTTCTGTAAACCGCACACCTAATTTTTCAAATGTCTTAAAAATAGGCACCAGAGCAATGTTTGTGGTAACCGTGGTAGAAGCGGAATAATTGACTCCGGTCCTTTGAATTATTTGAAAATAATGCACACCTCCGCTTCGCGTCGTGACGCATTACCACCTTGGTGTGCATTATTTTCAAATAATTCAATGGCCCGTCGTCAATTATTCCTTACTTAACACATGGATTGTAAATGGTAAAATGGTAAATGGACTGCATTTATATAGCGCTTTTAACAGACCTATGGCCATCCAAAGTGCTTTACAATTAGCCTCACATTCACTCATTCACTCACACATTCACAGCCACTGCCGCCCCATCAACCTGGTATTGGTGATGTAGTAAAAATCGATATTATCATAATTCCTCCCGCTTTCACTCACAGCCTGTAAGTTAACTCCTGTTAGCAACCGAATCTTTCAAACATGGTAAGGAGAATCACATTTCCTGATGATGTCAGAGGTATTTAGGCCAATCACAACATACAGATTAGCTGGCCAATCAGGGACACAACGCTTTCCAAATCATTTGTTTCAGGAAGAAAGTGAAATCTGGAGATACAAAAATGTACGATACGTGCAAAATTATATGTTTTTTAACCGTGAACCATGCAAACACATTATATTATACCAAATACACAAAATGATGTTTTTTAGCTATGAAATAGGTGCACTTTAAAGTAATTGGTTTCATCAGTTTCATCATTATTGACCCTGGTTTCTTATAAATAATAATATTTTTATATGGGCGTGTCATAGACTTTAAAAAAAGATGGACGACATGACGTCGCTTCCATCCATTGTAATGAATTGAAGCCAAAAATATCCAATTGTGGGCGCTGCCATGTTACGTAAAAAGTTCAGTTTGGAGCCAAGGCATGCGCAGGAGTCGTCCGTGGAGCCAGCGGCAAAGCTGCAGTATCAAACTTACACCCAAACGCTCGCACAAGCAATTCAACCGCACCAATCATAACGACACGCCCCATTTCTATAGCATCAAATTACTACCTAAAATGAAACTTACCACAATAATGAACAATTAAACATATATCAGCGTTAAAACAACTACCTTAAAGGAACAAAACCATCTTTCAGAAAATTTTATAAGAAGAGTAAATAATTTTTTTATGACTTATACTGCAGTCAGCCACAAGGCGGCGATCAAAGGCCAGCGGCTTCACTTTTCAAGACTTATGATGTACACCCGCTCTGGACATTAGACTGTAAAAAAAAGATGAACGATGCGACGTCGCCTCCCTCCATTGTAATGCTGAGTTTACACCAAACGAGTTTTGGGCGCCAAAATCGCGTCTACCGCGCCTAGTTTGCCGCTTGAACACTTTGAATGCATTCGCGCGTGTAGAGCGGAGTAGACGCGCGGAAAAAGCAAGCATTTGACGCGCGTCCGAAGCAAAATCCGCTTCTTGTGGGAGGGGCAACTGCTGTGCGAGTGTCTGTTGGCAAGATGACTGATGTTACTTGTGCATTTATCAAGAGAGTTACCAGTTTGTATTGGGTAACCTTACTATAGGGGGAGAAAATAAACGGCGTGGGTCGATAAACGTCACTTGACTCAAAAGTGAAATGTGTATTACAACTTACCAGGTTGCTCAAAGTCCTCACTGACACTCTTCCAAGCGAGGTCCTTTTTATTCCTGTCTCCTCTATAGAAATAACAACTTGTGTCATAAAGCTTCGAGTGGCTGCTTGAGTGAGTGACTCCGGGCGGGGCTGCCACCACAGCAGCAGGCAGGCTCCTGATTGGTTAACGCGGCGCAAAATTCCGGCAAAGTTAAAATTTTTCAACTCGGGCGTCAGCCGCAAATTCGCGTCAACCGCAAAATGCACAAAAGCACCATTCGCGCGTACCGCGCACAACGCTCAATTCGCGCCTTTCGCGCGAGCTTCATGCGGGAATGAGCCGGAAACGCGTCTTCCGCTCCGCGCCGAACGCCTCTTCCGCGCCGCGGGACCTCCTGACACGCGTCAACACGTCTGCACATTGACTTAACATTGAAATCACTTGCGCTTTACGCCTCTACCGCGGTTGGTGTAAACGCACCATAATGAATTGAAGCCAAAAATGTCCGACAATGGTCGTCGCCATGTTACGTAAAAACGTCAGTTTGGAGCCAGAGGTGGAGCCGCAGTATCAAACTTCCGCCCAAACGCTCGCATGACCAATTCAACCACGCAATCATAACGCCACGGCCCCTATAGCATCAAATTACTAGCTAAAATGAAACGTAACACAAAAATGAACACTTAAAGGCGTTCTAAGTGAAATCGGTGTGTTGATTTTTGAAATGTGTTTTCAAACAAACTGAGCGTAGTTAACTCCTCCCCCTCCCCCTCCCTTTCGTGCTTTCATGAACGCGCCCAAACCCAACCCCCAAATCCTTCTTGCCGTTTATTGGCTGGAACACTTTGTTTTGTTTCGTGGTGCAGGTTTGGCCAGTGTGTTTATATTGAAGTTTGTAGAGCCTGGGCTGTCTACAGAGATCGCGTTTTTTTACAGTTTGATCAGCAGACAGGCAGCAAACAGATAGTGAGGAGATGTTTGCTGTATGTAACAAAAAATGTTTTATGGTCTAAAACGCGCAAATTCGCTTAGAGCGCCTTTAAACATATATCAGAGTAATATCAACTACCTTTAAGGATCAAAACCATCTTTCAGAAAATTTGATTGGAAGTGTAAATAATTGTATTTTTTCGAGCAGAGTCCCATTAGTTTGAATGGAGAGGGCGGGGTTATGACTTGTACTGCAGCCAGCCACCAGGGGGCGATCAAAGAGCCAGCGGCTTCACTTTCCAAGACTTATGAGGCACACCCGGTCTGGACAGTGTTTCACCTTTCAAGGTCCCATATTACCTTACTAAAAAGCACATTATTTTGTATATTTGGTATAATGCAATGTTTTTACGCAGTGTAAAGTAAAAAAAACCCATTATTTTCCACAAACCATATGGTATTGTTGCTACTCTATCCCCCCGCCTTTCTCTAATGCCCTGATTGTTCTGAGAAAGCGCTCTGTGCTCCAATTCAAATCAAAGTTTATTTATAGAGCACTTTTTAAGAACAGCAGGTGTTCACCAAAGTGCTGTACATAAAAACACAATAATACAGTACTAATTAATAACAATACTGATAAAAAGTAGCGTTATGTCATACTGTACAAATACGTTTTAAATTGAGATTTATAAACAGAAAGTGTTTGTGTCTGACTATTCAAAGGAAATGTATTCCAGAGTTTCAATGTTTAATCTCGCATTAGGGGAGACTAAAAGTCGTTTTCTCAGCATATGGCTGTAATAGATCTGGAAGATATTTAGGAGCAATATCATTTCATAAATTAAAACTACAGTAAAATCAATTCTAAAATGAACGAGCAACCAGTGAAGGGAAGCCAATATGTGTGTAATGAGTTCTCGCTTGCGTGTCCTTGTTAATAAGCGTGCGGCCGTGTTTTGTATCCTCTGCAGACGTGTTAGAGATGTCTCACCAGTGCCTGCATAAAAGCTTTACAGTAGTCCAGGCAGATGATATAAAAGCATGAATGACCTTTAAAAATCTGTAAAAGATAAAAATAAATTAACTTTAGATAATTGCCTTAGCTGATAAAAACTCAATTTAACTAACAAAATAATTTAAAGTCACCCTCCATAAGTTTTTACAGACTTTAAGTCAACCGGATCTACGTCAGGGGTATTAATTGTACCACCATGTCAAAATAATATGATTTAGTTTTTTCTTCATTAAACTTTAAAGGCAGGGGTGCATGATTTTTGAAAAAACGCTTTGGAAAAGGGAGTCCGGCTAAGTACCAAAACACACTTGTAGCCAATCAGCAGTCAGGAGCGTGTCTACTAACCTACATTGTTGCGTATGTGTGGGGCGGGTCTATCAAAAGAAGGTCCAGATTCTATCGGGTTAGGGACGTGTTTATTTAGGTCATTTTAAATGTCAACATTGGCTTTAAGAGATCATGCACCCCACCTTTAAGAAATTGGAGGCTTTAATATCCTCAAGACATCTCAATACGGAATTTGCATCATTGTGTTTGAACAGTCAGCAGAGTTGCGAGTCTTCTGCATAACGAGATGCCATGTTTCTGATTGGTCAGCTATCCTCAAGCACGTAAATGGAAATGTGACGCCCCTTACCATATTTGGAAGATCACTTCCCAAAGTAATAGTGAAATGCAGGGTTGCCAGATCCGCATATTAAAGCCAAAAGCAGCCTAATGAATATTCACAGCCCAAATACCAACAACTAATAAACAAAATCCTTCAATCTCTTACCCGCAGATATGTCGTCCTGGTAAAGCTGTGGCTAAACCTGTAAAAGATGATTTAGACTGTGTAGTTTGAATATAAATGCTGTCAGTATCAGTGATTAAATATTTACAATGACATTTATATTTATGCATTTGGCAGACACTTTATTCAAACTGACTTATAGTACATTTTTATCAGTATGTGTGTTTACTCATTGAGCTTCAGGAATACAAGATCTGATCTAAATCAATATTTGTGTCTGTCAGCATGCAGTGTGTGTGATGTGTGTGATGTGTTGTGTGTGTGTGTGTGTGTGTGTGTGTGTGTTTTGTGATGTGATGTGTGTGGTGTGATGTGTTGTATGTCCACTAGATGTCAGTGTGCATTAGAGTCTCTGCATGAATCAACAGGTGTGTGTGTGTGTGTGTGTGTGTGTGTGTGTGTGTGTGTGTGTGTGTGTGTGTGTGTGTGTGTGTGTGTGCGATGATAATGTAGCATTGTTTTAACTTTAGCAGAGATGTGAAATCTCTTTAGATGTGTATGTGTGTGTTTGTCTCTCCATCATGAATAGAGTTCAGTATGTATAGTACAGTATATAAAGCAGTGATTGATAGATTTACAATTAGCGTTTGGTCTCAGATGTGAGTCTGCTTGTGTGTGTTTGACCGTATAGAAGTGTGTGTGCGTTTGTGTTGTTGTTGTTGTAAAGTGTTTCCTGCAGTGACAGTAATAAGACATGATTGCCTCTTCTGTAAGTGTGGGTTTGTGTGTAGGGATTAAATCATTTTAAGATGTAAAACATGCAAATGGGAAACTGATGTCTTTCTGCAGCAGTGCATGATGGGAAATATATGACTGTGAATGCATTTCGGTTCCAAAGGAACAACTGTGGTTCTGCAGAGAGAGAGAGAGAGAGAGAGAGAAGGAGAGAGAGAGAGAGAGAGAGAGGAATTTATTGATGTGCTTGTCTGTAAATGAAGTGAACTTTCTTAAAGGTGCAGTATGTAAATTTTAGCGGCATCTAGTGGTGAGGTTGCGAATTGCAATCAACGGCTCAGTCCACTGCTCACTCCTCGCTTTTGAAATGCATAGAGAAGCTACAGTAGCCGCCACTGGAAAAACATGTCATTGTCGGAGACAACTTATTAAAAAAGTTTGTCCGTTAAGGGCTTCCGTAGAAACATGGCGGCACAAAATGGCGACTTCCATGTAAGGGGACCCTCGTTGTATGTAGATTAAACGTCTCATTCTAAGGTAATAAAAACATAACAGTTCGTTATGAAAGGTCTTTATACACCCCTGATCATATAGTTTTGTATATTATTTTTTATTTCTGTCAAGAGATCCTTCTAAAAATTACACACTGCACCTTTAAAGCACACGTATGGACAGATTCCTCTGATCATGAGGAGATATTTAATCGCACATGCACACACGCGCACGCTTGCACACACGCACAGTATGAAGTGTCACAGGTGTATCAGGACATGATTAGATGTGTCAGCAGGTGTCACTGAGATGCTCCTTGGTTTCTCCTCCTTCTCTCCTCTGGTTTTTCACCTCACTTTCTTCTCGACTCAACAGCTTTTTAATTGGATGAGACTCAGTGAGATTTTACTTCTATTAAAGTGATAGTTCTGATGAACACAAAAGAAGATATTTTGATATATGATGGTAAGCACACAGCAGATTGTAAGCATTGACTTCAATCATATTTGTTTTTCCTACTATGAAAGTCAATGGTTTCCACCAGATGTGTGCTCACTATCATTAAAGGAGGGGTCCAGCTGTATTTCAGCGGTACATCTTGTGTATCAGGATTAAGACATACGTACCGTAAAAGCACACCCACACGTCAATCAGCGGAAAGCAAGAGCCGAGGACATCACTTCATGTGACCGTTTTGTTTTATATCAAGACTTAACAATGGCATGGAAGTAGAAGTGTGTTCTTGGATGTAAGGAGAAGAAAGCCTGCATTATGGAAAGAATGGATATAGTTCATTTATCTGGGGTAGCTGCGAGTTTTGCATGTGTGTTTGTTTAACGCTGGATTTCGTTAAATAAGTCCCAACCTGGTCAACTTGTGTGTTATGTTGGAAATTGGCGCGTAAGTGCGTATTATATAAATGACACAAACATGTAGTGAATCATCAGTTATCCAGTGAGAATTGTATAAACTGTTGACTCCTGACTCGCTCCTCCTGCAGCTCGTAACTCCTCCTTCCAAACTTTTTCATACGTTATTGGAAAGAATCGCTAGAGCTGATCTGTCTTTTATAAATTGATAAAACTCAAGACTCTTCAGAGATATGAAAGAAGTAATTGTACTCTGTAGGGCTATAACGATTTCTCAATAAATTAATTTTTATGAACTACGGTGAAATCCCAGCACATCCCAATAGTGATGGGAGAAATGAAGCTTTTCGAAGCTTCGAATTAATTTAACCAAATGCTTCGCAAATTGATTCAGTTTTTCAAAGCATTTGAAACCGCATACACGTTGGCAACACCTGCTGGTCAAAATAGTGTAAAAGCAGCAAGATCTTTCCAAACATTTGTCATTTTTTACAAAATAATAGCAAGATTGTTCTAAAAATATGTTTTTAGGAAAAACAAATTATTTAATTTAATTAAGACATAATAAAAAGTGTATTCTGTGATTTTAGTTTTATTTATTGCAAACAAATCATTAAAACAAATTCTCCTTTTTAATTCTGCACATTGTTGTCATTAACTCTGTCTAAACAAAAACTAAACAAAAAGGTAGTGTAATTAGTCAGAAGGATGAATGTTTTATGAACTATTATAATAAAACTCACCTGAGTTCAGCTAACCATATTAGACACTGGTCATTTGTGATCAACTCCCCCTAGTGGTGAATCGTCTGATTTTGGAAACGTTTTGAAACAGTTAATGAAGCCTCGTTTGCTAAAATCACATGACTTTAGCCAGTTTGAAACAAGCTCCGAACCAATGATTCGAAAAAAAAGATTTGTAAATGTTTCGAAGCCTCATGAAGCGTGCCTCAAAATCACCCATCACTACATCCAAAAGCCAGAGGGCGCTCTCGTGCAGAAACTCCCTTTGTGCCACAGAAGAAGTAGCATTACAAACACTATTCCAGGAAATGTCTAGAAGAATATTTATATCGCAGTTCTTCAAATTGTTTCAGGTATTTTCATGATAATTAAAAATATTTTGAATGATTTTGTTTAACGAGTGTTGATGTTTTAAATGCACGTTATAAACGACTCCGACTCATAATGATTTTAGATTGATAAGGACTTCCTACTGACCAAATGCTGTAGTACACGCACAGCCTTGCGATTCAGAATCGATTTCAGACAGGCATTTTTAATGGGACACGCGATTAATCGTTACAGCCCTACTATTCTATACGTAGCTACTCAAGATTACACTGTAAAACCTAAAAGTTAACTCAACTCAAACCATTTAAGTAAACCGGTTGCATTAGTTTTAAAACACATACATTTCGTTGAACTTAAACAAATTGAGTAATATGCAGTTATGCACTTATATTTAAGTTCACACTACTTAAATATAAGTGCATAATTGCACATGACTCAAGTTCACAGTACTTAAATGTATGTGTTTTAAAACTTAAATGGTCTAATGCAACCGGTTAACTTAAATGGTTTGAGTTAAGTTAACTGTTAGGTTTTACAGTGTAACATGAGATGAGCAGAAACAGTTTGTGTTATGGGAGCTTTAATAAAAATTTCTTAATTTGTGTCCATCAGAAAAAATAAATTAATACAGATTTAGAACAACATGATGATGAGAAAATGATGACAGAATTTTGGTAATTGGGTGAACTTTCCCTTAAAGATGTCTATTTTATGTAGCTTTAAATCTATTATCTCTACATTAACTACTTATAATGTCTTTTCTCTTCTCAACATGTATTTGATTAATTGCTTTTTAATGTTTTGACTGTGCTGTGTGAGAACAGACCTGAGATATACAGCACATCTGATGATGTTCACGATTTACACTCTTTCTCAGTTTGTCTCTTTCTTCTTCTCCATCATTCTTTTATTTAGACGATCTTTACGTGTGCGTCATCGGTTCATTTCTCTCTGTCTTCGGTCTAAATCTCTCTGATCTGATGTTTTATTTGTTTAATTTCACACAAGCACACAGCCAGTAAGACTAAATACACACGTGTAAATCAAGGTTATTTTACCATCTGTCTCTCTGATTGTTATAAAGACATATTTGAGATCGACTCAATCTGTCTCTCTGACGCTCTTTAATGTCCGCTCGTGGTTACTTAGCAACAATCACACAATTATTATTATCATCATCTGTTTTTTCAGCAATTATTAATTTGTGATTTCATGTGGATGAGTTGAGTTTTAGTGTCCAGTAACAGCAGCTGAATGATTTTGATGTTTCTCTGATCACTGAACTGTTGTGCTGTAACAAATCTTTTCATCTTATATCTGTGATGTCATTCTAAACATGAACATTTGTATGACATCATTATAAGGTTACCACAAATGCACAGAGGGGTGTGTGTGTGTCTATTTCCGGGTTATGATGTTGTCATGGAGATGATTGACAGGGTCAGGGTGGTCACTGTGCCACCTGTTTCCCTTACTCGTCTACATCTTTCATGTTTATAACTCTCAGATTTACTCTGGTGTTTTACTGTAGTAAAAATGTGTGTGTGTGTGTGTTCATGTGTGTGTAAAGATGAGCCGTTTCCTTTCTAGTCTCTAGGTCACCAGAAGGGCTTCCTCCCTCCCTCTCTCTCTCTCTCTCTCTGTCTCTCTGTCACACACACATACTGAAGTAGCTCAATCTCGTGATTTTAGTGAAGTGTGTGTATGTGTGTGTGTGTGTTTGTGTGTGTGTGTTGGTCGCTCATCTCTTTAATGTCGCAGTAAGTAGTTTTTCTTTATATTTTCATGTCTCTGTTTGTAGAAGTATGAATCTAATCTAATATAAATGTATTTTTTCAACATTATAATTGTAGGTTTAGATGTAATGGAGTAAAGCCGGTGGTTTATGTTAGGCTGTGGGTTAGTGGTGGGTTAAAAGCTTGTTTTTTAGCAGTGGTTTTGAATGGTTACCGCAAAACTTTCTTAAATTAGCAGACATTCCTCCAAACTAAAAGTCATGTTTTTGTCGTAGCTGTTCTGTAAATGAAACACAATAAGCAAACATTAGAAGAAGATTTCGACTCAGAACATTTCTAAATCTGTCCTGAGAAATATTTCCTTGAGGAAAAAGTGTGACAACATGCCCCATATATCTGCATAAAGAAATGAGTTGGGGCTGTAATTGTATGTAGACTTTGTCTTTTATGTTTTTGTCTGCTGACTCATTTCCAAAAGTGCAGAATCTTTCTAGAAGAATTAAAACATAAGATGTTGTGTTTCAGATGAAGTCTGTCATTTAAATGTGTAGTCATGCTGATGGTGTGTGTGTGTGTCTTAATTATTAGATGTGTAATGAAGCAGCTTGTAGTTTAAATAATACATTTGTGACATGCTGAAATATTAAGTTTGAATAATTCAGTGTTCTGTGATTATTTATTTGAATCACACAAAGAATCAACGTTAGTTGCCAGTGCTTTTCTTTCTCTGTCTCTTTGTGTGTGTGTGTGTGTGTGTGTGTGTGTGTGTGTGTGTGTGTGTGTGTGTGTGTGTGTGTGATGTGCTGGTATAATTACTGGTTGCTGTTCAGTGTGAGAGTGCAGTCTTGATTAAACCAACTGTTAAATGAAACCATTTTGTGTGTGTGTGTGTGTGTGTGTGTGTGTGTGTGTGTGGTCTGCTGTATTCTCTGGGGTGCTGTAAGCTCATAAATGCAGATCTTTATAGTAATATTGATCTATATGTCCCCTGATTTTAAGTGCTCACAGGACATTCATACACACAGATGCTTAGTTTAGAGTTTTGTCAGTTATTGACAGATCAGAAATGGGCAATAATTTATATGCTTGAGTGATTTTGCTCTTAAAGTGTCTGAGTAATTCTTTCACATGCTGGTGGTTTTACATCCCTGAGGGATTCGATCATAATGATTCAGTCCTCAGAGGAAACATTGATCCTGTCTGCTTTATGTTAGGACTTCAGTGTGTCTGTCAGATAGAGAAAAACTCCAGCTGAAAATGAACATTCAGTTATCTCAGTGACTTTATTTCTTCAGTAGAGATGTTTCACAGAACGACTCTCCCTGCGGACAGATAACAGTGAAGCTTTCTGACTCTTAAATCTGCAGTAAAAGACTCAGAGATCAATACACTCAGCAGCTGAACTCTGAATGGAACAGACCTTGATCAGATAAGATGGGATGAGACAATGGAATGAGATGGGATAAGATAAGATGAGATGGAATGAGATGAGATGGGATGAGATGATATGAGATGGGATGAGATATATGGGATAGGATAATACGATATGAGATGGGATGAGATAAGATGGGATGGGACGATGGAATGAGATGGGATAAGGTGAGATGAGATGAGATGGAATGAGATGGGATGAGATGGGATGAGATATATGGGATAGGATATGACGATATGGGATGATATGAAATGAGATGGGATGAGATAAATGGGATAGGATAATATGATATGGGATGGGATGAGATAAGATGGGACGATGGAATAAGATGGGATAAGATGAGATGAGATGAGATGGAATGAGATGAGATGAGATGAGATGGAATGAGATGAGATGGGATGAGATGATATGAGATGGGATGAGATATATGGGATAGGATATGACGATATGGGATGGGATGATATGAAATGAGATGGGATGAGATAAATGGGATAGGATAATATGATATGGGATGGGATGAGATAACATGGGATGGGACGATGGAATGAGATGGGATAAGATGAGATGAGATGGGATGAGATGGGCTAAGATGAGATGGGATAAGATGAGATAGGATGAGATAAGATGGGCTAAGATGAGATGGGATAAGATGAGATGGGATGGGCTAAGATGAGATGGGATGAGATGAAATGAGATGAGATGGGATAAGACGATATGAAATGAGATGATATGAGATGGGATGAGATAGGATGATATATGTGATGGGATATAATGGGACGATGGATTGAGATGGGATAAGATGAGATGGAATGAGATGAAATGGGATGAGATAAGATGGGATGGGACGAGATGGAATGAGGTGAGATAGGATAAGACGACATGGGATAGGATGAGATGAGATGGGATAAGATGATATGAGATGAAATAAAATGGGATGAGATGGGATAAGATGGGATGGGATGAGATTGGATGAGATGGGATGAGATGGGATGATAATATGGAATGAAATGAGATTGGCTGAGATGGA